>NC_092786.1:19236277-19541277 GCF_047496795.1 Chiloscyllium punctatum
TATATCTAACAATTTTATTTGAACATGTGGACAATTAAATAGATCTCTTTCTTGCATAATAAACCTGAGTATTGGTATAATAAATCAAAGTACAACAGGTGTTGGAGATGAAAATTAAAATTAGAAAGTACTGGAAGAACTCAGAAGGCACAGCAAAAAAAAAAAGAGCTGAATCTTACCAGAAATTGGCCAAGTTGTTTGGCAAGTATCATGGACAGTTTCCTTCTGTGAGTATTCTTGAGTTTTGTTACACTATCTTCCCAAACTCATTAAGTATGCTCCCTGCTTCCTTGTGGAACCTTGTTTAATATAGTCTCCCACTCAACATTGGCAGAAGCTCTGCCCACAGCTGGAACCCCTCAGGGCTCCTGGCACCAGTGTCATCTTTAATGGTTGGTATTATTTGCTTTGGGCATGTCAGATGGAGGGTAGTTATCACCCTTATGTTGCTGAGGCGGCTCCTGAAGGTTCTGTTGAATGAGGCTATATGGAAGGCTGTTGCACGCGGAGCATGACCTGAGATGTTATTTACTGATGGAAGTCCAAAGGGAGCAAGCCATGTGCTGGAGTCACCAGCTCGGACTTACAGGTCAGGAATTGTCACCATCTATTTTCTGTCTGGCAATTGGAAGGATAGAAAATTGCAACGAGGCAAGATGCAAATATACCTCTCGCCAAACACACACAAAAGAATCTTGTCTCACCATTCAATTCTGTTGGAAAATGGGCCATTGTGCTTTCAAAAGCAGGAAACTCCTGCTTGCTAATTCTCCCAAATTTCTCTCAATCTACACCCAGGGCAAGGGACAGCTACTTCATGACTCAATGTTCACACCTGTTAATTCAGCACTGGTTAAGAAAATTCTAGTTTCTCACTCTAAAGTATCCAGCTAACGAACTGTGCAATCAACTGAGCATACCAGCATAACGTGGTTATGACCTAAACAATGGCAGAGGAGATATTTGTCAAAATTAGCAACTAATCCCCACAAGTACTGAACATAGCCATTTGTTCAAAAAGGAATGATAGTTTCCCAGAAGGAGGGCAGGTAGACATCCTATCCAGCATGAAATAATTGACTTCTGGCCTTTCCACATCCTTACCAAGAGCTACAGAAATAAAGGTTACAGACATTACCATAATCTCTGCATGGCATGTAATGGACCATCTTGAAGGGATCAAGAAAGAGGCTGACTTGAAAAGATGTTTTATACTAGTTCTAAAACAATTTAATAGGCCCATTCAAATTGACTATTATATTGTCATGCCTTTGTGATAAAAGATCACAAAGAATTTTCAAGTAAAGTACAACAAATATCTTCTAACTAGTTCTTAGCTATAACCAACAATAATAACTCCAAATTGATATCAAATACATTAATTCAAATTTAATGTTATTTTAACAAAATAAAAACATGACAAAGCATTTTTAAAATTCATTTGCGGGATGTGGGAGTCATTAGCTGGGCCAGCATTTTATTGCCCATCCCTAGCTGTCCTTGAGAAGGTGGGGGGGTTTGGTGAACTGCCTTTTGAACCGCTGCTGCCCACCGACTGAGAGTTGACCCAGAATGCCATTAGGGAGAGAATGTGTCATCTACTGTAATCCAAATGTGCACAAACAACAGACTTGCTGATATTCTTTGAGCACAAACAGCGGTTCAATGAGAGGAAACTCTTAAAGGTCAATTTAATATGGAGATAAATGGCTTCAAGGATTGATGTTACTTCATCAAAAAATCTACCAAACATTAAGGAAACAATCCAAACTAAAACAGAATATTCTTGACTTGGAGACACTTTCTACAGAGAATCTTTACACAAAACCATTGTCTGTGAACCTGTTGATATTTAGCATTCATTTTCTGCATGTCAATTGGCTATAGTAACCATAGGTAATTTCATCTGAAATTTAGCAAGTAAACTAAATGATTAGTACGTATAATTGAACAGTTTTTGTTGTTCCTTTGAACCAACAGTTCAGCTACAGACGAACTGTGAGAGGTTGCTGTTTCTTTCTCTGTAGTTTTGAGGCGTGAGTGCAGATCCACTTTTTTTTTTAAAAAAAGCTTAACCTACTTTTCTAACCAACGTGTTTGGAGATATTACTACACATCTCTGAAACAAGTGGATTTGAACCTGGGCCTCCCAGTCCAAGGCTAGGGACACTACTACTGTGCCACACAGCACCCTGAGATGCCACTTCTGATAGTAGCAACAACTAATTAGGTTCTCCAGATAAATGCGAGAGTGTGGTGCTGGAAAAGCATAGCAGGTCAGGCAGAATTGAAGGAGCAGGAAAATCTGCATTTTGGGCAAAAGCCCTTCATCAGCCTGAAGGGCTTTTACCCAAAATGTCGATTCTCCTGCTGGTTGGATGGTGCCCGACGTGCTGTGTTTTGCCAGCAACACACTCTGGACTCTGATCTCCAGTATCTACAGTCCTCACTTTCACCTCTCCAGATACATTGCCAATTTATATCAAGCCTGTACCACTTATAATCAGAATTCAGTGGTTAATCTCTATAGACTAGATATCCTGATGCCCCAGCTAATCCAATAGCAGCATGTTTCCTGGTGGACTGTAAATACAATCAATAGATCTGGCATTAAGGCTTGCTTGGTGACCATTACAACTATCAATCAATCATTGTCAACTTATCCAGTCCTTTAGGGAAGGAATTCTGCCATTCCATCCTATGTGCTGAGAAACCCATAACAAAGTGGTTGACGTTTAACTGTCCGCTAAAGTGACCTAAGCGAGCCATTCCAGTTGCAAAATTTGGATGCAATTGTTGGAAATTTGTACTTATAAATAACTTAGGAATACAGATAAATTTAGGAATAAAGTATATATTTGCAATACAGAGATCTGGATATAGGTTTGCTTGCTGAATTGAAAGGTTCATTTTCAGACTTCTCATCACCCTACGAAGTAAGGCCTTCAGTGGGCCTCCAGGCAACGCACTGAGGCTTGTCCTAAGATGGAATGGGGGGGGAATGGGGGGGGGGGGGGAGGGAGAGGAAGGGAGGGTGGCGGTAAGGGAGAGTGGGGGGGTGAGGGAGAGGGTTGAGGGGGGTGAGGGAGAGGGTTGGTGGGGGTGAGGGGTGAGGGTTGAGGGGGTGGGGGAGAGGGTTGAGGGGGTGGGGGTGGGGGAAGAGGGTTGGTGGGGGTGGGGGGTGAGGGTTGGGGGGAGGGGGGGTGAGGGTTGGGGGGAGGGGGGGGTGAGGGTTGGGGGGGTGGGGGAGGGAGTGTTTTCTGCGGTGCGGTGCGAGCCTCACCTCTCCCGCTGGTCGCGGAGCTCCTCAGAGAGCCGGGTTACCTCTATCTCCAGCCGAGCGTTGTCTTTGGCCGTGCGGAACAGCCGGCTCCGGGCTTCGCTCAGCTCAGACTCCAAGCGGGCGCGGATGCTGCGGTGACAGGAGCTGTCTGCCTCCTGCTGCTCTCTGAGCCTGGCCAGCTGCGCCGCCTCCTCATCCTCCCGGCAGTGGTTCCGCCCGATGTAAATGGCAAACCGGTCATTGAGCTCCTGCAGCTCCTCCTTCTCGTTCTGCAAGTTCAGGCGCACCCGTCTCCCCTTACCCAAGGGGCTAGCACCCTTATCGGAACCCGGCCGCTGCCGGCTGGAGTCTCTCAGAGCCATTCCCCTTCCCCCAGAGGTCGCCAGTCAGCTCCTGCACCTACAGTATAACTGTATTAAATACCTCACTCAAATATCCTAAACTCTGGCTAAGAATAAAAAAACTAGCATTGCCATCATTGCACTGAATCTCTCAAAGAGACCAAGTCTCGTTCTGCTCTCGCTGTGTTACCTCAGGCTCTGACACAGATTTCCGGCTTCATTTACACTTTAATTGCAAGGTTGGTACAGAGTATAATTGCTTAACATTGCAGTCTAAACAAACTTTCAGTTTCAGAGCTTACCTGTCAAAAATCATAGCATTTGAAGTTTCCACATATGCCAGCATTCACATTTTATTGATTAATGACCAACTGGTCAGGTATTTTCAGGTTATTGACAATCCCACCAGTGAATTGCTCTGCCTATAGGCTTGAATATATGTAAGTAAAATGCTGGCACCTCCAATTTCACATCATTGAGCTTGATGGGCTGAATGGCTTCACCCCATCTTTATTCGTGCACCTTTTATAAGATGTGAACCTAGCTATGCTGTGAAACCAATATTATCAGGCATCCGAGGTAAATTTCCTCGGATTTTTCCAGGGTGTAGGAAATTTCCCTGAGAAACTCCTGCAGAGATGTCCTAGAGTGAGATGACTGACCTCTATTATGGACCAGACCAGAACCCCCCTTAAAAGATTTTATGAAGGTAGCCTAGATCCTAACTTTTTCCCCATATATTTTCCTTTTCTTATTCTAAAGGCAAATGTAACGTGCTGTGTTCCAGATGCAATTCAATTGGAAAAACCACTCAATGTTAAGAAAAACATCATTTATTCAACACTATAGTAAATGTAAAACAAAAGAAAGAAGAACTTAGAATAACTTAACTGTATTGGAAAATGTAACTGAATAATGAATACAGTAACTATGACTAATTAACTGTTCCAATATAGTAACAACTCATAAACACATGGACAAAAAGGCAAATTCATAAAACAGGTTTTCTCACATTCAACGCCTACAGTAGGAAGAGAAATTTCTATCTGCAATGGCGAGAGGGGAAAAATAGCTTCTACTTCTTCAAGACTCCAGAAACTTCTGCTGAATTTAAATGCTAAAAAAAACCCTGGTCTGTGAGACCTGGCCACACCCATCCAGGCTGCTTCTATTGTTCCAACTTTAAAACATCCCAAGGCCTCACGAGCTGTTTATTTTACCACAGACAGCTTTCTACCTCTTGTCCAATCTCTCTCTTAAAAGAAACCAGGACAAAATATACCTCTTAAAGCCACAACAACAACTGTCTTCCTATGTGCCAGGTATGAACCCAGCCAGTGGACAGTTTGCCCCCAATTCCCATTGACTTTAATTTTGTTCAGGCTCCTTGATGCTGCACTCAATCAAATGCAGTCTTGATATCAAGGACTATCACTCTCACCTCACCCCTGGAATTCAGCTGTTTTGTTCCTGTTTGAATCAAAGCTGTAATAAGGTCAGGTATGGAACCCAAACTTGCCATCAGTAAGCTGGTTATTGCTATAAAAGAGCTGCTTGATAGACCTGTTGATGATCCCTTCCATCACTTTACTGATGATTAAGAATAGAATGATAGAACAGTAATTGGCTAGATTGGATTTGTCTGGCTAGTTGTGTGCACGGCAGTTTTCCAGATTGTTGGGTAGACGTCAATCTCCATATTAAACTGTACTGGAACAGCTTGGCTAGGGAATGGCAAGTTCTGGACCAGAAGTATGTTTGGACCTATAGCTTTTGCAGTATCTCGAAGCGTTTCTTGTTATCACATGACATGACTTGATTGGCTGAAGGCTGGCATCTTTGGGGTCCTCTAGAGGAGGCTGAGATTAATCTTGCATTCAGCACTTCAGGCTGAAGATTGTTGTAAATGCTTCAGCATTATCATTTGTGCTGATGTGCTGGGCTGCCCCATCATTGAAGATGAGAGTATGCATGGATTCACCTCCTCAAGTGAGTTCTTTAATTGGCCACCACCATTCGTGACTGGATGTGAAAGAACAGCAGAGCTTAGATCTGATCCGTTAGATATGAAATCGCTTAGTGCTGTCTATCATTGCTTCTTAATTGACTTAACACACAAATGGTCATATTTTGTAGCTTCACCAGGTTGATCCTTCATTTGTAAGTGTGCCTGGTGCTGCTCCTGACATGTCTTCCTGCACTGTTCAATGAACTAGTGTTGGTCCCTTGATTCAATAGTAATGCTAGAATGGGGTATATGCCAGGCCATGAGGATGCAGATTGTGTTTTAATACAGTTCTGCTGATGCTGATGGCCACAGCCCTGCATGGATGCCATGTCTTGAGTTGCTATATCTATTCAAAGTGATTTTAGTTTAACATAGTGAAAGTAGCACACAACACAGTGGAGGATATCTTCAATGTGAAGTCAAGATATTATCTCTGTAAGGCTGTGAGGTCAATGCTGTTACCATTACTGTCATGGACAGATGCATCAGCGACATGTAGATTGATGAGGATGAGGTCAGATATGTTTTGTTCCTTTTGTTGGTTCCCTCAATACTTACCACAGACCCAATCTATCAGCCAACCAGCTTGATCAGTAGTGGTGCTGCCAAGTCACTCATGGTGATAGGTATTGAAGGCCACACTCTGAGTATATTCTATGCTCAATAACCTTCAGTGCTTTCTCCAAGTGGTGTTTAACAAGAAACTTTCCCAGAACATGAGTTAACCATCTTCTGGATTTCCTTTTATAGGTGGAAGGAAGGGAAAATGTGGAATTCTCTTCCATGAAACATCTATTTATCAGGTGTATTGAACATGTTAATTTTTTCTTCTTGTGCTCATCAGAACTAGAACACAAGTAAGAGCTTTGAATAAAGGGATGCTAATTCTACTAAACACAGTATGAGAAGATGATGCTGATTATTTGGGCCACCATTATCGATTTTAATTCTCAGACCATGCAGGTAGACTGGTTGGTCAGGGTGCTATCATAGAAATTCAGCAGTGGTTGGCAGTCTCCATGACCTCCTTTTGTTTTCATGAGAAAGGCACATGCATACAAATTCCTTTTGCCTTCATAGAATATGGTTCCTGTGCATTAATACATGTAGGAGGAGAAAGTGAGGACTGCAGATGCTGGAGATCAGAGCTGAAAATGTGTTGCTGGAAAAGCACAGTAGGTCAGGCAGCATCCAAGGAACAGGAGAATCGATGTTTCGGGCAGAAGCCCTTCTTCAGGAATGAGGAAAGTGTGTCCAGCAGACTAAGATAAAAGGTAGGGAGGAGGGACTTGGGGGAGGGGCGTTGGGAATGCGATAGGTGGATGGAGGTCAGGATGAGGGTAATAGGCCGGAGTGGGGTCAAACACCGCCTTCCTAACTTGCAATCTTCTTCCTGACCTCTCCGCCCCCACCCCACTCCAGCCTATCACCCTCACGTTGACCTCCTTCCACCTATTGCATTTCCAACGCCCCTCCCCCAAGTCCCTCCTCCCTACCTTTTATCTTAGCCTGCTGGACACACTTTCCTCATTCCTGAAGAAGGGCTTCTGCCCGAAACGTCGATTCTCCTGTTCCTTGGATGCTGCCTGACCTGCTGCGCTTTTCCAGCAACACATTTTCAGCATTAATACATGTAGCCTACACCACATGACATTGCATCATACTTCAAGACTGACTAATTATCTTAAATGGTTTTCCACTGTAATTTGCGTGGCGTACCAATCATGCTAATCAACCTGTACTCGTCTCAGAAAGGTCTATCCACTATTAGCTGTTATTCTGCTCTTGGAAATCAGTTGGTAAATAACCTGGACTGTGCTAAGCTTCTTTACTGTTGTTGGAGCTGCACTCATTCAGGGAAGTGGAGAATATTCCATTGCCCTCCAGACTCATGTGCTGTAGATGATGGACAGGATTTGTGGAGACAGGAGTTGAGTCACTCATGGGGGATTTTCTAGCCTCTGACCTGCTCTTGTAACCACGGTATTTATGTGGCTGGTGCCCTTCAGTTTCTGGTCAATGGTAGTCCACTGGATCAAAAAATGTGGCACTGGATAAGCACAGCATATCAGGCAGCATCTCCTGCTCCTCAGATGCTGCCTGACCTGCTGTGCTTTTCTAGAACCACTCTCTTGACTCTAATCTCCAGCATCTACAGTCCTCACTTTCTCCTTGTCCACAGGATGTTGACAATGGGGTATTCAGCGATGGTAATGTCATTCATTGACTGTAGAGGGACTATGATTAAATTCTCTTTTGTTGGAGATGGATTTGCATTGCACTTATGTGATATAAATATAACCTCCCATTCATCAGTTATCAACCACATAGTTGTCCAGACTACATATGGACATTAACTACTTCAGTACCTGAGGAGGCGCCGATGATGCTGAATATTCTGCAGCCCCACCTAAAGTATACACTGAACTTGTAAGGTTAAAAATCACACAATGCCAGGTTATAGTCCAAAAGGTTTATTTGGAGGCACTAGCTTTCAGAGTGCTGCTTCTTCATCAAGTGGTTGTGGAGCATAAGATCATAAGACACAAAATTTATAGCAAAAGATTACAGTGTCATTCAGCTGAAATGATAAACCTGGATTCAGTCTTTCATCTTTTAGAATGGGTTTGCTTGTTTCAGTTTTTTATATAAATCCCAGAATTTCTTTTAAGTGACATTCTGAAGCCAACTTCAGGTTTTCTAACAAATGTGCTATCTCAGCTTAGACAATGCACGGTGGCACAGTGGTTAGCACAGCTGCCTCACAGTGCCAGCAGACCTTAGTTCAATTCCCGCCTCCTGTGTGGAGTTTGCACATTCTCCCTGTGTCTGCTTGGGTTTCCTCCCACAATCCAAAGATGTGCAGGTTAGGTGAATTGGCCATGCTAAATTGCTCATAGTGTTAGGTGAAGGGGTAAATGTAGAGGAATGGGTCTGGGTGGGTTGCTCTTCGGAGGGTCGGTGTGGACTTGTTGGGCCAAAGGGCCTGTTTCCACACTGTAAGTAATCTAATCTAATTAAAGATGTGAGGCTTAACTCTGACGAAGGAGTAGTGCTTCCAATTAAACCTATTGGATTATAACCTGGTGTTGTGTGATTTTTAACTTTGTCCATCCATGTCCAACACCGACTCCTTCAAATCGTAATTTGCAAAGAACAGGTAGACCTGTTACATGTTCTTTTCGCTAATCTTGAATGTAGGCTACACTCTCTCAATCTTTATCTCTGACCTCTGCGGCCAGTCCTGGGTGAGATTAGGCTCAAGTGTGGTAGTAATGTAGATTTCTGCCATTCATTAGCCACTCTTGAGCACAGTGGTCATCAAATGACTATTGGATATTGCAACGGGAATCGTGAATTGTGAGAGATTAAGAGTGAAGGAGAAAAATTTTTAAGAGAATAAATACATTTGAAGATGATTAGAATATTTAATTATGGTCAAGCAAGTGCAGCTGTATTTTTGAATCTTACTCCAGATGTGATCCTTTTAGCTAAATAGTCCAAGCCGTCGACATTTGTGGCCTGTCCATTTAAATTTGATGGGACACATATTTTTCTTTCTTTGTATTTCTCAGTTTGGAGGCTGAGGTGGTTAGCTCACATCCACGCAGTTGATTGACAGACCAAAATGTAAGCAAATACGATGAAGTTTACTTAACTATAGCTCAGTAATTAAACGGAATTTGATGTGCAAAAAAAAAATCCAGGTGGGTTTATTTTGAAAAGAACTTGGCTAATACTCTAGAGTCATGCATCTTTAAATGTGTAGCAAGAACAAGCACTCAAGCAGCTGAACCTTTGCAACACCAGGAAATTAATTGCTTAGCTGTTCCTTCAGTGTCACTGGTTCAAAATCCTGGAATTTCCTCCCTAATGGCTTTGTGTGGCTACTTACAATACATTGAAGGTTCAATAAGGCAGCTCGCCACTACTTTCTCAAGGACAACTAGGAATGGGCAATAAATGCCAATCCAGTTGGTAGTGCCCAGATCCCATAAATGTATAAAAACTAAATTCTGAAGGTTCCTTTATTGAATGGAATCGCCATCCCCAGCTGATTCAGGGATCAACGATTTCATGTGGAATGGATCACATAAATATGGACCATTTTCCATATCTTGGGATCTGCTGTAGATGGATGGAGTTCCTCTTTGCTTCCAATATACCAGCTTAGACTAAGGAAGAACATGTTTGAAGACTGGGATCTCAACCATGAGACAAGGCTGGGTGCTTACTATGCTGCCATGAACCCTGCACCCTTCTATACTTTAAAGACTTGGATCTGTATCAGACGACCCTTAAATCATAGAAGGTACAACCAATGCTGCCTTTTTAAGATTCGCCACATCTGGTGTCAAGAATGATTATCTAACCAAAGTGTTCTCTCACAAGCCAACTTTCCCAGTCATCACTCAAAACCAGTTCAATTTGATTTGATTGGATTATTGTCATATATAATGCGATACAGTGAAAAGTATTGTTTTGCATGCTATCCTGGCAAATCATACTATATGTAATTACGTCAGGGTAATAGAACAGAATGCAGAATATAACATTACAGCTACAGAGAAGGTGCGGAGAATGTTAGTTCCACTAGCTGGACATCAGATATGCCTGATATCTGACTCCCCCAGAGCTCCACACAAACTTGAGACCGGGAGATGATTGCCAGAAGGACAATGAAATTGCTTTGGGACTTAGTTAAACATATCTGTTGAAAATGTCCCCTCCTTCTTTGGGAATCACTGTATTGACACTGACCAAAAATGGAAACGGTTCATATAGGAAGACAATGAACATATCAAGAGACTTCATCAGAAATACACAAGGTGAAATCTGGGACTCAACTATTAATTGTTTTTCTTTACAATGCAGAAGCTGCACTAGGACCACGCAGGGGCATGGGTCTGGCCCGGACCTGTGCATTGCAATCTGGTGGGCCTGCTCCACTCTTATCAGGCCCGACTCCAACTCCAGCCCCAGGAACTTCAGGAGCCATCCCGCAAGAAGCCGACGAGGTCCTCCCCTTCCTCGCGTTCTGGAAGACCCACAAGCCATAAGTTTTTCCTTTTATTTTTATTTTCCTGGTCGTTGACTTGTTCCTGAAGGACCCAAACGTTCGGTTCCTTCCTCCTGAGACCTCCACCACGGTGTCCGAAGCCACAACCTTCTCCTTCACTACCTCCAATCTTCGATCCAGCAGCTGGATTTCTTGCTCATGTTTATTCAGCATGGCAGATTGTGGCTGTACTGTTGCTTGAATCCATTCTTGGAATTTGGCAAACTCCGAGAGTAAATGCTGCTGTCCTGTTGGATCCAAAGGGGCCACCTTGGGCAGTTTGAGCGCTGACTGCACGCAACCCCAGTACAGTAGGGGAATTCCCTGTCTGCTGTGTTCCTTTAGGCCCTTTCCTTTATTCAATTTCATCCTGGCCTAAAAGCTAACACACACAATTTCAGCAGCTCCAAATGGTCAGCAAGTTTAAATTAGTATGCTTTTCTCCTGGGGGTGGTTGGTAAGGCGGTGGAGGGGGGCGGGGGGGTGGGCGGGGTTAAAGGCCACCTTGCCAGGAGGTATGGCACAGAGCCCAGCACAGCAGACCACTCAGACTACTGCCATCTTGGATCTGGGAGTCAAACCTCTGAACAAATTATCTACTGATCCTTTAAGCAGCACTTCTACAGAAATACCCCTATATTGATTTTTGTTTGAAATGTTTGTAGAACATCTGAAAATGCAAAATACAAGGATCTTTCCATATTCTGATTCTTCTGTGAGTACTCACATGAAAAGTTTGTAAGTCCTTGCTAACAAATGTTTAGAAGTGAATAAAAAGATTGCTGTTTAACTTCAGAATATGCTCAAACATGGGCAGAAAGCCTTTAAGACTAATTGGCCAAAGTTGTGCAGGTTAAGTGGATTGGTCATGTTAAGTTGCCCATAGTATCCTGGAATGTTGGGTTAAATGCAATAACCATGGGAAATATGGGGTTACAGGGATGGGGGAGGGGAGCTGGGTCTGAGTAGGATGCTATTCTGAGGGTCAATGTGGACTTGATGGGCCAAATGGCTTGCTTCCACAGTCCGGTTCTATGATTCTATAATGGCAGAGAAAGTGCTTGATTTAAGAAAAAGGAGAATCATCAATCTGGATAGAGTTCATTGTGTTCTCATGATGTCCCTCAAATGCTTCATAGCCAGAAAAATCAATGAGTGAGCAGAGAAATTGATGTTGGTTGAGTGTAGAGTGTTAGCCAGAGCATTACACCTGAACAAACAAGTCATATCTGCATTATATTCCCAAGCAGAAAACAATGCAGGGATCCCCTGTGGCCATTCCCCTCAGCAAGAAGTATACCATTTTGGAAACTGCTGGTGGGGACGGCCTACCAGGGGAAAGCCATACTTACCAGGTCTCTGGCACTGAGGCTCAGAACGGAAGGGGGGAGAATAGAAAACCGCTAGTGGTAGGGGACTCAATAGTTAGACGGATTGACAGGAGATTTTGTGGTCAGGAACAGGACTCCCAGAAGGTATGTTTCCTCCCGGGTGCCAGGGTCCGGGATTTCATTGATCGGGTTTACAGGAATCAGAAAGAGGAGAGTGAGCAGCCAGAAATCATGATGCATATTTGTACCAATGATATAGCCAGGAAAGGGATTGAAGATCTTAAAAGTGACTACAGAGAGCTAGGTTGGAAGCTGGAGAGCAGGACAAGCAGAGTAATGTTCTCAGGTTTGCTACCAGTGCCACGAGATAGTGAAATAAGGAACAGGCAGCAAGTGCAGCTTAACATGTGGCTGCGCAGCTGGTGCAGAAGGGAGGGCGTCAGATACCTAGACCATTGGGAAGCCTTGTGGGGAAAGTGGGACTGTACATGAAGGATGGGTTGCACCTGTCCTGGGTGGGAGATTTGCTCGTGTGGTTCGGAAGGGTTTAAACTAGTTTGACAGAGGGGTGGGAATCAGAGCTACATATTGAGAGGGGGGTAGTTAGATATGGAAAAGTGACAGGATATAAATAACCTTCCTAATAGATTCACTATGTGATGGAACAAAGGGATCGGTTAAAGTGTGTCTGCTTTACCGCATGGAGTGTCAGAAATAAGAGTGATTAACTTAGAGCATGGATCAGTCCTTGGGACTATGATGTTGTGGCCATAATGGAGACATGGGTTTCACAGGCGCTGGAATGGTTGCAAGATGTTCTAGGGTTTATAACATTTAAAAAGAACAGGGAGGATGGGAAAAGAGGAGGGGGTGTAGCATTGCTCGTCAGAGAATGCATCACAGCTACAGAAACGAAGGTTGTTGAGGAAGGTTTGTCTACTGAGTCAGTATGGGTGGGAGTTAGGAACAGCAAGGGAGCAGCCACCTCACTGGGTTTTTTTTTACAGAATCCCTAATAGCTGTGGGGAGATTGAAGAATTCATAGGCCGGCTGATTTTGGGAAAATGCAAATGTAGCAGGGTTGTTATTTTGGGTGACTTCAACTTTCCCAATATTGACTGGAACCCCCTTAGTACAGATGGTTTCGATGGAGCCATTTTTGTCAGGTGTGTTCAGGAGGGTTTCCTTACTCAGTAAGTAGACAGACTGCCAAGGGAAGAGGCCATTTTGGGATTTGGTGCTCAGCAATGAGCCAGGACACATGTCAGATCTCACGTTGGGAGAATACTTTGGTGACAGTAACCACAACTGCCTCACATTTACCGTAGCCTTGGAGAGGGAAAGGAGCAGTTACCAAGGGAAGATATTTAATTGGGGAAAAGGAAATTATGACACTATCAGACAGGAGTTGGGAAGTACAGATTAGGAGCAATTGTTCCACAGAAAGGGCACAACAGATATGTGGAGACAGTTTAAGGAGCAATTGTTGCAAGTGATGCAGAAATTTGTTCCTCTGAGACAGGCAAGAATGGGTAAGATTAAGGAGCACTGGATGACAAGAACAGAGGAGCTTCTCGTCAAAAGAAAGAAGGCAGCTTACGTAAGGTGGAGGAAGCAAGGATCTAGCACAGCTTTAGAGGGTTACAGGTTTCCTAGAAAGGAGCTCAGAAATGGACCGAGAAGAGCCTGGAGGGGGCATGAAAAAGGCTTGGCAGGAAGGATTAGGGAGAATCCAAAGGCATTTTACTCATACGTGAGGAATAAGACAATGATCAGGGAGAAGGTAGGGCTGATCAGGGATAGCATAGGGAACTTGTGCGTGGAGTCTGAGCAGATAGGGGAACCCTAAATGAGTTTTTTGCTTCGGTTTACACTAAGGAAAGGGACCTTGCTGTGAATGAGAACTTTGAAGAGCTGGGAAACAAGTTTGAACAGATCAAGATTGATGAAGTTGATATGTGGAAAATTTTGGCAAACATTATGATTGATAAGTCCCCAGGGCCAAACCAGATTTATCCTAGGGTGCTCCGGGAAGCGAGAAAGGAGGTTGCTAAGCCGCTTTGCTTACTCACTCTACACGGGAGTCGTACTGGAGAATTGGAGGGACATGAATGTTGTTTCTCTTTTCAAGAAGGGGCATAGGGAAATCCCTGGCAATTACAGACCAGTCAGTTTTACGTCTGTAGTCAGCAAGGTTTTGGAAAGATTTCTGAGGGATAGAACTTATGACTATTTGGAAAAGCATAGTGTGATTAAAGGCAGTCAGCATGGCTTTGTGAAGTGCAGGTCATGCCTTATAAATCTTATTGAGTTCTTTGAGGAGGTACTGAGACAGGTCAATGAGGTCGAGAGTGGATGTGGTATATATAGATGTCAGCAATGCATTTGATAAGGTTCCCCATGTTAGGCACATTCATAGAGTCAGGAGGTGTGGGAAACAGGGAGATTTGGCTGTCTGGATTCAGAATTGGCTGGCTGACAGAAGGCAGAGAGTGGTTGTAGATGGAAAGTATTCTGCCTGGAGGTCAATGACGCATGGTGTCCTGCAGGGCTCTGTTCTTGGGCCTCTGCTCTTTGCAGTTTTTATAAATGACTTGGACGAGGAGGTTAAGAGGTGGGTTACTAAATTTGCCGATAACACAAAGGTTGGAGGTGCTGTTGATAGTATTGAGGGCTCTTGCAGGCTGCAGCACAACATAGACAGGATGCAGAGGTGGGCTGAGAAATGGCAGATGGAGTTCAACCTGGATAAATGCGAAGTGATACATTTTGGAAGGTCAAACTTGAATGCTGAATTTGGATTAAAGACAGGGTTCTTGGCTGTGTGGAGGAACAGAGGGATCTTGGTGTTCAAGTGCATAGATCTCTCAAAGTTGCCACCCAAATGGACAGGGTTGTTAAGAAAGCATATAGTGTTTTGGCTTTCATTAACAGGGGGATCAAGTTTAAGAGTAGTAAGATTTTGCTGCAGCTCTATGAGACCCTGGTGAGAGCACACTTGGAATATTGTGTCCAGCTGTGATTGCCCTATTATAGAAAAGATATGGAGGCTTTGGAAAGGGTGCAAAGAAGGTTAACAGGATGCTGCCTGGACTGGAGGGCTTGTTTACAAAGAGAGGTTCACTAAGCTCAGATGTTTCTCGCTGGAGAGAAGGAGGAAGAGAGGTGACCTGATCGAGGTATACAAGGTAATGAGAGGCATGGATAGAGTCAATAGCCAGAGACTTTTCCCCAGGGCAGGATGACTGGCATGAGGGATCATAGTTTTAAGATATTGGGAAGAAGATATAGAGGAGATGTCAGAGGTAGATTATTTACGCAGAGAGTTGTGAATGGATGGAATGTGTTGCCAGTGGTGGTGGTGGAAGCAGAGTCATCAGGGACATTTAAGCGACTGCTGGACATGCACATGGACAGCAGTGAATTGAGGGGTGTGTAGGTTAGGTTGTTTTATTTTAGATTAAGATTAATCCTTGGCACAACATTGTGGGCCAAAGGGCTTGTTCTGAACTGTACTTTTCTATGTTCAAATGCAATCTATTTATTTTAAGGTGCAGACAGGACAGATACCAAACTTGATCAATATTGTTGACCAGGACTCAATTAAATATGACAGGCAAGCTGCAAGTTCCAATTGTTCTGATTTTAGTCAGAGCACCACTTTAGGAAAGCAGGAAATCCATTTCTTAATGCCGACTTGCATCTCTCAAAGAGGGAGGTGTATCTGTAAAGCAGCAGGCACATTATCCATGTCAGGTGACCTGAATTTTCTGATTCTGTAATGGAAGGACATGAAGAACAAGGGCATCAGGATCAGGAAGCGGTTCCTATTCTCCCCCAAATAGCAAAGAAGAAGCATGACAAACAAGTCAGCATGAATGGGGAGATGGCTGAATAAGTCAGAGGATCTGACATTACTCTGAGGATCTGGCTGCAGTGTCACAAAAGGATGACATGCCTTAGGAGGCCTGGGAATGTAAGGCTCCTCTTCATAACTACCTTACACCAAAGCTGACCCAGCCTAATGACACTTCTCCCACTAGCAGTACCATTGCTTCCTCCACCATTACAAAACCTCCTTCTCCAATTATATAACAGTTTGCTACAGACCCTTCTGTTCACACTCACTCCTTCAGTGTCTGCTATTACCCTCAAAACTGGCAAACAACATGCTAATTTTATTTTGTTTGCACTTGGATTCATTCTCACAGATCTACTAAAATCTATCACACTTCCTTCTATCCCGCAACTTACTCCATCACACAGACTTGCTGCTTCTTGCATACAGCCACATTATCCGAAGCTACCTCACTCTTCTTCATAAGAGTTTCACAGCCTACATTCAAACCCACTCCCACTCTCTTTACAGAGAGGCACCTGGATTAGGCTGGGAGAGACAACAATGTTTATTATGTTTTTTTCATTCTAATCACAATTTCATTTAATCACTTCCTGTTCCAATGTGGAGCTCCCTACTTGTAGAGTTTGGTGTTGACAGTTTCATGAAGCCACATAATAAGCAAATATTGATTAACAATGTCCATAGATACTGTGAATTTGAGAGTTTTCAGTTCAGATCCAAGCATCTGTCGTCTTTTACTGTTGTATCCATGTTGAATTAGCTGCCACTGATCTTCTGGGAATGCCAATTTTGGAGAAGTCCTGCCCTTCTTTCTGACAGGGTGTTCATTTCGCTCTCTCACTTTGTTTGTTTTCATCACTCTCTATGTCCATTCTCCTGTTTGATCGGTGACTTTTCATCATTGTCTCCAATCATAGACCCTCCCATTATTGTTTTGGGTCATTGACTTGTTGACACTCCCCATTTTCATTTGGTAAAAATATCCCATTTCTGTTTTTCCTCAGTCTTGATCGAAGATCACCAACCTGAAACATTAGGTGTGTTTCTCTTCCACAGTTTCTGTCCACCCCACTGGATATTTCCAGCATCCCCTGATTTCATGACAGTGAAAGATGTCTTGAAGCATTATCACCTAAATTGAATTGAATTTATTGTCACATGTACCGAGGCACAGTGAAAAGGTTTGTCTTGTGAGCAATACAGGCAGATTACAAGTAGCACAGATGAATAAATAATAGGTAAACAACAGCAAAAACAAAAACAAAAACACAGGTATAGGTGAATACTAAGAGTTTGTGAGTCCATTCAGTGTTCTAACAACGGTAGAGTAGAAATGTTTTGAAACCAGTTGGTTCAGGTTTCTGTACCTTCTCCCCAATGGTAGAGGTTGTAGAAAAACATTGCCAGGGTGGGATGGATCTTTGAGAATGCTGGCGGCCTTTCCTTGACAGTGGGCCTGGTAGATAGATTCTATAGATGGGAGGTTGGCCTTTGTGATTGTCCGTGACACGTTCACCACTCTCTGTAACCATCTCAGATCTTGAGTGGTACAGTTGCCAGACCAGATAGTGATACATTCAGACAGAATGCTCTCGATGGTGCACATATATAAATTGGCAAGGGTATTCGCCATCATGCCAAATTTCCTCAGCTGCCTGAGGAAGAAGAGACATTGTTGGGTCTTTGTAACCAGTGTGTCCTGAAAACCCTGAAAAACACGCACATCTGCAAAATAATAGACACTGATCAACAAATCCAAATAACTAGTGATAAAATGTCTACAAAACATTCTGATAGCACATATCCTATCAAATTAGTAAATTGCGTGCAATACACGAGATTGTCACTGTTCCAAACAACAGGTCTGAAGGTGGTCAAGGGCTTTGAAAGGAAAGAGACAGCATTGTGGAATGAGGAAATGTTTGCCCAAAATTCATTGTAGAGAAAAACTACACTACGCTGGGATTGATACGGAGCTGTTTCTCTGGTGCTAATTTGCAGTGTTAAGGAATTCTCACTCAACAAAAGCTGTTTCTTTCCAAAATCTGCTGCTATCTTACTTTGATATGCACTGACCTCAACTGATTCCTGAATCAAGGGTGCAACAGTGAGGGGGCTGGGTTTTGCTGCTCTGTGTGTGTATATATATATTTTTTTGCCAGGTAAAAGAGGTTATAGTGCCCCTCCCCCACCACACAGTGTATGACCTTTTACAGTGAAGGTGCCTAGTCCAATGCCAATTACAGGAGGGACAGATAATCTAAATATTTATAATGGCCCAGGTCATCTGGTCTCTGGATTATCTGGGACCAAACTTGATGACCCAAGGGACCACTGAAACTCCAAGGAAGTCTTAGAGTTGACTTCTGTGGGAATTGCCCAGGGAGTTTGTCCTTCGAACAGACAAGATCTCTTTTTCTTGGGATCCTAAGAAGTCACCAAGTCTGAGCCAGAGTAAATTAGATTAGATTAGATTACTTACAGTGTGGAAACAGGCCCTTCGGCCCAACAAGTCCACACCGCCCCGCCGAAGCGCAACCCACCCATACCCATATATTTACCCCCTACCTAACACTATGGGCAATTTAGCCTGGCCAATTCACCTGACCTGCACATTTTTGGACTGTGGGAGGAAACCGGAGCACCCGGAGGAAACCCACGCAGACACGGGGAGAACGTGCAAACTCCACACAGTTAGTCGCCTGAGGCGGGAATTGAACCCGGATCTTTGGCGCTGTGAGGCAACAGTGCTAACCACTGTGCCACCGTGCCGCCCACAAAGACTGCTCAGGTCCATTATGTTTACCTGGATAGTTACCTAGAAGGATTTAGTTAGAAAATTCCTCATATAATGCCTAAGTAACAGTCCTGCTCACTGAAAGTGACTCCCCCCACCCCACCCACTTCTCCTTCCCAACCATTAGCGCTGAACACACAAATACCCCATCTGATGCTCTCCAGTTAACCCCTGACCTAACACAAACACCCCACAAAACATCCAACCACTTCCCCCACCACCAGACTACCAACCCAAACAAACCTGACTACCCCTCCCATGCAAATACCTTCCTCACCAACCCAACCAGTTCTGAACCTGCCAGCCCTACTGACCATCCAATCTACCTGGCATTTCACCCATGTACCAGCCATTCCACTTCCCAGTCTACTCATTCACTCATCTGTCCACTCATGAACATTCACACGATACAGTTAAACAGCAGCTAGTGCTGTAACACAAAAGGAGTTTCCAGATTACCTTGGTAGGATAGCACTGAGCTGGTGCATCTTGATTGACAGTGTGTGTTGTGTTTCTAAAGAAGCTGGTTCCACTCAGAAATCTGAAACAGTTTTGAGAGGTTTGGGGGTGGGGAGATGTGAAGTGACAACATTTCAAGGAGATCAGCAATATGACAATCGTAGCCATATTGCAGAAAATGGGGACAATGAATTTTCAACATATATCCTTCTAACCAGGTTCACTATTGAATAGACACTTCCAGTATACTGTACTCTACGTGACTCGTTTCTTACTGATAATTCCAACAGATTGTTGGAGTTTAGGGAGAGTTTACGGTTTACTGAGGATTATATCTGCAATAGAAGCCATTGCTTGTGAATTGTATCAGATTGAATGGACCGGTTGGAGAGACAGTTAGAAGCATAAAGGAATTTGAAAGAGCAAGGGGATGTGATGGATGGTAGTTATAGGAAGGGGGTAAAGTTGCAGATACAGTCACATAGTTGGGTTAACCCCAGGAAAGGTAAGAGAGGTAGGCAGCTAGTGCAGGAGTTTTCTGTGACTATCCCCATTTCAAACAAGTATGTTGCTTTGGAAAATGTAGGGGGTGATGGATTCTCAGGGGAATGTAGCATGAACAGCCAAGTTTCTGATATTGAGACTGGCAGTAATGTAATGAGGGGTACGTTGGATTCCAAGAGATCGATTGTGTTAGGGGACTCTCTACTCAGAGCCACAGACACACGTTTCTGTGGCCAGCAGTGAAAAATCCGAATGGTGTGTTGCCTCCCTGGTGCCTGGATCAAGGATGTCTCAGAGAGGGTGCAGAATGTTCTCAAGGGGGAGAGGGACCAGCAGGAGGTCATTGTACACATTGGAACCAACGACATAGGAAGAGAAAAGGTTGAGATTCTGAAGGGAGATTACAGAGAGTTAGGCAGGAATTTTAAAAAAGGAGGTCCGTGAGAATAGTAAACTCTGGATTACTCCCAGTGCTACGAGCTAGTGAGGGCAAGAAAAGGAGGATAGAGCAGATGAATGCATGGCTGAGGAGCTGGTGTATGGGAGAAGAAATCACATTTTTAGATCATTAGAATCTCTTTTGAGGTAGAAAGTGACCTGTAAAAGAAGGATGGATTACATCTAAATTGGAAGGGGACTAATATACTGGCAGGGAAATTTGCTAGAGCTGCTTGGGAGGATTTAAACTAGTAAGGTGGGGGGAGAGGGGGTTGTAGGTGGGACTCAGGGAGACAGTGAGGAAAGAGATCAATTGGAGACTGGTACAGTCGAGAACAGAAGCGAGTCAAACAGCCAGGGCAGGCAGGGACAAAGCAGAGAACAAGGTCGTACTGATAAACTAAACTGCATTTATTTCAATGCAAGGGGCCTAACAGGGAAGGCAGATGAACTCAGGGCATGATTAGGAATATGGAACTGGGAGATCATAGCAATTACAGAAACATGGCTCAGGGATGGACAGGACTGGCAGCTTAATGTTCCAGGACACAAATGCTACAGGAAGGATAAAAAGGGAGACAAGAAAGGAGGGGGGAGTGGAGTTTTTGATAAGAGATACCATTACAGCTGTACAGAGGGATGATTTTCCCAGAAATACATCCAGGACGTTATTTGGGTGGAACTGAGAAATAAGAAAGGGATGATCACCTTATTGGGATTGTATTATAGACCACCCAATAGTCAGAGGGAAATTGAGAAACAAATTTGTAAAGAGATCTCAGTTACCAGTAAGAATAATAGGATGGTTATGGTAAGGGATTATAACACTCTCGCAGTCCCAGTCTGTGTTTGGAAAGTTAAGGGTTTAGATGGAGAGGAATTTGTCAAGTGTGTACAAGAACATTTTCTGATTCAGCATGTGGATGTACCCACTAGAGAAGGTGCAAAACATGACCTACTCTTGGGAAATAAGGTAGGGCAGGTGACTGAGGTGTCAGTGGGGGAGCACTTTGGGGCCAACAACCATAATTCTATTTGTTTTAAAATAGTGATGGAAAAGGATAGACCAGATCTAAAAGTTGAAGTTCTAAATTGGAGAAAGGCCAATTTTGATGGTATTAGGCAAGAACTTTCAAAAGCTGTTTGGGGGTAGACGTTTGCAGGTAAAGGGACGGCTGGAAAATGGGAAGCCTTCAGAAGTGAGATAACAAGAGTCCAGAAACAGTATATTCCTGTTTGGGTGAAAGGAAAGGCTGGTAGGTATAGGGAATGCTGGATGACTAAAGAGTTCGAGGGTTTGTTTAAGAAAAAGAAGGAAGTATATGTCGGGTATAGACCGGATAGATCGAGTGAATCCTTAGAAAAGTATAAAGGAGTATACTTAAAAGAGAAATCAGGAGGGCAACAAGGGAAAATGAGATAGCTTTGGCAAATAGAATTAAGGAGAATCCAAAGGGTTTTTACAAATACATTAAAGATAAAAGGGTAACTAGAGAGAGATTAGGGCCCCTCAAAGATCAGCAATGTGGCCTTTGTGTGGAGCTGCAGGAGATGGGGAAGATACTAAACAAGTATTTTGCATCAGTATTTACTGTGGAAAAGGACATGGAAGATATGGAATGTAAGCAAATAGATGGTGACATCTTTAAAAATGTCCGTATTACAGAGGAGCAAGTGCAAGATATCTTGAAACATGTAAAAGTGGATAAATCCCCAGGACCTGATCAGGTGTACCCCTGAACTCTGTGGGAAGCTAGGGAAGTGATTGCTGGGCCTCTTACTGAGATATTTGTATCATCAATAGTCACAGGTGAGGTGCCGGAAGACTAACGTGGTGCCACTGTTTAAGAAGGGTGGTAAGGACAAGCCAAAAAACTATAGACCAGTGAGCTTGACGTCGGTGGTGGGCAAGTTGTTGGAGGGAATCCGGAGGGACAGGATGTACATGTATTTGGGAAGGACTAATTAGGGGTAGTCAACATGGATTTGTGCATGAGATATCATGTCTCACAAACTTGAAGTTTTTTCAAGAAGTAAAGAGGATGGATGAGGGCAGAGTGGTAGATGTGATCTATATGGACTTCAGTAAGGCATTCAACTAGGTTCCCCATGGGAGACTGGTTCGCAAGGTTAGATTTCATGGAATATAGGGAGAACTAGCCATTTGGATATAGAACTGGCTCAAAAGGTAGAAGACAGCGAGTAGTGGTGGCGGGTTGTTTTTCAGACTGGAGGCCTGTGACCAGTGGTGTGCCACAAGGATCAGTGCTGGGTCCACTTCTTTTCATCATTTATATCAATGATTTGGATGTGAGCAGAAGAGGTGTAGTTACTAAGTTTGCAGATTACACCAAAATTGGAGCTATAGTGGACAAGGAAGAAGGTTACCTCAGATTACAACTGGATCTTGATCAGATGGGCCAACGGGCTGAGGAACGACATATGGAGTTTAATTTAGATAAATGTGAGGTGTTGCATTTTGGGAAAGCAAATCTTACCAGGACATATATACTTAATAGTAGGGTTCTAGGGAGTGTTGCTGAACAAAGAGACCTTGGAGTGCAGGTTCATAGCTCCTTGAAAGTGGAGTCACAGGTAGATAGGATAGTGAAGAAGGTGTTTGGTATGCTTTCCTTTATTGGTCAGAGTATTGAGTACAGGAGTTGGGAGGTCATGTTGCAGCTGTACAGGACATTGGTTAGGCCACTGTTGGAATATTGCATGCAATTCTGGTCTCCTTTCTATTGGAAAGATGTTGTGAAACTTGAAAGGGTTCAGAAAAGATTTACAAGGATGTTGCCAGGGTTGGGGGATTTGAGCTACAGAGAGAGGGTGAACAGGCTGGGACTGTTTTCTCTGGAGGTTTGGAAGCTGAAGAGTGACCTTATAGAGGTATATAAAATCATAAGGAGCATGGATAGGATAAATAGACAAAGTATTTTCCCTGGAGTCGGAGAACTAGAGGGCATAGGTTTAGGGTGAGAGGGGAAAGATATAAGAGAGACCTAAGGGGCAACCTTTTCACGCAGAGGGTGGTACGTGTATAGAATGCGCTGCCAGAGGAAATGGTGGAGGCTAGTATGATTGCAACATTTAAGAGGCATCTGGATGGGTATATGAATAGAAAGGGTTTGGAGGGATATGGGCTGAGTGCTGCCAGGCGGGACTATATTCGGTTGGGATATGTGGTTGGCCTGGACAAGCTGGACTGAAGGGTCTGTTTCCGTGCTGTACTTTGCTATGACTCTATGAATATATCTCCTTTGCTAAGCAGTTGTAGACTTTATCCCCTGTCCAACAACAGTCGTACATCTGGATGCCATTTCTCCTTTCGCACTATTGCTTTCCTTTTATTTGTGTTTTGTGGTCTTCCACCTTTGGGTTCATTGCTGAGCAGTGTGTCACATTGTTGAAGCTGTTCATACTCATCAGTACAAATGCAAGAAGACCATGTTTTAACAATGGTTTCTACTCCAGGTGAAAAGATGCTGGTTAGTTTGTATTTGCCCCAAAGAGTGCTGAACAAAGGTTTTGGAAAGGTCTCTATCTTTTTAGAAATAATCACATTTTTCACTGTATCAAACAACTGCTCAATTTTGTTACTTTATCTACATAGTGATTTATTGCTTTATTTCTTGATCCTTCTAATTCTATTGCTTCACTTAGTTCTAGTGCCATGTCTTCCTTCCTTATTGCACATACCTGTCAAACCTTCCCTAATCTCCACGAATGCATCTTTTTCAGCACTAGCTAACTGACAATGTCAGAACCATCATTTCTAATAAGTATACTTCTTGCAGATTTGTTGCACATTAATTACTCCGTCTTGTGTTATATTTCACAGTCAATGTGTTAGTTTAGGAGATATCTCAGAATATGTATTGTCGCACGTAATCTGACGTTATAAAGATCCCATACTCCATCTACCTCAATCACTTGAAGCAGGACATGTTACTGGAAGCATTTTACCCATTTGATCAACAGGTGACTCCAGACCCTCAGCGATATGGTTGATTCTTAAATAGCCGAGCAAACCACTAGGTTGTGATAAAGTACTGTAACGTCTAAAAAGAGGACTGAAATCAAATGGGTTTCCCAGCATGGAGTAAGGGCACCAGAAATGTTGACTAGGAGAAAGTGAGGACTGCAGATGATGGAGATCAGAGCTGAAAAATGTGTTGCTGGAAAAGCGCAGCAGGTCAGGCAGCATCAAAGGAGCAGGAGAATCGACGTTTCGGGCATTACCCCTGAAGAAGGGCTTATGCCCGAAACATCGATTCTCCTGCTCCTTTGATGCTGTCTGACCTGCTGCGCTTTACCAGAAGTGTTGACCCTGAACTAACCCTTCTTACAAATATCTGGGGACTTGTCCCAAAATTGGAAGAGTTGAACTCTTGATTATGGTCAGCAAAAGCCTGATATAGTCATACTCATGGAATTGGACCTTACAGATAATGTCCCATCCAACATCATCACTGTTCTTGAATACATCCTGTCCCACAAACAGACACAAGAAATCATGGCACTGTGGTATCTATTCAGGAGGAAGTTGTCCTGGAAAACCTCAGCATTGACTTTTTATAGTATCAGATCAAACACGGGCAAGGAAACTCATGTTAATTAGTACCTAATAACGTTCCTCAGCTGGTGAGCCAACGCTCCTCCAAGTTAATGACAGAAAGAAGCATTTCGAGTGACTAGCAGAAAATCTACCCTGGAAGGGAGTCTTCAATGTCCAATGCCAAACATAGCTCAGTAACACAATTACCAACCAAGCAGGCGAAGTCCGAACACACAGTGCTGCTAGACTGGGTTTGAGGCAAGTAGTTATAGAATAAACATGCAGGAATTTTTTTTAAACTTCATCTTTACCAGTTTAACTGTCATAGATGCATATCTACATCTATGTTGGTAAAAGTGTTCATTTTTAGGTACTTGTGGAGGCAAAGTTCTATCTTCAAGTGAACCCACAGCCAATGGATCAGATTTAAATTCAGGAATCCTGCCACACCCAGCCATGAGGAATATCCAGATGTTAGTAGGAAAGAAACGTGGGTCGACAGTGCTGTGCACGCTATTCTCATTTCTGGTGCTGAGGTCCACACCGAGAGATCTGCCTAGTTTCAATCCTCTTTCCATAACTTGCAGTGGTTTGAACCAACTCACAGGTGAGGTAACTCTACAATTGTTATAATCCTCAATGATGGATGAACTCAGAAGGTCAGTGCAAAAAGTAAAGATAGAAGCATTTACAGTAGTCTTCAGCCAGAAATACCAAGTGGATAATTCACTTTGGCCTTGTAAGAAACTCAGGATCAAAGATGCATTTTCAAAAAATATTTTTGGATCAACCTGTTCAAAGACATTATGACACACCTCTGGTGCAGTTGGGAATTGAACCAGGCCTCCTGTCTCAGAGATTGGGACACTGCATTGTACCACAAGAGCTCCTAAATAGAAGAACAAGTGGAGTGCATCAGTGTTGTGAAACGTAGTATGATTGGCACAAGGAAAGATTTGAAGAAAGTGAGGACTGCAGATGCTGGAGATCAGAGTCGAGAGTGTGAGCATAGCAGGCCAGGCAGCATCTGAGGAGCAGGATGATCGACATTTTGGGCAAGAACCCTTCATCAGGAATGAGGTGGTCAGCCGATGGGGTAGAAAGATAAATGGGAGGGGTGGGGTGGGGGGAGGTAGCTGAGAGTGTAATAGGTAGATGGAGGTGGGGGTAATAATGATAGGTCGGAGAAGAGGGCGGAGTGGATAGGTGGGAATGAATATGGACAGGTGAGACAGGTCATGAGAATATTGCAGAGTTGGAAGATTGGAACTGGGATAAGGTGTGGCGCGGGGTGGGGGCAGGTGGGAAGAGAAATGAGTAAACTAGTGACGTCCACATTGATGCCGTATGGTAGGAGGGTCCGAAGGCAGAACATGAGGCGTTCTTCCACCAGGCATCAGGTGATTATCACATGGAAGTCGAAGACGCCCAGGACCTGCATGTTCTTGGGAGAGTGGAAAGGGGAGTTGAAGTGTTAAGAAAAGATTTTCTAATCAACCTGTTGGAGAGATGTTCTGATACATTTCTGGAGCTGGTGGGATTTGAACCCAGGCCTCCGGGCTCAGAGATAGGGACAAAAAGGTGGACAAATCCAATGTCGCCATTTGATGTCCCATTAATGTACAATCACTCATCTGCAAAAAGACAAGAGAGTTGTTGACAGTATTATCAAGCAGCATTTGCTTAGAATAAGTGACTCACTGATGCTCAGTTTAGGTCTCACCAGAGGCACAGAGTCCCTGACCTCATTGCAGCCTTGTTCCAAACATGGAGGAAAAGGCCTAACAGGAGTGTTGAGTAATTGCCCTTGATATCAAGGTAGCATTTGACCAATTACTGCCTCAAGGAGCCCTAGAAAAACCAGGAACTGAGGCAAAATCTTCACTCTTGGTATCATACTGAGCATGAAGGGGAAGTTCTGTTGTTGCTGGAGATCAATTATCTTAGTTCCCAGGCATCTCTGCAGGGATTTATCAGGGTAGTGTCCTAGTTTTATGTGGCAATAAAGTATATTTTGTCCTGCTATTTTTTGTGAAGGACTGTTGAGATGAGAGGTGGTGATTGCTCTACTTCAAAGCTCAATGCAAATAGCCTGTAAGGCCTTGGTTTTCTTAAAAAAAAGAGTTTGAACAATAGAAGCACCTGAATGGGTGGGGTCAAGCTCCCATGGAGCCAGGACTTTTAGTTTTAGTTTCTCGGTAGCAGTTGCTGGGGTCTTGAAGCTGCAGCACATCCATCCCTGCTACTCTCTCCCTCAGTTTTCTCTTGATGTTTTTTACCCTCCTGGAATGGAGAATTGCCTCGGAGACAGTCTATTTTCCTGAATTTGCCTTTTGCCAATGGTGTGTTTATGGGATGTAGCTATATTGGAACAATTGTTGTTTAGTAATTAAATAATCTATAATTATTTTGTTAAGTTTTCCAATCGGTTTAAGTTATTCCAATTCCTTTTTGATGTATTTAAACTATGGCATATGAATAAAGTATGTTTTGCTTCAAATGTGGTACTGCAGTTTGACCAATCAAATTGCATCTGGAATGCAACACCTATCACCTTTAAAATAAGGAATAAAGTTAGGATCTAGACTATTGTCTGAATATATTTTAAGGGGGTTTGGTTTGGTGATAATACTTATCAACCACTTCAGCCCCTTAAAAGTCTCACCCTACCCTTACTTGGAACTTTATTAATTTGTGAAATGTGGATGTCACTGAATAAATCACTATCTATTGCCCATTCCTAATTGCCTTAAAAGAATATATAGTGAAGCTGCTTTTTGAACCATCAAGATTTAAAAGTGACCTAAAGAGCAACTTTTTCATGGAGAGGATGGTGCGTGTATGGAATGAGCTGCTAAAAGAAGTGCTGGACGCTCGTACAGTTACAACATTTAAAAGGCATCTGGATGGGTACATGATTTGGAAGGATTTAGAGGAACATGGGCCAAATGCTGGCAAAGTTGGACGAGATTTATTTAGGATATTTGGTTGAAATGGACAAGCTGGACTCTTAAGTTTGAGGGAGAGAGACACTCTATGTTAGCATCGATGTACAGCTCACTAGGTAGTAAACTGAAAGGAGGCTTCAGACTTGGATGTTAATAAACAATTTCCAAAACCCTTGTCAAATCACCACCCGATGAGGATTATACAGTAGCTGAGGATAGTCTAAAGTGTCTGCTTCTATTAAGACCAATGGAACCATTAGTTAATGTTTACAGATTCTTCCAAAGATGTACATTGTTGGAATGAATTAGAATTAGGTTGAAATTGAAATAACAAAGATTCACTGATGGTTAAATATGTTCCGCTCAGTTTAAGATTTTTTCCTGAAAGCAGAGATAACCTGCAAAACCTTTTTAAGGCACTTTAAAAAGCACATTGCACAAAAACAACAACCAAATTTTTCTTCTTTGTTTAATTGTTTTTGTTCACCACATTAAGATATTACCATAGGAGGACAAAATGTCTGGCTCAGTCAGTCAATATGGGTGGTTATCTCCCGCTATACAATAATCCTAATCTCAAATGCTTGCCAATTGAAATAACTCCACGGAGTTGCAAACTCCCATAATCTCATTCCTCCTGCTCAAGGTCTCTACGTGGTCTTTGACACAGTTAACTGTGCTGTTCTCCTCTTTTAAATGATTCCTCCATTGTCTAGTTGACTAGGATTGCCTAGGCTCAGATCTATGCTTATTTATGTGGTCTTTGTCAAAGCATCTGTCATTGCATCTTCCCCAGTCATTGTACTGAGACTAATGAAACGACTGTTGCTAATTCAATTGTTAAGTTTAAAATGTAAGATAGACAATTTTTTAATGAGGCGAGGGAATCAAGAGAAATGACTTTCAGGTAGGTATTGGAGTTGGATCACAGATCAGCCATGATCTTATTAAATGGCAGAACATGCTTGAAGGGCCAAATGGCCTACTCCTGTTCCTCATCATCATTAAAGGTTATCTGGTTCATGGATATCCATTAGGCAAGGAAATCTAGTGGCCTATTCTTCTGTGAGGTGACACAGTGGTTCAGTGGTTAGCACTGCTGCCTCACAGCCCCAGGGACCGAGGTTCAGATTCCCACCTTGGGTAACTGTCTGTGTGGAGTTTGCACATTCTCCCCGTGTCTGTGTGGGTTTTCTCCGGTGCTCCGGTTTCCTCTCACAGTATAAAGATGTACAGGTTAGGAGAATATGGCTATGCTAAATTGCCCATAGTGTTCAAGGATGTGTAGGTTAGGTGCATTAGTCAAGGGTAAACTTTGAATAATAGAGAAGGGGAATGGGTCTGGGTGGGTTACTCTTCAGAAGGTCAGGATGGATGTGTTGGGCCAACGGGCCTGTTTCCATACTGTAGGGATTCTATGATCTTGTCTATTCTCCTTTTCATGCAGCAAAGGTCCAAGTTGGCAACATTCACCGTGCCCAGCTCAGACCCGAGGAATCCTCAATACTTGACAGAGAGGGAAAAACCGTGGTTATTGAACAGTCAAGAGATGCAGTCGAGGAAGTGGACACATTTTGGTGCCGCACCATTAGAGAGTTTGCAGCTTTTATTGGCCTACATGTGACTCCACACTAAAAAGGTACAGTGATTGCTTCTTAACTGCCCCCCTGGGGTGGGGACTCTTTAGTTCAAGGGCAATTATGTAAGAACAATAAATGCTGGACTTACTAGAGATAGTCACATCACATGAAAGATAAGTCTAAAAATATTTTCAGCACTATTTTTCTCCGACAACTGTATTCCTCCAACTCTGGCATTTTGTATAGTCTCCATTTCATTCATACCACCATTGGTGGCCATGCATCCAACCATCTAGGTCCTGAAGTATGGAACTCCTCCCACCCTGCATCGTTGTCCTCCAAAATCCCGTGCAAAACAAACAACAATAATTTACATCCAAATGGTGTAAAACATTCTAAAACAATTGACAGGAATGAAATCAGTCAAACATAAATAATGAGATTGAAATAACTCCACAGAGCTGGTACCCCTTCACCAAGACACCCTTTATTTACCTGTGGAGAGTGGTTTACACTGATCCAGCTCCTTTAGAGCCAGCTCTCAGAACCCCTGATATACCTATTTATACCTAGGCAAAAGTGAGGACTACAGCTGCTAGAAACCAGAGTGGTGCTAGAAAAGCACAGCAGGTCAGCCCTTTCCCGATGAAGGATTTTTGCCTGAAACGTCAATTTTCCTACTGCTCAGATGTCCCATACTTATTTATATCTGCTAGCCAGATTGATTGAACCAGATTAAACAGCCCAAGTCAGGGAACCCATATTCTATGATATCTACCTGACTGACCGTGTTACAATCACTCCATCCCTTCCCCTTCATCTGGGACTTTTTTGTAGCTTCTCCTCAGGTCATTTTAACACCATGACAGGTTCCTCCAACTCTGCCCCTGATAATGGGCAGATTGTATCGCACAGTAGCTCGCTTCATGCGCCCAGAGCATCTCGGAAGAAGCTCATTGGGGTGACATGGTGGCTCAGTGGTTAGCACTATTGCCTCACAGTGCCAGGGACCCAGGTTCGATTCCCACCTTGGGTGACAGTGTGTGGAGTTTGCACATTCTCCCTGTGTCAGCGTGGGGTTCCTCAGTGTGCTCTGGTTTCCTCCCACACCGTCCAAAGATGTGCAAGTTAGGTGGATGGGCCATGTTAAAATTGTCCATAGTGTTCAGGGATGTGTAAGTTAGGTGCATTAGGCAAGGGTAAACTTTGAATAATAGAGGAGGGGAATGGGTGTGGGTGACTTACTCTTCAGAGGGTCAGTGTGGACTTGTTGGGCCAAAGGGCCTGTTTCCACACTGTAGGGGTTCTGTTATATTCTTCTTTTCATACGGCAAAGGTCCAAGTTGGCAACATTCACTGTGTCCAACTCAGATCTGAGGAATCCTCAAGACTTGACAGAGAGGGAAAAGCCGTGGTTATTGAACAGTCAGAGATATAGTCGAGGAGGCGGGCACATTTTGGTGCCGCACCCTTAGAGAGTTTGCAGCTTTCATGTGGTCCATATACTTGTTGATGACTATTACACCTACGCAGTGTTTATATGTCACTGGACGTCCTCACGGCAACAATGCCTCTTACCCATGCAGGGCCATTCCCAGGGTTCCTACACCAAATTTAGTCCCCAAAATAAACTGCCCCTTCACTTAGCGGAGTCTTGTGGTCAGCGTTGGCGTTCCTGATCCTTTCATTGACTCATCGATGTTTAACCAAGTCCAGAGGTTACCCAGTCATTCCTATAAATGTGGGGGAACTGTTTGCAGTAATTTTTGTCCTTGTTAGCACTCTGGGCACTACCCCACCAATGCAGCTATATTTGCACTTAATCCTGGCCACCAGTTTTGGAAACTCCTGGATGACCCTGGAGGAGTTCCGTCAGTAGCTGACAGTGACTTTTGCTCAGGCCAATCACGCTTGCTCCCCAAAATAATATACCATCTTCTGCTGTGAGCTGGACTCTCCAGGTTCAAAAAAAAGGATTCAATTCTGGTTGTGACAACCCTTTGGTTTCTCCCATCACCACCAATGGTTTCAGTTTGGTCAGGACCAGATCTTTCAATGTCCAAGCTCTAATGGCAGCTGTGATTGGAAGAGTATCCTGAGAAAATTAAAAACCATGACAGTCTCTTCCAGTATCACCGGTGGTGTATCTGTCAGTGGGAGGTGTCTCAAAATCGATCGGAATTTACTACTTGGCCTCCTGGACCGTGTTCTAACTTGTAATTATATGTTGTTAGTATTCGAGTCCATGGCCAACTTTGGCCTGAAGCTATGGGCGGCACTACCTTGTCCTCCTAAAGTAGACCGAGCTGGGGTTGTAGTCTTTCCTTGCTACAAATGTACACGGTAAAAGGTATTGGTGGAACTTCCTCACTCCAAATATGACCACCAGACCTCCCTTCTCTGTCTGGGCACATTTATGCTCTGCATAAGCCTGGATTAATCCTGTAAGCGTTCACTCTTGGGTGCTCCACCCCATTAGGTCAGCTATGGAGCTAATACTACCCCCAATGCCGAACAGGGAGGCATTGCATGTCAGTACTAGATCTCACTGGAAATCAGTGTGCCAACACATTAGAGGATGATAGCTGTTTCTTTACTTATGGTGAGGATTTATCTACACAACCATTTCCAAGGCTGGGCAGTTCATACCCAACCTGGCCTCCATCCTGGCACCTTTACAAAGGTGCCAGGATGGAGGCCAGGTTGCATATGAACTTCCCAAAATAAAATCGCCAGCCCCGGTATGGATGTGGGAGCTGGGGCACTTCTAATCACCCTCACTTTATCTTCCAACGGGAGTAACCCAGTCTTGTCAACCCTGTAGCCCATGGTCACTTTGGGAGCCAGGAAACCATATTTTTCCTTTCTAAGGCATACGCCCTCTTGGGGGAGACATCTAACAACTGTCCAAGTACTCCGTAATGGTGTTCCCTCTTATTAGCATGACATTAGATAAAATCTGCAGCCTGGAGTGGGCCTCACAAAATATTCTCCATTGTCCACCGAAAAAAATCATACCTGTTGACAATAGCCCAAATAGCAGTCTCGGATGACGATACAAATCTTTATGGGGATTAATTGTAGCACATTTCTGGGAATCCTCATCTCACCACAATTGCAGTTGGACTTGGCTCAAGTCCAAATTCATGAAAGACAGCCCCACTATCAGCTTTATGTATAAATTGTCTGTGCGAGGAATTGGGTACTTATCCATCTATGAAAAGTGGTTTACCATTTGTTTAGAATGCCCACAAAGACTTCACAATCCGTATGGCTGGTGCTACCCATTCCATAAACTGGACTGGTTTGATGATTCCTTCGCTTTCCAGCCTTCTGATTTCTGCTTCTAATGGCACTGGATTGGCCTTGCAGAATCATGGAATTGCTTCCTGGTCAACATGCAAGGTGGCCTTGGTAGCTTGGATAGACCCTAGACATTCCTGAAAAATCTTTGGGTATTTAATTAGGACTTCACTCAGACAGCCATTTTCGAAAAGTGTTGAGCCAGTCGAGGTGAATATTTCTCAACTATATTCACCCTATCAAACTTGGGCCTGAGCATTTTACTACCAGCAGTGGGAGTTGAACTAACTGCTTCTCATAATAGACTGGAACTGAAGTGGTGTCCTTAATTTGTAAAGGTTTCCAGTCTAACCGAGGCCTTACACAAAAAGCTTAATGCCTCCAAACCAGATGTAGATGGACTTTCCAGGGTGTGCGCACTCCTGGATTCGGGCCTGTGAGGTCTCTTACTCCATTTAGATCCAGTTGGACTCTTCTGCATTCGAGTCCACATACCGTTAGCAACTACAAAGGCCTACTGGCCCAGATCCTGAAGAAAATTTTAACCATTTGGCCAAAGCTTGGCTTTCTTGTGGGCTGATTGAGAGTCCCTAATTCAGGATATATCGTGAGTAACCCTATGCAATTGCCTTCACTGCAGTGGTATTCCCCAAGCTCAGTCGAACTGACGAGGGTGTCCACTTCCACCAAAATACCCAGTAACTGATGTTCCACTTGCTGCATTGTCCAATGATAAAGCTGGTTGCAGTGGCTGTTTGAATCCAATTGGGCTTCAGCTAGGAAGCACTTTTGATTGTGATTAAAGATATAACCAAATACAGGTCTCTCAGCATCTCATTAAGCATCAAGCCAAAGTCACATGCCTCTGCTAGTTGCCTTAACCTAGACAAAAATCCCAATATGGATTCCACAGTTCTCGAATTGCCAAGTAAAACCAATCTCAGAATTAGAGGCGGCTTAGGATCCTAATATTCCTTAAGTTAATCTGCCAACTCTGGAAAGGTTGTAAGTACCTGGTGCCTCAGGAAAAGTAAGGTTCCTAACAACTGAAAAAGCTGCAGGTCCACAAGCTGTAAGAATTACTTGTTGCTTTTCATCTAGCCCCATGTCATTTGCCCAGGAAAAATACAGTTTTTCCACATATTAGGCCCAGTCTTCAACAGAGTCTTGAATGAGTCAAGCTTCCCAAGTAATGGCATGATGCCAGAAATGCTTAAGCCAACCCTTAAGTGACTATTGCAAGTGAATTTCTTCAGGAGCAAGCCTTTGTATCATCTCCACTGAAATACTTCCACAGAGGGCCAGAATTCTGTCAGAGCCAGCTGTCAGATGAACTGAAATCCTGAAACACATGATTTTATTAACCAGTAAACATTACAATCAAACAGTTAACACTAACAGCTGTACACAAGAAACAGCAATTTACAGAGGAAAGGAGCAGTAAAGCTCGACCCCAAACCCCACTGTACAATCAGTTCACAGAAAAACAGGAACAGACCTCGAACCACACCATACAATCACATACAGACAGTCCGATAAACCGAACAATAAAATAGTGCACATATCATAGACACCCCTGGCAACCCAGCAAGCCACCAGTCCTCCCACCTTCTGGCTACTCAAAGGCAACCTGCCCCTACGCCCAGTCTGGCTCTGGGTCCACCCTGACATACCCTCTGGCCACCTCTTGGACAGCCCATACTGTTTCCCCACCCTCCCAAGTATGATAGCAATCAGAATGGTCTACCCACCTTCCGGAGTCCCTAACTGCCCTCTTGCACCTTCTGGCCACCTCGAGGGCAGCTGCCTTAGTACCTGCCCAGGGTGACAACTCAGAGGATAGCCTACCTGCCTTCCAGATCTGTCTGCCCCTATGTACCATCTGGCTCTCACCCACCTTTACGCACTTTCCAGCTACCTCTTGGACAGCCCATCCCCTTCCCCTAGGATGACAGTGCACAGGGAACCCTACTAGCCTTCCAGATCTCAGCCTGCCCCTACACTCCTTCTGGCTCTTGGCCGCTCTGACACACCTTCCGGCCACCTCTAGAACAGCCCATCCCAATTACCCCTTCTGGGGCAACAGCAGCCAGAACAGCCTATCCACCTTCCGGCTCTCAGAAAACCAGAATGCAAGGGCTTAGCCCTGCCACAAAATCAGCGTAATCCTTTTATCAAATTAAAAGGGAAAAGACTAACACACAGGCTATAACCAGCCAGTAAAACAACAGTTCCCTCAAGGGCTAAATTACACCTGAAACACATTGACTGTGTAGATCATGATGTTTAAAAAATAAGTCCCCAGTGCAAAAGGAATTCCAGTTAACTGGCTTTGTAAACCAGCCAGTTTAGGAATCAGGTTCTCCAAAAAAAAAAGGCAGAAACCAAGAGCAGCAGTTAAACACTGACTGTAGCCAAGCAGTACAGAGTTAGTCCCCTCTGTTTATAGATATATTTAGTTTCTTTCCTGAAACAACTGCACAGAGGCCCAGTCCCACAAACAAGTACACTGGTTTTGACCAGCCAGTTTAGGACCAATCCTCAATTGACGAGATTATAATCTCCTGGTTATTTTTCTTAATTTTTTTTAATTCCAACTACTAACAGCAGTAGTACTCATATTTTCCCCAACACCCATGATGTGTGTGTGCAGGTATGAGGCACAGTAAAAGACAACATATGCATACATCTTTATTCATTTTCCACCACCAGGAAGACAGCAAACAACAGAGTAGCCATTGACAAGCAGTGCCCTTCACATCAAAGGGCAATGCTGCATGATCAAAAGGTGAATGGGGAGAGCAGAGACTTAAATCAAAATGGAGTGGGAGGGAGAAGTACAACACTCCACACCCCACAGTGCCAACCTCTCCATGAAAATCGCCTGTTTATATAGTGTTGTGCAACCACCACCAATATGACTAAAACTGTTAGTGGGAGGATGAGGGAGGGGCACAAAAATCCCTTGACCTCACCAAGGAAATTCCTGACATACTTTTTCTCACTTATGTCCAGCCCAGCTGCTTGGTGAGCAGCCTGGGCCAACCAGTGCACTTGCTCAAAAGAGCACGAGTGGTCGAGTACCAGTTGGACTCTAACCCGCCTACTGCGAATTTCCTCCACAAAATACTGGAGTTCACCGAGGGGGAGTTCTGTGGGGAGCACCTGGGACTCAAAAACCTCGCTGGAGATGGACTCTGCATAGTCCCCAGTGTCAATCACCAAACCAAAACCTAAACTCTCCCCGGCGAAGTCGCCCTCGCTCATGGTCCCTCCCCCACTGAAAAAGTGGGGGGATGGTCTGACACCACCAACTGGCCTCAGACCCCAGCCCCAGGGTCACCGGTGGTAACTTCCTCAGTGCAACCCTTCCCAAAATGCCCTGAGGTTGGGACATCAGGCAGCAGAGGCTCAGGACTCCACTCCTCTCCCGATACCGGGACACCCGACTCAATGGGACAAAAGGTCCTCCCTCAGGTCCAAGGCACCTGGAAAAACAGTGTGGGAGGGAGGAGTGATGGTAACACCTTCCTCCCTTCCACCATTCGATGACCCAGTGCTATTAAAACGATTGCAGCCCGCACCGCAGCCTACGTGGGCCACAGGCTCATCCCCGGGGGTTGGTGGAATGGCGGTAGCAGGGGAACCTGCTGTGACCCCCGGTAGCCCTGGGTAGCTCAGGCCTTGTTGCAGGAGAGGCAGGAGGCGCCAGGGAAAAACCCTCTGAGAAGGGGTAGTGCTGCCATGTATTGCAGGGAAGTCCTCTCCCCTCCTGGGGGCAGCACCTCTTCCCAGAGGAAACAATGGCCATAGGAAATGCTCTCCCCTCCCTGCCTGCCTTGGTGGTCATGGGGCAGGAGGGCTCCTCCCCCCCAGCTTTTCACAATATGATTGGCTCGGTGAAGGCAGGGGGTGTGGCAAGGGTGGGGAGAGCCAACTGTGTCACTTCCTGTCCCATCTCAGGGCCAACAGGATGGTGGACAGGAAGTTGGGCCCCCACGAGACAGCTGCTGCAGGATGGAGGACAGCAGCAACAGGTTCCCCAAGGTCAGAACCGGGATTCAGGGATCCTGGGGTCACATACCACTGGGAGAGGGTCAGGCATGAAGCCCCGAGGGTCATCACAATGGGGCAGGGCTCGGGCATGGAATCTGGGGACCACACTGCGGTGAAGCTGTTGTGGATTCAAAGGACATTGTTGTCCCAGGGTGGGCCAGGGCGAAGGTCCGATCCGGAAAGGAGAGAGGATTGTTTCCATGGGGGTAGGTCGATTTGTTAGGTCTTCTTCCACCCTGTCAGGCCAGAAACACACATCCCTCCCCAACAGGGCCAAGGTGCTAGTAGCCCCTGGCATATCTTAGAGGGAAGGAGGAAGTGGGTGTAGCAGCACCACCTGTGGCTGCTGGTGTGGACAATTCTTTGTATGCCCCACCTCATGGCACAATTGGTACCCCTCAACATCCAGAAGACACTGTAGGCTGTGCCCCCATGGACAAGGGTAAAGGAGCCCTCTGTGACATCCTCCTAAGGCAGGCAAATGAACAGGTCATTGAGAGGAATAAACGTTAGAGGGCAGGCTCCTTCAGTTAGACACCTGACTGACTATCTCCCCCAGTGTTTAAAAAGGTGGGGGAGAAGGAGCTCACTGGCAATGAAGAGCGGGACATTGGAGATCATGACTCTCTGGGCCATGACATCCATTGGCTCAACAGGAAGGAACGTCCTGTCCATAGTGAGCCCCCTCTGCAAGGCCAGGTGGACTGTCTGCTCGGTCTGAAGGAAAAATACGGCCTTCCTGTACATCCAGGCTGCAGCACAGATGGCCAGTGGACCAACCACACTAACCATGACATGACTGCAGGCTTAGATAGTCACGGTGGGATGAGGATAGGCCTGAACATTCAGGCATTTAGTCAGATGTAACTGGGTCAGGAACAGCTGAGCCTAAGGCAGCAGATACTCTGGCATAGGTGTGGCTGGGGCCTGCAGTCTTGGGACAACTCATTTTGAGTGGTTTCGGAGGTCATCTTAGTCACCAGAGGCCTGTAAAGACTATGACAAATTAGATGGCTTGGGCAGCAGCAGCTCTAGTCTGGCCCCAGGTAGTCAGTGGGAGAGGCAAGCCCCAGGCAGCAGAAACAGTGTTCAGATGTAGGCAAGCCCCAGGCTGCTGCAGCAGCAGTGGTGGGGGTAGCTGCTTCTGCAGCTAAACACAGCTCAAATTCAAAAGGAAAACAAACCCCAAAAAAACAAGAAAGAAAGTTAAAAGTCTACCTTTGCCAGGGGGAAAATGAAAAAAAAAACTTTCCTCGTTAGCAGAGACCAACAGTAGCACACTGACTGTGGCCCAGCTAGAGTGGATTCGAAGTCTCTGGTTTTTAAAAAAAAATAAACAGTACAGTTTACAAAACTGTATACAGTAACAGCTGTATACAGAAAAACAGCAATTTAAAAGAGAGAAGAGTGGCAAAGACAGGCCCCAAACCCTACCATTCAACCAGTTTTCAGGGAGAAGAGGATAAACCTTAAATCCCACTTTCACTCATCACAAAGTAGCAATAACAAATACATATAAGACAGTCCAATCAGATATGTAATAGTGCACAGAATATAGATTCCCCCTTCAAGCAATCATTACTACAAACAGTTGTCTACAAAATGTATGGTCCATTCCAGGAATAGAGTCCACTCCAGTGCACAAAGTGCATTGTCAGAAACAGTGTTCATTACCAGAAGCAGTCCACTTCTGAGGGCAGCAAATTCACACCCCACAGCACAGTCTCCAGAGAGGCCTGGCCCATCCATAGAGAACCAGGCACGATAACAGGAACACAGTACATTGCAAAGATGCAGTTAAGTCACGGGGGTTTAGTCCACTCCAGGATGCAGCAAATGCTCACCTCCCAGTGTGCGTGCGCGTACACACACACACATTCAGTCTTTATAGAAGCCTAGTCCACTGACAAAGGGCCAAGCCTACCCTTAGGAACAGCTCATCTGAAAAGGTGCACTGCCCAAACACCAAAAAAGGTGAAAACACATTCAATAAAAAACAAAAGAAAACAAAATGCAAGGGCTAAGCCCTGCTGCAAAAAATCAACATTTACTTTAAGAAAGGACAAAGAGACAAGAGTAACACACAGGCTGCAACCAGTCAGTGAAACAAGTTCCTTAATGAGAACAGAGTTACACCTGAAACACATTGTCTGATTTACACAGTCAGTTTCAAAATCAGTCCTCAAAAACGAATACCAGGCAACAAACTGGTTATATTTTTCAGTACATTCAGGAATCACGTTCTTCAAAAAGCAGAAACCAATAGCAAAAGTGACACACAGCATTAGCCCCCTAGACTGAGGGGATTCTAAATCTCCTTTATTATTAAACTGTACAGTTTACAAACAATTAAACACTAACAACTGCATACAGAGAAACAGTAATTTTACAAGGGAGAGGAGCGGCAAAGCCAGACCCCAAACCACACCATTCAACCAGATTTCAGGGGAATGAGGACAAACTTCAAATCCCAGTTTCAGTCATCACAAAAGTAACAATGACAAATACATACAAGACATACCAATTAGACAAGAAACAGTGCCGAGGATACAGACCCTTCCAGCAACCCATCAGTCCCTCCCATCTTCCGGCTACTTGAAGATAGTCTGCCTCACAACCCTGCCAGCTCTCAGTCCACCCTGCACACCTTCTGGCCACCACTAGGACAGCTCATCCTGTTTCCTCAACCATCCCAAGACAACAGCGGTCAGGACAGCCGACCCACCTTCCGGCTTCCCTAACCGCCCTTCTGCACCTTCTGGCCACCTCTAGGACAGCCCGCCCCAATACCTAACTGGGGTGACAGCACGGAGGGCAGCCTACCCATCTTCCAGTTCTTGGTCTGTCTCTATGTTCCATCTGGATCTTGCCCACCCCGCTGCACCATCCAGCCTGTGGAGTGCCCTGACACACCTTCCAGCCACCTTTAGGACAGCCCATCCCGATGACCCCTTCTCGGGAGAACAGCGCTCAGAACGGCCTATCCACCATCTGGTTCTCAGGGTGACCAGTATCGGGGTGCACTACCCACATTTAGGTTCACAGAATGTCCTACCTACCCTTTGGCTCTCAGGATGACCTTGGAGCTTCCCAGCTCACAGTAAGGCCTGCCAGAGACGGACACACAAGACAGTGCAGGTGATAACCCACAAGCAACAAGACAGAGTCAATTATCAACAAACTGAGTCCTTTCTGGTACAGAGTCCATTACCATAAACAGTTCTCTTCAAAGTTTGTGAAGGTTTGTAGCTCAGGTTGAGCTTTAGGGTGTAGGTTTGCTCCTGAGCTGTTGGTTTGATATCCAGACATTTCATTACCTGGCTAGGTAACATCAGTAGTGACCTCCAAGTCAAACAAAGCTGTTGTCTCCTGATTTCTATTTAGAGTTTGTCCTGGATGGGGTCCCTGGCGTTTGTGGTGATGTCATTTCCTGTTCATTTTCTGAGGGGTTGATAGATGGTATCTAGATCTATGTGTTTGTTTATAGCGTTGTGGTTGGAGTGCCAGGCTTCTAGGAATTCTCTGGCATGTCTTTGCTTAGCTTGTTCCAGTTGAATTGGTGGTTTTTTCCATCCGTGTGTAGGGCTACGAGGGAGAGAGAGGGTCGTGTCTTTTTGTGGCGAGCTGGTGTCAGTGTATCCTGGTGGCTAACTTTCTTCCTGTTTGTCCTAAGTAGTGTTTGTGGCAGTCCTTGCATGGAATTTTGTAGATGACGTTGGTTTTGTCTATGGGTTGTACTGGGTCTTATACGTTTGTTAGTTTTTGTTTGAGAGTATTGGTGGGTTTGTGTGCTACTAGGATTCCGAGGGGTCTTAGTAGTCTGGCTGTCATTTCTGAAACTTCTTTGATGTATGGTAAGGTGGTTAGGGTTTCTGACTGTGTTTGGTCTGCTTGTCGTGGTTTGTTCCTGAGGAATCTGCAGACTGTATTTTTTTTTGGAGTATCTGTTCTTCTTGAATACTTAAAAGACCCAGTACAACCCATGAACAAAACCAACGTCATCTACAAAATTCCATGCAAGGACTGCCACAAACACTACATAGGACAAACAGGAAGAAAGTTAGCCACCAGGATACATGAACACCAGCTAGCCACAAAAAAGACAAGCACCTCTCTCCCTCGTAGCCCTACACATGAATGAAAACAAACCACCAATTCGACTGGGACAACACATCTATCCTGGGACAGGCTAAGCAAAGACATGCCAGGGAATTCCTAGAGGCTTGGCACTCCAACCACAACGCCATAAACAAACACATAGATCTAGATACCATCTATCAACCCCTCACAAAACGAACAGGAAATGACATCACCACAAACCCCAGGAACCCCATCCAGGACAAACATATAAATAGAAAGCAGGAGACAACAGCTTCGCTTCACTTGGAGGTCGCCACTAATGATGTTACTTAGCCAGGTAATGAAACATCTGGATATCAAACCTACAGCTCAGCGAGCAAACCTACACCCTAAGTTCTCTTCAAAACGTAGAGTCCATTCCCAGGAATAGAGTCCACTCCAGTATACAAAGTGCATTGACAGAAATAGAGTCCATTCTAAACTGCAGACTCCATTGCCAAAAACAGGATCCACAGCCAAGGGCAGAGTCCACTCCTGAAGGCAGCAAATGCACAGCCCACAGCACATACATGTTCAGTCTCCAGAGAGGCCTGGCCCATCCACAGACAGGAATATAGTACATTGTAAAGGTGCAGTTAACTCACAGAAGTTTGGTCCACTCCCAAACACAGTAAATGCTCACCTCCCAGTACACACACAGGTGTTCAGTCTTTACAGAGGCCAAGTCGATCAACAAAGGGCCAGGCCTACCCACAGAAACAGCTCATCTGGAAAGATGCATTTTCTCACGGGGACAAGTCCAAACACCAAAAAGAATGAAGACATATGCAAAAAGCAAAGAAAACCAGAGTGCAAGGGCAAAGCCAGCATTGTCCTTTTTTTCCCCCCAAGTAAAAGGTTAACACAAGGTGTACCCAGCCAGTGAAACAACAGTTCCCTCATGAGAACTGAAACACATTGACTGGGTAGATCAGGCAATTAAAACATACAGTTCTCAATAAAAAAAAAGGAATACCAGTTAATAAACTGGCTATATAATTCAGCCAGTTAGGAATCAGGTTCCCCACCCCACAAAAAAGCAGAAACTAACAGCAGCAATAACACACTGACTGTAGCCCAGCCAACACAGAATCAGTCCCTTAAATTGAGGAGATTCTAAATCTCCTGGTTATATTGGTCATCTAGGACTTACCTGATTGTCCCAGGTTAACAGTAACACACTGACTGTGGCCCAGCGAATCAGGTCCCTAAATTGAGGGGATTCTAAATCTCCCTGATTGCACTCGGTTAACAGCCCCAATCAGGGAATTCATACCCTATGCGGTCCACCTGGCTGACTTTGTGATATTCACTATCGAGACAAAAGATATAGCTGACCAGAATTAGCAGTGAAAATTATGGTTGAGTTGACGGTGCATATTTTATGTGAAAATTTTGACAGAAGCTAAAGGCAAGTGGAGATGTGGAATTAAACATGAAAATGCAGAAGTCATTTCATCTTCTTTAACTCTACAGAAATATTATCTTTCCATCTGGCATCCAGTTTAAAAGTATTGAGTGACAGGCACTCCTTGGATTTGTATTTAGATATAGACTAAGTTTGCCACAGAAAGTGAGGATGTATCCATTTCAGTCCTTTTCTTAGCTATGTTACAAATCTAAATTAATATTAAACAACTGCAGAGAACATTTAATTTTATAAGGCTGGAATTGCATGATTCATATGATTCTAATTGCTATTGCAGATGTTAAAAAGGATCATTCATATTTTCTATTTCTTTCTGGGAAATTGTCTCTTTCTCTTAACTTAACCCTTTCTTGTATCTTTACTTTTTACTCTGTGCATGACATGCCATTTCATTCACCATTGTATACGTACACTTGTCCAAACTGTGCACTGCTAATTTCTCAATTTATCTTACTCATTAAGGAAATGAAGTTGCTTGTTCTGCTCATCCATCCCCAAAATACCCTATGAGGATCCTGGATCTGCAGCAAATTCCAGTGCAAATATCAAAGAAATTAAGTGACATATTTGTAAATTGACCAACCACATGTCTGTTTCCTGTTTCAATCTGATCTGGCTCATTCGGACAATAGTTTGATCAAATAAATAGGTTTTAGGGAAAAGCATCTCAAAGGAGGAGAGAGGTCGGCAGTCCTCTTCAACGAAATTTTCTGTCACTATATTTATATTTCCTTATTGAGCTTTTGTCAGTTTTATCTGATTACACTCCTGTTTAGAAGCATGAAAAATCTTCCAATTAAAATTGTGCGAGATAAATGAAGGATATGGTTGTTTCTTCACTTTCCCTGAGCCACTTCCGTTACCTTTTCTTGGATTAATCATTGAATTCCATTATCTGCACTGAAGCAGTTCCTTTTCACAGCTGCTTGCAATTCCTTTCCATTGGAAAAATGCTCATGGTTTAAAACTAAAATTGAAAATGATTAAAGAAAGCACACTGATCCAAACTTTTTGTCCTACATGCAAAAGAAAAAATGCTGGAAAATCTCAGCCGGTCTGGCAGCACCTGTAAGGAGAGGAAAAAGCTGACGTTTCAAGTCTAACTGACTCTTTGTCACCAGCTTTGACAAAGGGTCAGTCAGACTCGAAACGTCAGCTCTTTTCTCTCCTTACAGATGCTGCCAGACCGGCAGAGATTTTCCAGCATTTTCTCTTTTGGTTTCAGATTCCAACATCCGCAGTAATTTGCTTTTACCCTTTGTCCTACATGTTCTGTTTATGGGCTATGCTTCAGCTCCTTGTTTCCACAGCAGACACAGGTAGTCGGTGCCTTTCCTCATGCACAGCTATACTTTAAAGGAGCTACACAAACAATAGTTTACATTTTAATATGGTAATTTACAACTTCTCCATTACAAGTTATTATTTGAAGTAATTTGTAGAAATTATGCATTGCTTATAAACCTTAAAATGGCATGAAATTTATTGTTAACTCCCTAAAGAGAAACACAACAGGTTATTTATATTTATTTAATTATATAGGAGAAATGTTATTGATTTAGTATAAAGTAAATAGAATGAAATTAATGGTCAGAAAATTGGGAACACTGTGAATCAAGTGCTCAGACCTGTACATTTAGTTCTTCCTTTTGTGCTCTTGCGAAAGCAGAATCTCACCAGTACCAGAACTATAATATACATGGTAAATATTGAGAAATTGGCAGCTTGTTTCATTATTAGCTGGACCACCTGGAATAACTAGCTTTTGAGTCATTGTGCGCTAATGGATTACAGCTGAGTCTCGTACAATATGGAAAATGTAGACTGGAGTTAATTGCATTCTAAGTAATGTTACTGCTCGAGGAATCATTCTGCAATGAACACTAACTTTGTTAACATTACTGCAGGCATAATGATTCCAGCCTTTGTGTTTAAAATGGTATAGAATTGCTTAGCATAACATCATTTAAAATAACACAAGTAGTCTTCAAAATACTTTAAAGTAACTGGGATGTATTTTCACTTGCAAAACTTTCAATTAACCTGTCCCTTACTTAAAATTAATTACTTAAATTTTACAGGAGTAAATCCCTCCACCAATAGAAACAAAATTAACTGTGAACATTGCTGAAAATCTAATCAGTGATATAAAGAACAGCTGTAAGAGGGCACAAAAGATCAGTTTCAAAAACAAACCATTGACAGAAATAACAATGCTTTCAAAATAGATTAAAGTTACTTTTAATCTCCTGAGATGTTTTGTTTTCCAGTTCAGTAAATCTGGAAAATCTCTGTCCTTGACCACTTGGTGGGTGGAATTTTTCCAGGTCTGCTTTATTTGTATATTGGTGAATTTATGTGTATCTTGTTAATACTTTCCTGTGCTTCTAAGCCACCCAGGTCAATGAAAAGTATAATTCATAGCATGTGGTGAAGAGTAGAAACATTTGCAACTGTGCTAGGCATTGATTTTGCGAAAGATGCAAACAAAATGTTTTAAATATGTAGATTAATAGACATACAAAGAACTGTTTTTAAGAAATCTTAAAGTTACTTAACCTTTCTGTAAGTAAGGATTTAGTTAATTTGTTCTCTCACTCCCCTCTGTCTCAGAAGACTGTGGGTTCAAGCCTTCCTCCTGAACTTGATTTCAAAGTCTGAAGTGGCATCTTAGTGCAGTCAGAAAGATACTTTATACTGATTCTTCACTGGGAAGTTAAACCAAGATCCTGCCACCCTATTCAAAAAGATCAGGGTGCTCTTGTGCCTGAAACATAAAATGTTAACATGCAGATGCAGCAAGTAATTAAGAAGGTAAATGGAATTTTGGTCCTTATTGTTAAAGTGGTTGGCTTTAAAAACATTAAGGTTTTATTACAATTGCACAGGATCTTGGTGAGGCCATGACTGGGGGAGTCTGCACAGTTTTGGTTCACACCTTCGCAGAGATGCATTGACTGACTCCTAGCATGAAGGACTTGACTTATCAAGAATGGTTAAATAGGTTAACAGCTTTTATTCATGAGGGTTTAGAAGTGTGAGGGGTGATCTTATTGAAACCTACAGCATTCTGTGGGGGATTAGCAGGGTAAATGTTAAGAAGATGTTTCCACTCGTGATTGAATCTCAAATTAGGGGACGTAGTTGCAGAATAACTTAATGCATGGTGGCTCAATGGTTAGCATTGCTGCCTCACAGAGATAGGTATCTGTGACTGTGTGGAGTTTGCACATTCTCCCCATGTCTGTGTGGGCTTCCTCTGCGTGCTCCAGTTTCCTCCCACTGTCCAAAGATACACAGGTTAGGTGGATTTCCCATGCTATGTTACCTATAGTGCCCAGGATGTACATGCTGGGTGGATTAGCCACAGGAAATACAGGGTTACAGGGATAAGGTGGGCGGGTTGGTCTAGGTGGGATACTCTTCTAAGGACTCAATGGGCCAAATGGCCTGCTTCCACACTGCAGAGACTCTATTCTATGATTCTGTTAATAAGAGGGCACTCATTTAAAACTGAGATGCAAAGGAATTTCTTCCAGAACCTAGTGAATATCTGGAACTTTCTACCCCAGAGAGTTCTGAAGGATAATATTTAAAGTATTTAAAGATGAAGTAGGTAGAATTTTTGGAATATCAGGGATTTGTAGGTTAGGATGCATGGAAGAGGAGTTGAAACTTGGGGCAGATCATCCATGATCTTGTTGATTGGTGAGGCTGACTTGAACAGCCAAATGGCCTACTGCTATTCCTTAGACTCTTATGTTCTTATTCATTAGTAGATAAAATGTCCTGTGGCAATATTCAAAGAGAATATGAGGTTCTCCCAATATCCTGGTGAATATTTATTCCTCAATTAATACTAGTAAAACAGAAGATCTGGTCATTTATCATCAGTGTTGTTGTGGGGCCTCACCTTACTGACAGCACTGTGGGTGTATCTACAGGCCAGGGTCCACAGTTATTCAAAATGGCAGCTCACCACCACCCACCTAAGAGCATTTGGGAATGAGTGAATAATGCCCACTTCCCATGAACAAATAAAACAAATATGGCTGCCATATTTCCCTTCATCACAGTAGTGACAACAACCCAAAAGTGATCTCTTGGGCTGAATTTGTTGGAGCTCCCTGGAGTGAGTGGAATGGCAGATAGGCTTAGAGAATTGGGCAGGAGATTGTGGACCAGGCTCCCATTGGTGGGAAAACTGCCAACAACAAAGTCAGCAGCAGGAAGGTAACAAAATGGAAACCTCACCCATTAGTAGTATGAAGCTGATTGGCATGCTTCATTGGTCATTTATGTATGGTTTAAATATAATTGAATTGGCGTCCTGTGTTTGGTGAAACTCACATGTGTCCCTAGCACCCTCAGTAACCTACCCAGTGGAAACTCATTTGTGGGATTCCTTGGCTTACCATTCAAGTCCTTCTGACTTGCAAATGGTAGAGTCACAGGCACAGGTTTGATCTGGGAGATGTCTCTGTGGGGAAAAGAAAGCAGCTGAGTTTACAATCTAAGAGACAAACAAGGATCAGGCAGGAAGTTCAAAACCTGGACCCACTTTCAGAAATTTACAGAAATGTTATTTCTGTAGTTTAGTACAAACACCCATTTCCACAATTCCCTTCTGGATCTTCTACCCAGAGGGTGGTACAGTGGCTCAGTGGTTAGCACTGCTGCCTCACAGCACGATGGACCTGGGTTTGATTCCAGCCTCGGGTGACTGTCTGTGTGGAGTTTGCACATTCTCCCCGTGTCTGCGTGGTTTCCTCCGGGTGCTCCCGTTTCCTCCCACAATCCAAAGATGTGCGGGTTAGATGAATTAGCTAAATTGCCCATAGTGTTCAGGGCCTCATTGGAAGGTCAATGTTGACTTGTAGGGCCGAAGGGTCTGTTTCCTCACTGGAGCGATTCTATGATTATAAGAAGCCAACTCCCCAGTGGAGAAGAACCCCACAAAGTCCAGTGAGCATCGCCCCACTCTTTATCAAATCTGGACCTTTTAGGGTTGACCCTTAAAGGGACCTGCGTTTCAAACACTGACAGAGCTTGCTCCAGCATGGCCATCAGTTAATGCGGGCTTCCTGACCTCTGGACCCTTTCTGACACATAATCCAGCAGTAAGCCATATGGATGAATTTGCCGCTATGCGTGTTCAGTCGACCACTGCAGACCCATTCCAGATCCACAACAGCATCTGGACCTGCCAATGTACCCTGCAACACTGAAACTAAGTCAAACCCTTTGAGTTTCACAACCCATAAATCACTGCATGAATGCAACTTCTTCTTCAGGGTAATTATTTTAAAATGCGCAAGTTCTTATTTTGTGTTAAATGTGGCAAATACTTTATTCACAATACCAGGACAAAGAAAACTTCAAGATAGGAAATACCAGAGCATCAGTCAGGACCTTTAAAATGACTAAGAATGTCTTCACGGAATAGTTCAAAATAGGTTTTGCACCACAAATTATGAATTCTGTTTGGAAGAATGCAATAAAAGTAAGTAGGAATGCTTGGCTAAAAGTCACACATTCCAGTTCTTAGAAAATAAGCCAGACTGAAACAATAAATGTTGGAAATATACTCAGGAAATTAGGCACAAACACCATATGTGAGCAAAAGAGAGTGAGGAATTGCTGGGGGAAAGCCCAGAAAAAAAAAACTGAGTGTACACCATCCCTGACAAATCTTCCTTTATCCTTTGTGGATGATTCATTTGATTTGCCTGTGCTATTTTTAATGAGGACACTGGCACTGTCTACTCTTACTTATTTTTATATTGATTTGTAAACTGCATGGTTGGAATAAACGGAAACTTTTAATTCTTGAAAATATACTTGTGCACTCAAAAGTGAAAACTTTTCCAATCCTTCCAGGTTCTACACAATGTAAGAAAAGCCCAGATTTTGTTGAACAGCATCATTGATACTGAAATACATTGATACTGTTGTCACGATTGCTCTCACTGCTTGAAGATGAGGTGGCTGGAGAGTATCTTTAATCTGGCTTATAATGTCAGAGAACACATTATACACAGGATAACAAATCCCTCTGCTTGTTATAGATTCATAGAAACCTGACAGTGTGTAAACAGGCCATTCGGCCTAACATGTCTAGACCAACCCCCTGAAGAGTATCCTACCCTGACCCATTCCCCTACCCTATTACTCTACATTTATCCCTGACTAATGCACCTAACCTGCACATCCTTGAACACTATGGGCAATTTAGCACGGCCAATTCACTATTTTATGAGTAAAAGGAAACGTTAGCAATCAGGACGTTTTGTGGTACATTGGGTGATGTCCCAACATCTGGGCCAGAAACTCCAGGTTCAAATCCCACCTCAGGATTTAGTGATCACAGAAGGTTTTCATATATTAATTCATGGAATGCAGGCAGCATTTATAGTACAATACCTCCAAACAGGTTAATTATTCATCTCTAAATTCTTCTGCTGCACCTCAAGAAGGTAGCAAAAATGGGGGAGTTTCCTGGTCAGCCAAAACCATGTAGTGGATGCAGAACATCAGCTTCCACATGTTTAAAGTCTCAACTCATAGTTTCTTGCCAAGAATAGGCATCATCCTCATTCAAACCATCAATCACAGAATTACAAGGAATTTTAACTGTGTGCAGCAAGAATCATTTTGACACTTCCATTAAATCCCTCTTTGCTATGGCTTCTGCTGTTGTTCGTAGCACACAATCGATATGTTAATTTTTGTAGCACGTTCAGCCTTTTGGTAAAATCTCAATAGATGACTTCCTGATACAGAATCCATTAGTTTAACTATCAGTGTGTATTATGGGTATGTCAAGGCCAATTGAAATAAATTCTATGAACAGGATACAGAGATCACTGCATTCCTTAGCTGCATAGTTGAGTAGTTTATCATCAGAGTATCTGATTGCCATTGGATTATCATAAAGAAGGATCAATGGGAGAAATACAAGAGATTACACAGGAGCCAAAAGGCTTGAGGATATTGACTACATTGCGAGAGCAAATAAAAATGGCTCGACCGAATAGGATCACTCCAGTAGACACTGTTTCAACTGGGAGAGGGTTGTTCTGTCAGAACAATTTGCATTATTGCAATCTGAAACGTGGTAAACATCCAAAGGCACTGCATAGAAAATAAATTGATGCCTAAGAATGAGAAGGGTAAGTTTGAACAGAGATTAGAAAGAGGTATTTTATTTTGAGGGAAAAGTAGGTACGGAGAGGTTTAGGGATAATATTCGGCAGATTCAGCTTGCAACAACTACAAGATCTGCCACTGATCTTGGAGCTGGGGTTAGGTTCAGACAGACCAACCCTCTTCCAATTGAAACCATTTCTCCTGTAAATGACATTAGCCTGTTATAAGGAGAGTTATAAGGAGAGGTTTGATAGGCTGGGACTTTTTTCACCTGAGTGTAGGAGATTGAGAGGTGACCTTGTAGAACTTTATAAAAGCATGAGAGATGTAGATAAGATGCATGGCTGGTGTCTTTTCCCTAGGATGAGGGGTTTTAAGGCTAGGTACTTTTAAGGTGAGAGGAGAAATTTTTAAAAAAGACATGAGGGGCAAATTTTTAACACAGCAAGTGAATTGTGTACCGAATGAACTTCCAGAGGAAATGATGGATGTGGGTACAGTTACAACATTTTAAAGACATTTGCCAAGTACTAAAATAAGAAATGTTTGTGGGGATATAGTCCACGTGCAGGCAGGTGGGACTAGTTTAGTTTGAGATTAAGTTCGGCATGGATTGGTTGGATCAAAGGGTCTGTATCTATGCTGTATGGCTCTATATTGATCCATATATATTGGCTTTCACAAAGTAATCAATCTTCTAAGGCCTTTGGCACTTGTACTCTGGTCATCCATTTCTCCCATTGATCTTAATTTATGATCATCCATTTGCAATTCCTAAGATTCAACTGCTCAACGATACAGCTAAGGAATGCAGTGATTTCTAAGTCATGTGCATAGATCTTATTTTAATTGGGCTTGACATTACCATAATACATTTTGGTTGGTAGACTAGTGGATCCTGCATCGAGAAGTCATCATTAAGATTTACCATAAGACTGAACATGTTAAAAGAAATTCAAATATTGATTGTGTGTTACAAACCACTCTGTGTCTTCTGATTCTACCCCATAGCTACCTGATGAAGAAGCAGCACTTCGAAAGCTAGTGCTTCCAAGTAAACCTATTGGACTATAAACTGGTGTTGTGTGATTTTTAACTTTAACTACACTTTAGAATCATAGAATCACTACAGTGCTGAAAAGGGTTCCTTTGCTTCAGTGAGTTTGTACTGAATCTCTGAAAAACATACCACCCATACCCACTCGCATTTATCATGGCCATTTTACCTTGCCTGGACACTACAAGGCAATTTAGAATGGGCAATCCACCTAACCTAGACTTCATTGGACTATGGGAGGAAACTGGAGTACCCAATGGAAACTCACGCAGTCAATAAGGAGAACATACACACTCCACACAGACAGTCACCCAAGGCTGGAATTGAACCTGAATCTCTGATGCTGTGAGGTAGCAGTGCTAATTGCTGGCATTAGGGTTCAGATATAGGAACTGAAGAGTACAGCACAGGAACAGGCATGACAGCCTTTCTAAACTATGAGTGAAGGAGCTTACTCTCACTGCTATATGGAATAACAAGGGTATGGGAGGACATAAAACCAAAGTTCCTGAATTTAATACATCGGAGAAAAGAAAGTCAGTCCAGTTTGATGTGTATGAGGATGATGAGGAATGAGACTTATTATGAAGAGAGAACTTGAGTCCTTGATTTTCGGTTTGGCAGGGAGACCAATGAAGAGGACATTGACGAAGTTGAGTAAGGAGGTAATAAAAGTGGAGCTAAGAATCATTAAATAATTTATCAGGTGAGTAAAGGTAAAGACAAATGATGTAGCTGATGTAACTGATTTTATTGATGTTTCGAATATCATGTTTGATATTCAAGACCAGAACAGGCCACAGATACTTTCACAGATCAACCCTCCACTCCCTGTTAAAGCCTTCAAGCTTGATGTTGTTGTAGCATCAGAACTATAACAAAAGCAGGACTTTTATTTGTTGCTGTATCAACAGTTCCAAGGAACTGACGAGAAGTAGACATATACCAAGTTTTCCAGGAGATACAAAGATGTATCTACTCAGGGACAAAATCTACGTTATCTTATTTATTTGATAGATTCAAGAATGTGGTGTGGCCATTATAGAATTATGCAAGTGTCAATTTTCCTGGGAGTACACACTACATATTGTTAGCAATAAGTCTTTCTGTAACAGTTTAAGAATGAAAACAGTGAGAGACTTAAAATCTGGGAGACCAAGTATATAGTCAAAACCCTACCTAATCACCTGCTTTTGTCATATTCCATAACCCAATAAAATATCACAAGAACACAGCAAATGTCTTCCTGGTCACTGAGTAGATATTAGCCTTCACACATGGTTAGACCAACTAAAGCAAACTTTATGAGAGTCTTCGGGATACCCATAGAGTGCTGTGTTCTCAATAATATATCTTTTTTTTAACAGATCCCTAAGATCAAGGATGAGTTGTTTCCATGCCTGTTTTGTGGGTTCTGCAATGTTAGGTAGTCCAATATGCAATCTGCAGACTCTATAGTTTGTTAGTCAGGTGGTGCTTGAAGGGTTAAATAGACGGAAAGTTTGTCCCTTTAATGCACAACTTTGCCTCTGCATTTTCCTGAATGAAGATCAACATGGGTATGTTGGACGCCTTCATGGACACTTTGAGAATATTCCTAATGTGTTTGCACTGTCCTCCTGAAATCTCCTATTTCAATCAAGTTTTGAGTAAGGCAGTTGCTTTGGGAGTCTACTGTCAGCCATAGAAACAACATGCCTCACCCAGCAAGGCTGGTTTTGAGTGATTAGTATCTCAATTCTGGCATGTTAGCTTAGGAGAAGGCTTTGGGCTGCCAATTTGTCACTGGTAATATTTTGAGGTGTCTCTGTACGTTTTCCAAAGTTATTATAAAAAAGTCACATCTTGGAAGATGCTCACAATCTCCTTCAAAGCTTGACACTGGAGTGGGGACAAGTTATTACCAGTGAGCCACCAGTCGCTTGAGTTGGACTGCAATAAAGGAGGCTCATGTGCAAAGCCTCAATTACTAAAATCCTGAGTTAAATATGAAGCATGTCTCTTAGTAGTAGTAATTTAGACTAATTGACCAATACCTTCCCTCACAAATTAGCTGTTATGCAGGGCAGATTTATATGCTGTCAGTCTGAGTTCTGATTATCAAGATTACAGAAAAAAATGCTCCTTAAATATCAGCTTCTACTGAGTATGGTTTTTAGATTTCCAGAAGACTTTGATTGAAGGTGTTATGAAGATGAAGATGATTAGATCTCTAATATCATCCATTGGACATCCATATCTTTCTTAACCTTTTAGAAAGAACACTTTGCAAATCCAAGGTCAACATCTACAGGAGTAGAAATGTTGCATTTGCAAAGAACACAAGCTTGCTGATTGGAGAGGTCACGTCTCCAAAATGTCAAAGAAATGTCACATGACCCAGTTTGCAGGTGAGAAAAAAGACATTGGAATTGAACACAGGCAGTCAGAGAAATAACTTTCCTGGAGAAACACTCTCTCCCTTTGTGTCTCTCTCTCTTTCTCTGATCTGAAACCCCTCTGACCAAGTCCATGTGAGTTGCAAACCCATTGGAAAACCTAGTCACCACAATTGGAGAATTTATAAAAACCAATTTTGAATTAATGCCACTGTCTCCAGAAAAGTAGAATCAGCTAGGCATAACTGATCCAGAAGGACACTCCAGTACCATCAGCCTGTGTGCAAAGTGACTTTGACTACATTCTACCATTTGGACAAGTGGATAATTCTTTTTTGCTTCTGAAGGGGACTAGATTGGGTTGGGATATCTGGTCGGCATGGGCGGGTTGGACCGAAGGGTCTGTTTCCATGCTGTACATCTCTATGACTCTAAGTTAACTTACGTGGCCAATCGGCATTTAAGATAACACTGCAGAGCTTTTGTATTTTTCCCAGACTTGAAAGTTGTGTATATGTGTGTTATTCCTCAATAGGTGATCTTGAATATATTTGTTATTACAACATTTTTTTCAGAACCTCTACACTTTTGCTTGACAAAAGTGTGTTTGCAATATATGTGTTCTTTATTTCTTACTTAAAGAACCTAGCTGCTTTATTTCTGATCCTGAGTTAGAAAATTGAAAATATTCCTTCCTTTTTTAAATTCAAGCATTGTTGTGACCAGTGGAGGAGTGGGATGAGGAAGGAATCCACTCATTTCCGCTATTTTGATTGGAACATAAGCCTTTAACTTTACAGCATAGCAAGACACCAGCCGACTCTCTGAGACTAAGCTTGAGAGTGGTGTGCTCACCAAGTAATAACAGTTTGGGCAATCTTTATACATCGCTCTTGATTTTCAGTTGGAGAGATAAAAAAAAGTGGCTGAATTGATTTATTTATTGATTTTACACTTCCATCCAAAGGTAAATTTATTGTGAATTACCGCTGAGAGATCCACCAATTCTACTGAACCACTCCTAACGTTGTCCCTAATGCTCTTGTAAGACTATCAGATGTGGAAAGACTCCTGCTGAGGTTTCATTTGTCCATGCCTCCCTGTTCTTGGATACAGTTGAAAAATGTGGTGCTGGAAAAGCACAGCCGCTCAGGCAGCATCCAAGGAGCAGTAGGATCTACGTTTCAGGCATAAGCCCTTCATCAGGAATGAGGCTTATGTGCTGGGGGGCTGAGAGATAAATGGGAGGAGGTGGAGCTGGGGGGGTAAGGGAGCTGGGAATGTGATAGGTGGATGAAAGTGGACATGAAAGTCATAAGTTGGAGAGGGGGGGTGGAGCAGATAGGTGGGAAGGAAAATGGACAGATAGGACCGGTCAAGAAGGCAGTGCCAAGTTGGAAGGTTGGTTCTGAGATAAGGTGGGGGGAGAGAAAATGGAGAAACTGGTGAAATCTACATTGATCCCATGTGGTTGGAGGGTCCCAAGGTAGAAACTGAGGCATTCGTCCTCCAGGCATTGGGTGATTAAATGTTTAGTGATGGAGGAGGCCCAGGACCGACATGTCCTTGGCAGAGTGGGAGGGGGAGTTAAAGTGTTCAGCCACAGGGCGATGGGGTTGATCAGTGCAGGTGTCCCAGAGATGTTCTCTGAAACAATCTGCAAGTTGTCATTTTGCCTCTCCAATGTAGAGGAGACCACATCGGATGCAACGGATACAGTCGATGACGTGTGTTCAAGTACAGGTAAATCTCTGTGGAAGTAGAAGATTCTTTGGGGCCCTGTACAGAGGTGAGGGGGGAGATGTGGGCTCAGATTTTGCATTGCCTTGCTGTGCAGTAGCTGAACACTTTAACTTGCCCTCCCACTTTGCTAAGGACATGCAGGTCCTGGGCCTCACCAAACCCTAACCATCCGACACCTGGAGGAAGAAAGGCTCATCTTCCACCTTGGGCCCCTCCAACCACAATGTGGATTTCAACTTGGCACCGCCATCTTGACTGTCCTACCACCTCCGTCTCTGAGCTATCACTTTCACCCCCATCTTCATCTACTATTCCATTCCTTCTCCCCAGTCCCACCCCTTCTCATTTATCTCTCAGCCTTCTTGACCCACACGCCTCATTCCTGATGAAGGGCTTATGCCTGAAATGGCAATTATGCTCCTTGATGCTGCCTAACCGGCTGTGCTTTTCCATGACCACACTCTTTGACTCCAGTACCTGTAGTCATCATTTTCTCCTGTCCTTGGATACAGAGGGATTATAGCTTCTCTGGTCTATGGGTCTCTCCATAGTACTGGCTTGCAATGATGTAGTCAAAGACACTTGTCTTTCCTTGGTCATGTTTTGTCTCTCCTTCTGCATTTCTTTTTCAAAGCACTATACTATGACATTTTGCAGTGTATGTTTACTGAGCAGGAGATGCAGACTACAATGTGCTGCAAGGAGTTCATGCAGAAACTAACAACGACCCTGAAGCCTTTCTGCAAAAGTCAAAAGTATGATGACACATAATTTGAAGCAGCATATTTGGAACATGAGTTTGATCTTAGTTTGATGTTCCACACCCTGACTTTGCAGACAAACCGTGATTTTGCCTTGCCCCAAATCCCTAAAATTGGCAATAAATCTCATGTTTGGAATGAATATGCTGCTTCCTCTGTTGCTCCTAGTCTTGCCAATTGAAGGCAATAAACTCTTGTGGATGATAGAAGTATGCAGTGAAGTGAACAAAGGTGCCTTTTAGTGGCAATGTAACTGTCAACAAAATGTCACCACGACACCATACTCAGTTCCAGATAATTATCCTCTGAGCTGTAGTTCAGAAACTTTGTTGACTGCAAAGACTCTACTGTCAAACCTTTCAATTTCTGCAATCTTAGAATTGTTTTTGAATGCCTTGTGTAATAAAACTTATTTATCACTGTTGTTATTTAAGTTCTAATTAACTTGAAGTCAATTTTCTTTCTAAAAGTAATTTAGCCACATTTTTCAAACAAATGTTCCCTTTTCATTTCCAAGTATAAGACTATTCATTAAATCATAGTAACAAGAATGGTTTTCTTTGGCAATTATCCTCAAGTCAAGCATTCTCTCTAATCCATTATTACATTCCGCAGATATGTACAATGTGCTCATTGTCCCCCTTGTCTTGGTTGACATTTGATGTCAGAAGTGCTGACTTTGCCAGACTGCCTTCCAGCTGAACCAACCAAACTCCATGGCACTGTTGAGAAGGCAGGCTGAGGAGTTCATCCTGATGTCTCGGACTCAAGTCAACTTTTTAAAGCCAGATTAGCTGTTTGTTACAAAAGTGATCATACATCTACTGCCACAAATCTGACACAGGTAAAGTGTAGTTGTACTTACTTTTACAAAAGAAAACCACCACTCCCCTAGCAGATTCACCTGTAACACAGACCTGTCCATCTTAGCACGATCAAGGGGCTAGGTATAATCCATACACCATTTTTTGAACAAACGTGCAACATGTGCAATTCTCCAATCCTCAAGTATCACTCTTATGTGGAAGCAAAATTGGAAAATCATGGTCAGTTCCTCCATAATTTCTACTTTCTCTTCCCTCAACATCCTGGAATGTGTCTGATTTTGTCCTCGCACCTATCAACTGTAAACACAGACAGTCTGTCCAACATCTCCTTATTAATTTTATAAGCTTCATGCAGCCTATTTCAAAGGTCATACAGCATCTTGTTCCTTGGTAAAGTCAGATGCAAAGAATTCATTTCATACCTCAGTCATGCCACCTGACCCCATGTGGGAATCCATTTTTGATGATACCTAACTGTATTTCCTACCACTGCGCCGGAGCGGGAGGTTGCCACACTGGAACAGGAAGTTGGTGCCATCTTTGCATGCCTGTGGACATTGCTGGTGTCCTCCCATCCATTTTCTCCTTCTGGACTGCTATCCCTCACCACCCCTTCTCTGTCCTCCTCACTTTGTTCAAGAAATGAGTGAGTTGTCAAGAGGATCAATGAGGCAATGAATAGAATGTGATTGGGGCAGGAAGTGAAGCAAAATGGTGCATGGATAATGGCCAGCATCCACAGGCCAGTCAGTTTAGTCACCCTAAGCTTTATTAATAGGGACATAGATTATAAAAGCAAGTGAATTTATTAAGGAAACTAAGGAGGTGGCGAATGAGTTGGCAAGGGGTTGAGAATTGGACAGCAATTGACAGCTATCCAAACCAGTACTGTTTGATACCAACAGCTCTTTGCAGTTTTGCTGGTACAGACACCATAGGCACCATGTGTCCCCTGTAATACAGCTAATGAACCCAGCTCATCCTCTTCTCACCCTATTTCTGCTTGTGTTCCTATAGAAGGATCAGTTTCATAGCATGGCCATGAAGAGAAGTAGTTTTCTCTTTCTGGAACTTGAAGGCCATAATGGTCGTGATAATGACGGCAGGGCGGGGGGATGGAAGGGTTTGTGGGGAAGCACCCATTGTCCGACAGTCCAGGATGGTGTTAGGAAGGACAGAAAGCGTCACTGAAGGATCATAGACCAGCTGCTGAAACAAGTAAAGCACAGAATGGTAGCTCATTGCAGTTTCCAATATAAAAGGGTCGAGCCTTCAAAATACAGCCGTCTACTGTTTATAAAATACCTCACAAGGCAAAAGTTTATGTCTTCTTTCTATTATCCAGCTCCACATGAACTCCCAATTCTATATAACCGATAAAAGTATACTGATAAAAGTACTAGTATAATGAATGACAATTAAACTGCAAAACATTGTGATGATATGCGAGAATTAAGACCATAAATTTGTATCAGGGAGAGATCTTGATGGACTTTTACCAAGTATATTTCCCAGCATATGTTGTAAAATAATATCTGTAATTGCTGAGCCTAAGACTCAAAAGGTGCTTGAAACTGCCACAGCACTTTGAACTTAAAGACCGAAAGTGTCTTGTGGTTTCAGATCATTGCTGTTGCAGAGGGTCCAGGGTTCAGGCAGCTTTTCCCTTGAAATGCAAAGAATGCTGCACTAATGAGTTTTCTTGAGGATCCAACTGCAGTAGAAACAGACAAGCAGACTTAAGAATCTTAGGAAACAATCGTAAAGGATCAATAAATAATACAAGGATTCCAGGACTGCCCACTGAACCCTCAAAATATGTGAAGACTCAAAGTTTCAGTCATGTTGCACACAAAATGGGAGGAAGATCATCAAAATGAATTCCTGCATAATTGACTTTTCTGTATGGGGTTATGATTTTTCAAAATGGATATTTGAAGTATTTTTATTGTATTAAAAGAGGGTTGGAAACAGCAATTTTGAGCAGGAGAACCATCTGAGTAGAATAAGAGGCCCATCTTGAACAGATGTGGCTTCTCAACAGGGAAAATAGAGGAAAGCATCAAAGACAAAAGGAAAAGTTAAAGGAGTTGCTATATTGTAATGGCTGACTAAACCCCAACACTTACAGTGCTGTAAAAATGAGGTAAAGGAGCCTCCATTCACTTCCATGATCTGTTCTTTTGTTTGAGTCTAACTCCAATGGAATCAACCCCTAATGGCTCAAGCAGAAACCATTGAGCAGCTGGACCCAAATTCACCTTTCAACCTGTTTACTTCAGCACTTCAGAGATAAGTAACTTTCAACATAGATTACAGTATAAAGCTGAACTGCCCTTAAACTTTTAAATAAGAACAATAATTAAAAGGAGAAGGTAGCCAAGTTTGTCAAATTCATCATTTATGGATCATTTTCAGGAAATACCTAGTGTATGGTTGGAACCCTTTGCTGATTTCTAAATCATGCCTAAACGTCAGCATTGTAAGCCTCTTTTTCTGATCTCATGCTTTCTTTTTACTCCATAATAAGGCAGAAGTGTAAACTTCTTGTAGAGCTTTTGTTTCTTCAATGCAATATCTTGTTGTTGGACATTGTCACATCGCACTGAGGTAATGCACTTGAAATCAAGCCTCCCCCTTCCTGGAGTCATCACAAAAACATTTTTAAAAAGCATACAGAACTCCAAACTTACACTGTCCTTCAGACCCAAGTTGACTTATTACAAATAAGTAGATTCTAACTACGGATGAACGATTATGGATATGATTGCAGCCCACTTCTGAGCTCTCTACAAAAAACATGTGAGTGTTATGTGTGGAAGGAAAGAATAAAATCGTAGTTCAGTCGTCCCTGCCCACAGAGTTTGCTAGAAAGATCCTTTTACATTGTCCGACCGTCCAGGCTCGTGTTAGGAAGGACAGAAAGTGTCACTGAAGGGTCAAAGACCAGCTGCTGAAACAAGTAAAGCACAGAATGGTAGCTCATTGCAGTTTCCAATATAAAAGGGTCGAGCCTTCAAAATACAGCCGTCTACTGTTTATAAAATACCTCACAAGGCAAAAGTTTATGTCTTCTTTCTATTATCCAGCTCCACATGAACTCCCAATTCTATATAACCGATGGACATTTATTGAAACAGCGTTCATCGAAAGTGTTTCAAGTAATCTAGATACCCTATCTACAATCTCTTCTTAATTCTACGATCCCTGTTTTCACTTTCGAATTTACGTTTCCAACTATTAATCGACAATTTCTTAAAGAGACGTTGAGTGGTGAATGGTTGAGTTGAACCTCATGAGGTGAGACAATTTATTAAGATTGATATTTAAATGCTCACTAATAGCCTTAGTAAAGTCAACTGTAACTGTGAGCACCTTATTTGAAGCAAAATGGGACATGTGTCAAATCCTAGTTAAGAACGTATGTTGTAAAACTTCAAAAACCTTTACAGCTTGAATCAACAGTCACAGGTGAAAATGAAATACCAGAGGAGACATTATTACACTCATGGTGAGGAATCATGATTAGCCTGAAGCTAATGACAAGGTCATCTACGCAGCATGTTTACTGCATAACAATATGTGATAAAAGTACTAAGATAATGAATGACAATTAAACTGCAAAACATTGTGATGATATGCGAGAATTAAGACCATAAATTTGTATCAGGGAGAGATCTTGATGGACTTTTACCAAGTATATTTCCCAGCATATGTTGTAAAATAATATCTGTAATTGCTGAGCCTAAGACTCAAAAGGTGCTTGAAACTGCCACAGCACTTTGAAAACTTAATGACCGAAAGTGTCTTGTGGTTTCAGATCATTGCTGTTGCAGAGGGTCCAGGGTTCAGGCAGCTTTTCCCTTGAAATGCAAAGAATGCTGCACTAATGAGTTTTCTTGAGGATCCAACTGCAGTAGAAACAGACAAGCAGACTTAAGAATCTTAGGAAACAATCGTAAAGGATCAATAAATAATACAAGGATTCCAGGACTGCCCACTGAACCCTCAAAAGATGTGAAGACTCAAAGTTTCTGTCATGTTGCACAGAAATTGGGAGGAAGATCATCAAAATGAATTCCTGCATAATTGACTTTTCTGTATGGGGTTATGATTTTTCAAAATGGATATTTGAAGTATTTTTATTGTATTAAAAGAGGGTTGGAAACAGCAATTTTGAGCAGGAGAACCATCTGAGTAGAATGAGAGGCCCATCTTGAAACAGATGTGGCTTCTCAACAGGGAAAATAGAGGAAAGCATCAAAGACAAAAGGAAAAGTTAAAGGAGTTGCTATATTGTAATGGCTGACTAAACCCCAACACTTACAGTGCTGTAAAAATGAGGTAAAGGAGCCTCCATTCACTTCCATGATCTGTTCTTTTGTTTGAGTCTAACTCCAATGGAATCAACCCCTAATGGCTCAAGCAGAAACCATTGAGCAGCAGGACCCAAATTCACCTTTCAACCTATTTACTTCAGCACTTCAGAGATAAGTAACTTTCAACATAGATTACAGTATAAAGCTGAACTGCCCTTAAACTTTTAAATAAGAACAATAATTAAAAGGAGAAGGTAGCCAAGTTTGTCAAATTCATCATTTATGGATCATTTTCAGGAAATACCTAGTGTATGGTTGGAACCCTTTGCTGATTTCTAAATCATGCCTAAACGTCGGCATTGTAAGCCTCTTTTTCTGATCTCATGCTTTCTTTTTACTCCATAATAAGGCAGAAGTGTAAACCTTTTGTAGAGCTTTTGTTTTTTCAATGCAATATCTTGTTTTTGGACATTGTCACATCGCACTGAGGTAATGCACTTGAAATCAAGCCTCACCCTTCCTGGAGTCATCACAAAAACATTTTTAAAAAGCATACAGAACTCCAAACTTACACTGTCCTTCAGACCCAAGTTGACTTATTACAAATAAGTAGATTCTAACTACGGATGAATGATTATGGATATGATTGCAGCCCACTTCTGAGCTCTCTACAAAAAACATGTGAGTGTTATGTGTGGAAGGAAAGAATAAAAACGTAGTTCAGTCATCCCCGCCCACAGAGTTTGCTAGAAAGATCCTTTTACAGAGTAGAATACTTCAACATTAAAACACGATATCAGATCATTTTCTTCATTGTTGTTTGAATGAACCTTATTGTGCACAAATTGGCTGCTATGTTGGCTGAGGAGAAAGTGAGGACTGCAGATGCTGGAGATCAGAGCTTAAAATGTGTTGCTGGAAAAGTGAAGCAGGTCAGGCAGCATCCAAGGGACAGGAGGGCTTATGCCTGATTCCTGAAGAAGGGCTTACGCCCGAAACGTCGATTCTCCTGTTCCTTGGATGCTGCCTGACCTGCTGCGCTTTTCCAGCAACACATTTTAAGCTCTGCTATGTTGGCTGACACTGTGTCAATGGCTACGGCTCAAAAGGACATCATTGCCTGAAAAGCGTTTTGATACAACCTGAGCGAATGAAATATATTACACAAATTCATGTTCTTTCTTTCAAAATATCCTAAACAAAGGTGAAGAGTTAAGGCATAAGTAAGGGAAAGTTGCATGAAGTAACACAAAATTGGGGAATTTACAGGGCAGAGAATAGACAGAATGAATCAGAATGATAAAGAAAGAGTGAAGGAAAGTTTAATATGGAAATGGAAGGATGCTGACACTAAGAATAGAACAACCTATGCAGAAATGAAAGCTGCACTTAACTGAAATGAAAAATCAGGCAATATTTTTAATGAGTGGCAGCATTAACATGGAGCCTTTTGCATTATCATCTAAAATCAAAGTCAAAAATCACAAGACGCTGAGTTATAGTCCAACAGGTTTATTTGAAACCACAAACTTTCAGCGCTCTGCTCCTTCTTCGGGTAACTAGCTAGCTGTCCACACCAGTACCAAACCGGCACCTCCACATCATGGCTACCACCTAAAATCAAAATAAGCTCTATTGTAAAGGATATGCCAAGAAAATAACGATACTGGAAAAGGGATGGAGCATCACTTTGACCCAGAAAAATCCACAAGATATTGTATATCCACATCATTTCTATAACTATTTCTTGATCCTTTAGAGTGTAGGTTTGCTCGCTGAGCTGTAGGTTTGATATCCTGACGTTTCATTACCTGGCTAGGTAACATCATCAGTGGCGACCTCCAAGTGAAGCTATAGAGTTATAGGTTCTGGTTGGAATGCCATGCTTCTAGAAATTCTCGTGCATGTCTTTGTTTGGCTTGTCCTAGGATGGATGCGTTGTCCCAGTCGAAGTGGTGACCTTCCTCATCCATATGTGAGGATACTATTGAGAGACGGTCATGTCTTTTTGTGGCTAGTTGGTGTTCATGTATCCTAGTTTTCTGCCTGTTTGTCCAATATATTGTTTGTTACAGTACTTGCATGGTATTTTGTAAATGATGTTAGTTTTGCTCATTGTCTGTATAGGGTCTTTCAATTTCATTAGCTGCTGTTTTAGTGTGTTGGTGGGTTTGTGGGCTACCATGATGCCAAGGGGTCTGAGTAGTCTGGCAGTCATTTCCAAGATGTCTTTGATGTAGGAGCTTGACTTGGAGGTCACCACTGATGATGTTACCTAGCCAGGTAATGAAACATCTGGATATCAAACCTACAGCTCAGCGAGCAACCCTATACCCTAAACCTCAACCTGAGTGACAAACCTTCACAAACCTTGTATTTCTTGATCCACCATGGACAAAATGATATGAGATTTTCCAGTCCAAAACATACCACTTGGAAAATCACAATCCCTGAGGTTACTTCAGTTTTCACTCATATTTGCCATTATGTTGCTTAGTTTTTGCTTTGTCTTTCCCTTAGTATCTGATCTCTGATCCCAGCTGAACTCAGTTTTGTCTCACTGACCATTGTTTCCCAGTCACTACTTTTTCTTTCTGTGTTAGATACAAGTAATGGGATTTCTCAGCTAAACTCCATCTCCTGGTCATCACCTCCCCTCCCCCACACATTGCTTCAACTCATTATAGCAATTGATGCACGCCAACATACAGGGAATGCAGCCATTGAGTTCTTTACAATTATCCTTACAGCTGGTAAATGCTATTCCCTGTCGACAGGCAGGAACCTGCAAGTAGAGAAACTTTAATGAATCTTTCTCAGTTTTACACATCGTAACTCTGCTGTATTAATCCAGATTCAGTAAGTAACCCTAATGCACTCAGAGAGGAGCTGCCCTTTTCATGCATTCACCTCTGAATGGATGTCAAGAACATAATGTGTTGATCCAGTATGCAGTAACGGTAAAAAATATGTGCATTTTCCTTTTCTGCTTAAATTTGTGCATTGCAGTTCCTTTTGAATGGTTTCCAATGTATAACTGAATAAAAGATAGTTGCATTCTGTGTTGGAACGGTCTCAGTTTTTCTCTGGGTAACTTAAGCTCCTCATTCTTGAAACCATTCTAGTAAATCACGTCTGTACCATCTCCAAAGCAGTGATACGATGCAGATACTCTAGGAGCCCATATCGAGAACACAGTGTGCAATTCTGATCTGCATATTTAAAAAGGATATGCTTGTAAAGGCGACAGTGCAGAAAAAGTTCACTGGACACGTCCCTGGGACATAAGAGTGCTGTGCTTTGCTGAGAGGCTCAATGATGTGTTCCTTGAAGTTGAAAGGAATGAGAGGTGATCTCATCAAATTACACAAACTTCTGTAGGACTTCATAGAGTGGATGCTGAAAGATGACTTCCATAGGTCAGGGAAACTAAAGTATGGGGGAAGTGTTGGGATAGAGGAGGATCACTTAGGACTGGGGTGGAATTATTTCATTCAGAGGGTCGTGAATCTTTGGAATTCTTTCCCTTGGAGGGTTGAGGATGGTCTGCCATCGAATACATTTAAGGCTTGGCTGAACTAACATTTAGCTTTGCAAGGAATATTTGGAGCAGGCAGCAAAGTTGAATTGTGGCCCAAAGTCAGTCCTGATCGTTCTGAATAGTGGAACAGGCTCTATTGGTTGGATGATATACTGCTGCTCTTATTCTTGTTTTCTTGTGATGCCCTGTGTAGTATTTTAATTGATACCTAATTAGTAGTTTATCAAAGTTCTTGAGCATGTCTTGCTTTTCTACTTTGAAGCTTTATTTATAAAGGCATGATTCTGTAAGCTTTTTGTCAGTCTCATCAACTTGCCACCTTCAAAGATTTGTTCACGTGACCCCCACCCCATCACCCCTAGTCTTTTAAGTTCCAGCAAACCTTTTAAAATTCTATTATTCAGTTTATTCCGCTTCACAGTTTTTGTGAATTCTTTCATCCAGGTCTGAATTTTATGCTCCCCAGCTACAGGTTTGAAGGTGAAAAGGCTATGTAAAGTCCAGTCGGTGGCCTTCCAACCCAGATGTATCTGAAATTTTCTATGGACTGGGCATGATCCACATGCCTCTGGACCTAACAAGGCCCTTGAGTGGCCAATTCAGCCCGCCATTACCAATAGTTTACCCATAGCAAGGGGAAGCTCTAGTTGGTATCCAGGGCTGTGCAGTGCCAGGCAGTGGATGTGGGAACATATAGCATCCCATATGTGCCCCTTGGGTCCATCAAAGATAACCCCTCACCCTTTGTCTCCACTTTTGTACACATGACTGGCCTTGTGAACATGGTCATGCATACCCCTCACCCTGTCTTTCTGAGATCCCACCCATTCTCAGAGTTACCTGGGCTCCTCTGTGTGATGGCACTGCCTGTACTGCCAGCAGAATCTAACATCTCGGCTGGTACTGATGGATCCAAGTAACCAGCATCTCTCTAGGGTGGGACTTCCTCCTGAAAAAGGAGTGGTAGTCACATGTTAACTCTGCTCCCTGCATTAAATTGCGGGATCATAGACACACTCCACTTTGTAGGCAAGTGAGAGGGGACCACAGTAGCCTGTAAAACCCAACCTGGGCTGTGAGTGCAATTATCAGCAACGCGATGAAACTTATCATTGACAGGGCTATCAAGTGGCACATATGCAGCAGTTAGCTGATCACTGATACTCCATTTGGTTTTTGGCAGGACCACTTGGTTGCTGACATCATGACTCGATCCAAACATGGAATCAAGAACTGAACTCACGAGGTGAGGTGATGCTATTTCAAGTCTTGGAAATCGTCGCGATGCTTCAGGGAGAACTGTGAGAGCTGGCACTCTGTAGGCCAGGAGCACTGCTGCCCTTGGAGCTCACAACCCTACTGAGGAACCCAACCCTGATTTTGGGAAGAAGACCAGATATATCACCTTTAACATAATAAAACCCACCGAGTCTTATAAAACAAAGTTTGACACTGAAACATGTATGGAGGTTTTAAGGCAGATGCTTGAATGCTTGGTTCATGAGGTAGATTATAAGAAAGGAAGAAAGGAACATCAAGAGATAGAGAGGTTTATTCCAGTGTTTAGGGCACAGGTAGCTGAAAGCATGGTCACCAATCATGGAGCGATGAATACCAGGAATATTCACGAAACCAAAAATAAATCCGGAATTAAGAGGCCAACAATGACCATAAATCAATTGTTAAATGTTGGAAAAACCCATCTGGTTCACTAATATCCTTCAGGAAAAGAAATCTGCCATCTTTACCTGGTCCGGTGTATATGTGACTCCAGACTCACAGCGATGTGGTTGGCTCTTAACTGCTCTCTGTGCAATTAGGGATGGGCAATAAATGCAGATCGAGTCAGTGACACCTTCATCTCAAGAATGAATAAAAAGAAAGAATTATGGAATGGAATTGTATCATAAGGTCATTGGGCTGTAAAACATTACATGGATAAGGAGGATTGGGACACAAGGAATACAATTTTAATCAATAAGTCAGGCTTAATGGGAACCATGCAGCTCAGCAAACAGAAGGGTGATGGGTAAGTGGAACTTGGTACAAATAAAGACAATTAGAATTTTTAATAATTTCAGGTTTGTGGTAAATGCAGGAGGTTTGTTTTCTCGCAAAGTTATGCCGGTACCTTTTTCCTTTGCCTTTCAATTTCAAAGTGTTGAAGTGCATGTTAGTATGTATAACTTTCTATGACTTTAGAAGCATGACATTAATTTCACAGGTTTTTAAGCAGCACTGCCTCATTTAGAGTCATAGAGATGTACAGCATGGAAACAGATCCTTCAGTTCAAATTGTCCATGCTGACTAGATATCCTGAATAAACCTAGTCCCATTTGCCAGCATTTGCCCCATATCCCTCCAAACCCTTCCTATTCATTTCCCGTCCAAATGCCTTTTAAATGTTGTAATTGGACCAGCCTCCACCACTTCCTTATTCCATACACATACCACCCTCTGTGTGAAAAAAATGCCCCTCAGGTCCCTTTTATATCTTTCCCCTCTCACCTTAAGCTATGTCCTCCAGTTTTGGACTCCCCATCCTGTGGAAAAGACTTTGTCTATTTACCTTCTCCATGCTCCTCATGATTTTACAAACATACATGAGGTCACCCCTCAGCCTCCAACGCTCCAGGGTAAACAACCACAGCCTACTCTGAACCCCTTTAAGTTTCACAATATCCTTCCTATAGCAGGGAGGCCAGAATTGCACAGAACATTCCACAAGTGGCCAAATCAGTGTCCTGTACAGTCACAGTATGACCTCCCAACTCCTGTACTCAATACTCTGCCAGTAAAGGCAAGCATACCAAACACCTTCTTCACTATCCTATCTACCTGTGATTCCACTTTCAGGAACTATGAACTCGCACTCCAAGGTCTCTTTGTTCAGCAACACTCCCCAGGACCTTACCATTAACTGTATAAATCCCGTCCTGACTTGCCTTTCCAAAATACAGAATCTTACATTTATCTAAATTAATCTGCCACTCCTCAGCCCATCTGATCAAGATCCCATTGTACTCTAAGGTAACTTCTTTTGCTGTCCACTACACCTCCAATTTTGGTGTCATCTGCAAACTTACTAACTATACCTCCTATGTTCACATTCAAATCATTTATATAAATGATGAAAAGTAGTGGACCCAGCACCGATCCTTGTGGCACTCCACTGGTCACAGGCCTCCAGTCTGAAAACCAAACCCTCCACCACCACCCTCTGTCTTCTACCTTTGAGCCAGTTCTGTATCCAAATGGCTAGTTCTCCCTGTATTCCATGTGATCTAACCTTGCTAACCAGTCTTCCATGAGGAACCTTGTCAAACACCTGACTGAAGTCCATATAGATCACATCCATCACTCTACCCTCATCAATCCTCTTTGTTACTTCTTCAAAAAACTCAATCAAGTGTGTGATACATGATTTCCCACACACAAAGCCTAAACCCTATCCCTAATCAGTCCTTGCTTTTCCAAATGCATACAAATCCTGTCCTTCAGGATTCCCTCCAACAACTTTTTTAAGACATTTTTTAAGATGTCGCTATTTATTTCCCCTTGTTCATGTCATCTATATTTTTTTCCACAGTAAACATTGGTGCAAAATACTCATTCAATATCTCTGCCATCTCCTGCAGTGCCCCACATAACAGCCTTGCTGATCTTTAAGGGGCTCTATTCTCTCCCTCGTAACCCTTTTATCCTTAATATGTTTGTAGGATCCCTTTGGATTGTCCTTAACCCTATTTGCCACAGCTATCTTACGTCCCCTTTTTGTCTCTTAAGTATTCCCTTTGTCCTCTTCTCAGGATTCAGGCGATCTCTGCTGTCTGTACCTGATATATGCTTCCTTCTTATTCTTGACCAAAACTTCCATTTCTCCAGTCATCCAGCATTCCATGCGCCTACAATACTAGCCTTTCACTCTAATAGGAACATACTGTCTCTGAATCTTCATTATTTCATTTTTGAAAGCTTCCCATTTTCCAACTGACCCTTTATTTGCAAGCATCTGCCTCCAATCAACTTTTGAAAGCTCTTGTTGAATGCCGTCAAAATTGGCCTTCCTCTAATTTCAGGTAAAGCTGTGAAATAAGACCTCAAGTCAGTCCGTTGTGTGGATGATAACAGACAAAAAGCATCCTCTCGTGAAAGAAATAATTCAAACTTTTTATTCCACTGCTATCTAATATCCAAAATGGTGGCAGAATAGGATGCTTCAGCTGAAGCTTGTCTGCTCCATCCATTTCTTTTTCCTATTTTTGGAAAGTTTGTTGTTCTAAACTTTTTACCTCACTATTTTCTCATTTATTTCTATCATTTGTCATGTTGGACTTTTTATTTCTATTTTTTTCCCCAATATTTCTCCCTAAGAACTTGTACTGAATGATCTGTATCTAGGTATCTTGTACCTAAGATGGCACCATAAATGGCCACTTGTAAACTTTACACTTTACTCATATGAGGATGTGTGACAATAAAGCTAATTCAATTCAATTCAATTCAAATAATGACTACTACATAGATTACTTCTGGTTTCTTCTGAAACCGACGTTATTTATTTTGTTGGTTTCCTACAACACAAAACTATTGGTGCTACTGACAATAAAAAAAGATATTAATAAAATAAGTCCAATCATTCTCTTTCTAGCTGATGTTAAAACTGAATAAGTCAGATGCCATGCCGAAAACTGATAGATTATATAGTTTCTTGTTTTAGTGAGGTGGTCACTCACTGAAATTCAGATGAAATTCAATGCTCCAGATTTTGTTCTAGCAATAAAACAAAAAATTCTTATGCAAAAGAAATTACTATAAAGTAGAATAAGTCAAACTATTAACATATAACACACATTTAAAGATTTAAGAAAACACAGTGAAATGCAGTCTCATTAATCTCAAAAACCTTACCTTAACAATACTCATACCAGAGAGAATTCCCTTCTATTTTAGATCATAAGACTTGCTTTAACTGTGGCTTCAGTGCCACATCTTGAGAATTTGATGGCCTGTTCCTCGGGCCTTCATACAACTGAGTTTCCAATAACAGCTTCAAAATGTTAACCAAATACTTCTGTCCTAGAATTTTTATACGAAAGTCCTTATACTGAAGTAAATTATTTTTTAACAATCCTAAACTACTTTTATTTCTCAGGACTAACTGTTTTACCCATCCATTTGAGCTAGGATTTCTGCCAAACAGAAACTTTTGTCCAAACTATGAGTATTTCCCTTAGAACCGAAAGAAAATTGCTTCATAACCTTCTATCAGAAAATGTAATCCACTATACTGATTATTGTGCTTGCTCATAAACTCCCCAGTGTTTAACAAAAGTTCATTACACCCCAGGAAATTTCCTTGTTATTCTGTTTTAAAAGAAATCATCATGGCTACAGAAATATTTACAAGTTAATGAGACACACAGACAACCCACATGCTACAAGTTCAAAATTCAAAAATCTAATATTAATGATATTAAAATATATATAAATTACGCAGCTAATACCAAAGCCCTCTCCCAAAAAGAATTTTTCAAAAAAAAAGAAAATATTTCAGTCAGTCTCATCAAATTTAAGTGAATTTGCTGGAAGAATTATTTAGAGGCTTTAATATACCATAGATCATGGTGTAAAAAGTGACCCCATTTTCTCAGCCTGAAAAGTCATGGCGGTACTCCAATGGCCAAATTGTCATTGGAGCAGGGTAGACTTGAATTTGTCACCAGGAACATGCAAAATCCCAGGTACAGGTGACTCTGTGGGAATTGCCTGGAAAATCGAGGATTCTGATTGGCATTTCTTCTGTGTCTGGAACCTTTCAAAAATGTTCATCAAAAGGAGAGAATTTGAAAGTTAATTCAGTAGTTAGGTTATGTAAGACAATTAAAAAGCTAGTCACACACTCCCCCAACAGTTCTGTCACTCTTCTCCACTGGGTCTGACTTCCTTCTGACGCCCCCTGCTGGCCACAATACACTCCTTAGCCCAGCCATCTCAACACCCATTAACCCATTAATCCAGTCAACCCCCCCATGCCCCATCAGCTCCAAAACTCCCTGTCATCCTCCCATCCACTGGCACCAACACCCTTCCTTGCTCCAGACCTAATACCCACTCCCATCATCTCAACATGGGAGGTGGCGGCTAAGTGGTAATGTCACTAGGTCAGTAAACCAGAACACCAGGCTCTGGAAAATGGAGTCAAATTCCACTACAAAGCCAAAGGGCTCTGACAACATTCCAGCAATAGTACTGAAGGCTTCTGCTCCAGAACTTGCCTCTCCCCTAGCCAAGCTCTTCCAATACAGTTAGAACACTGGCATCAACCCGACAATGTGGAAAACTGCCCAGGTATGTCCTGAACACAAAAAACAGGACATATCCAACCCGGCCAATTACTACCCTATCAGTCTACTCTCCATCATCGGTAAAGTGATGAAAGGCTGCAATAACCTGTTCAGTGGTACTCAGTTTGGGTTCGGCCAGGGCCACTCCGCTCCTGACCTAATTACAGCCTTGGTTCAAACATGGACAAACGAGCTGAATTCCAGAAGGGAGGTGAGAGTAACAGCCCTTGACATCAAGGCTGTATTTGACTAAATGTGGCATCAGGGAGCCCCAGCAAAATCAATGGGTATCAGAGGGCAAACTCTCCATTGGTTGGAGTCATATCTGGCACATTGGGAGATGGTCGTGGTTGTTGGATGTCAGTCATCTCAGCTCCAGGACATCTCTATAGAAGTTCTTCAGGGTAGTGTCCTCAGCCCAACCATCTTCAGCTGCTTCATCATAAGATCAGAAGTGGGGATATTGGCTGATAACTGCACAATGTTCAGCACCATTCATGGCTTTTCAGATACTGAAGCAGCACATGTACAGATGCAACAAGATCTGGACAATATCCAGGTTTGGGCTGACAAGTGGTAAGAAACATTCAAGCCATTCAGACGTCAGACTATGACCGTCACCATAAAAGTCAATTTAACCACCACCTTTTGACATTCGGTGGTGTTACCATCACTGAGTTCTCCACTATCAACACCTTGGAGGTTACCATTGATGAGAAACTCAACTGGACTCACCACATAAAAACATGGCCTACAAGAACAGGTCAGAAGCTAGGAATACTGCGGCAAGTAACTCACCTCCTGACTCCCCACAGCCTGTCCACCATCTACAAGGCACAGTTCAGAAGTGTGATGGACAACTTCCCACCTGCCTGGATGGGTGCACCTCCAATAACACTCAGAAAGCTTGACACCATCCAGGACAAGGCAGCCCACTTGAATGGCACTACATCTACAAACATCCACTCCCTTCATCACCGGTGCTCAGTAGCAGCAATGTGTACTATCTACAAGATGCAGAAATTCACCAAAGATCCTGAAACACCACGTTCCAACTCCACAACCACTTCCATCTAGAAGGACAAGGGCACCAGATACATGGGAACACCACCACCTGCAAGGTCTATTCCAAGCCACTAACCATCCTGGCTTGAAATATATTACAGTTCCTTCACTATTACTGGGTCAAAATCCTGGAATTCCCTCTCTAAGGGTATTATGAGTTAAGCCACAGCATGCAGGCTGCAGCTGTTCAAGTGGGCAATTCACCACCACCACCTCCTCAAGGGCAGCTAGGGATGGGCAATAAATGCTGACCATCCAGCGACCCCCACGAATGACTTTTTAAAAAATCAATGCTACATCTGTTTAAGAAAAACTTCCCAAGAAATCCCTGTTGGAAGATATTTTACAGTGATACCAACAAAGGGTTTCCTCCATCAAAGTTGGTTTTGCAGGAGATTTGGTCTGAATGTTTATGGATCTACCTGCTAGCTAAATATTAGCAACCTTTTCTCACAGTGCTCCCATTGAACATGGAGGAGGCAGCAGAGTGATACTGATGAAGCTCTATAATGCTTTGATGTATGTTAGAACATAGATTATAGAACATTACAGCGCAGTACAGACTCTTTGGCCCTTGATGTTGCACCAATCTGAAGTCCATCTAATCTATACTATTCCATTTTCATCCATATGTTTATCCAATGACCATTTAAATGCCCTCAAAGTTGGTGAGTCTACAACTGTTGCAGGCAGGGCGTACACCCCCCCTACTAGTCTCCGAGCAAAGAAACTACCTTTGACATCTGTCTTCAGTTTAAAGGTATGCCCCCTCATGCTAGCCATGAACATCTGAGGAAAAAGGCTCTCACTGTCCACCCTATTTAACCCTCTGATTATCTTATATGTCTCAATTAAGTAATCTCTCAATCTTCTTCTCTCTGACAAAAACAGGCCCAAGTCCCTCAAACTTTCTCATAAGACCTTCCTTCCATAATGACAACATCTTAGTAAATCTCCTCTGAACCCTTTACAGAGCTTCTACATCCTTCCTATAATGCGGTGACCAGAACTGTCCACAATACTCTAAGTGCTGTCGTACCAGAGTTGTGTACAGCTGCAACATGACCTCATAGCTCCGAAACTCAATCCCTCTACCAATAAAACCTAACATACCGTTATGTTCAAACAGAATCCAGGTCTCACTGTAGCAATAATAACTATAGGGTGTCTGTTGGTGGTGACCTTTGTTTTCTAACACTCAATGCTATAGCTTATAGCTGAGCTGTGACAATATTAGAAATGATAGCCCCTTTATGACTGAATCAGGTTGTTCTCCTAAGGTATTAGAGAGCATCTAGTGAAGCATATATTTAAGAGATGGTTTTCCCAGTAAAAGGAGTTGGTCAGGAAGGGGAGAAGGCAGATTGGAGTTTGTATTGAACAATTAAAAGCAAATAAAAGACAAACTGATTTCTGTTTCCTGCTTTTGTAAATGGATGACTAACAATATAACAATAGATCTCAACAGCTGAGAAAGATGGCTTATAAGGTTAGACTTCTGAATGGGCCTCTCAAACGTTAAACGTATTGTTGATCTCATTCTTTGTCCACCTTCTCTGCTTCCGTAACATTGTACAGAATAACCTTGGTTCTTCGAACATCAATTGTTCAAATTTTGGATTATCTGAACAAGATCTCAAGGTGCTGTAAATGCTTCCTATGTTTACGATCAGATCAGATATCAGAACAATCAGTTATCCAAACAAAGTACTCCCCACCTGTCTCGTTCAGATTATGCAGATTATTCTGTGTTCTTTTCTCTGTTCTATTATTCTAATGCATCTTGCATAGTGTGATCTGCCTGTAAAGCATGCAAAACAAAACTTTTTCACTGTACCTAGGTACACGTGACAATAATAAATCAAATCAAAAAGGGGCAGAAGTACGCTTGTTCTCCAAGCGTGCTCAATCATTCAATAAGATCATGGCTGATCTGGTTATGCTCTCAACTCCATGTTCCTGTCCCCCATTACCTTTGATTCCCTCATCTATCAGAAACCTATATTACTCTGTCTTCAATAAATTAATGACCCAGCCTGCTATGTTTTCTGGGGAAGAGACTTCAACACACGACCAACTCTCGGAAAGAAAAAAAATTCTCCTCACGTCTATCTGAAAAGTGAGACCTTTGTACTGTCTCCCAGTGGGAAGTACTCAACATATTCCAGTGCCTCTCCTGTTACACATATGGAAGGTGGAATATTTGGCTGACCAAGTATGATAAATGAATTTTGTTTTGGCAACATTTAAGGACAGGCTGAGTTTCTCGCATGCAAAAGTGAATAGATCAAAAGTGACTTGCAAATCTTATGCAGAGTGGGCAACAACACTTCAGTTGTTCGTGAGCTGCAGATAATATATGCCTGTTGAGTCTTGGCACAGAAGCAACTGAGGTTAAAGGAATTTTCCAGCTAGGCAGCCTTTAGTACTGACATCAGAGGGCAGTTTATCTTTGATGAGGTGAATCACCACTTTTCAGAAGATTATCAAAAGGATGGAGGCTAAAACTTAGCCTTATTTGACTCTAGTCCAAATTTTAAAGGTATCTTTCAAATATCCCTTTCAAGACTGTTGCAGTCATATCAACAAAAAACCTTTGCAGGATTGTAATGAAGTTTCTTGAACAAACAATTCTTAAGAGCACAATTTACAATTAAATGCTTAGATTAGATTTCCCTACAGTATGGACACAGGCCCTTCAGCCCAACAAGTCCACACCAACCCTTCAAAGAGTAACCCATCCCCCTAACACTATGGGCAAATTAGCATGGCCAATTCACCTGGTCTGTGGGAGGAAACCGGACCAAACCCACACAGACATGGGGAGAATGTGCAAACTCCACACAGACAATTGCCCAAGGTGGGAATTGAACCTAGGTCCCTGGGGCTGTGAGGCAGGATTACCTCAACTACAGAAATTTAAGTGATTCAGGAGAATGCATGTCAAGGCTTTACCTGTTAGGTACAAAAGGGAAATAGTTTCCAAAGGATAACTGGTCTCTTGAACATAGTTCAATGGCCCAATTGCTGAATTGTGGGGATGTACTTTTGCCTTCCAAATCTATAGGGTGAGTGAATGGAGAGTCTTGTGAGCAAAACCCAATCAGCTTTGATGATCTCAGTTGGAATAGCATTAGGTCAGCAGGCTTCCTTGTATTGCATGTCTTCTATTGCTTTTCACAGACCATCCATCATCAATGGTGGTTCACACATGGATTCTAAAAAACAGACAGACCTGAGATAGGATCAGACACCACTGTAGATTCACAATTACGGAATTGTTGAAAATATTTTTCCTAGTGCTGTCACCTTCCACAAACTACCCCACACATTCCCCTTCACCGTGAGTGGTCCTACTAGGAGCAAGGAACTCCTCAATGCATCACTCAAAGGACCATTGGACCATACAAACCTCTCCACCATGACAGTAAAGGTGGCATGGTGGCTCAGTGGTTAGCACTGCTGCCTCGCAGCACCAGGGAGCTGGTCTTGAGTTACTGTGGAGTTTGCATATTCGCCCTGTGTCTGCATCGGTTTCCTCCTACAGTCCATAAATGTGCAGGTTAGGTGGATTAGTTATGCGAAATAGCTCAGAGTGTCCAGGGCTGTGTAAGCTAGGTGGATTAGCCATGGGAAATGGTGGGTCTGGGTGGGATGCTTTTTTTAGAGGGTCTGTGTGGCCTGCTTCCATACTGGAGAGGTTCTATGACGGGGTGGTAAATGTATTACCGAATATTTAAGCATCTATAGTACTTTGTTCTTCTGCACGTGTCTTATTCAATGACAGCGCTCTTCCTAGAATGCCATCTCTAAAATGGTCTGCTCTTATCTCCAGTCCGACTGAAATATTAACTCTGTTTCACCCTCCACATGTGCTGTCTAACCTGTTGAGTATTCCCATTATATTTTGTTGTCATTCAGGTGTTAATTACTCATTCTGTGAAGAAATATTTCCTGATGTCTATCTTATTATTAAATTTATTTTTTTTCTTAGGATGTGCGTAACCTGGATAAAATGTCGTTGATTGTCAATTCCTAGTGTTCAAGGCCATTTAGAGTCAACATACAGCATGAATCTGGAATCTCATAGATGAGATGCAACCAGGGTCTCTTTCCCAAGGGACATTGGTTCTTTTTAACGTGTGCACAGTATACTGGCTGTGGCCAGCCAGCTCAGACTCAATCCCCTGAACTGAAAAGATTCTAAATCGCCTTTTCATATATAAAGATTTTCTCTTTTCTCTTTCCCACACTACTGCTACACAGTAGTGGTGCTTATTTTTCCCCACAGCACCTGTGCTGTGTGTGTGTTAGTGCACAATGGACATTATAAATGAGTTAGGTGTCTACAATAGTGCAGCAGCCTTTTACAATAATTTCTTCTTTTACTCGCCAATAAAGTAGCAAATATGCTGATTTCAATTTTAGGACTGTGGGCAGTGATATTTGAACTCAACATATCTATTTTGCTAGTCTAATACAATAAAATAAGCACATCTTATCCATCTTAGCACTGAAATTACAAATATTTCTATGGGTATATGACTATTTGTGCCTACTAACTTATTCCTGTCGGATGAATACAAGTTTCAGAACTCAAGCAGTAGCTGGAGTCACTGCGGTGCATATGCAAAGCTGAGAACTATGTGTATAGCATGTATCATACGTATATCATATGCCACAGGATAGCAGCAAAGAGGACTGCAGATGTTGGAGATCAGAGTCGAGAATGTGGTGCTGGAAAAGCACAGCAGATCAGGCAGCATCTGAGGAGCAGGAGAATTGATATTTCGGTATAAGCCCTTCATTTAGAATGGGGAGAGGGAAAGGGGGCTGAGAAATAAATGGGGGAGGGATGGTGGGGTCTAGGGGAAAGGTAGGTGGGATGGCGATAGGTGGGCAAAGTTAGGAGGAAATTTTGAAAGGTTGGTGGGAAGTGTCGAGCGGATAGTTGGGAAGGAAGATGGACAGCAGGTCAGGTCAAGTGGATGGTGCTGAGTCAGAGGGTTGGAGTAGGGATGGGGTTGAGGGTTGGCACATTTGGAAACTGGTGAATTCAAAGTTGAGGCCATGTGGTTGGAGGATTCCAAGGCAGAAGATGAGGTGTTCTTCCTCCAGTTTGTGGGTGGCATTATTTAGGCCGTGGAGGAGGCCCAGAGTGGACATGTTATGGGAGGAGGGGGAGGGAGAGTTGAAGTTGATGGCCACCCAGCATCTGAGGAGCAAGACAGTTGATGTTTTGCGCTTAACCATTCATCAGGACTGGGTTTCAAGACCATCCACAATCTCATCATCTCAAGTGATCTCCCATTCTCAGCCTCCAACCTCCGATTTCCCCAACCCCGCATTGCCCAGTTCTATCTCTTACCTAAAATCCACAAGTCTGACTGTCCCTGTCAACCAATTGTCTCTTGCCTGCCCTGCCCTACTGAACTCACCTCCTCGTATCTTGACTCTGTCCTGTTGCCCTTGGTCCAGCAACTCCCCACATACATTTGAGACACCATGCAAGCTCTCCACCTCCTCGATGATTTCCAATTTCCCAGCCCCCAAAACCTCATCTTCATCGTGGATATCCAATCACTCTACACCTATATGCGCCATGAGGAAGGTCCAAGCCCTCTGTTTCTTCCTCTCTTATGACCCAGCCAATCCCCCTCCACTGCCACTCTCATTCGATTGGCAGAATTGGTCCTCACCCTAAACAACTTCGCCTTTCGATACTCCCACTTCCTACAAACCAGAGGGATAACTATGGGTACACGCATCGGCCCCAGCTATGCCTGCCTCTTTGTAGGATATGTGGAACAGGCTGTCTTCTGCAGCTACATTGGCACTATCCCCCCACCTTTTCTTCCACTCCATCCATGATTGTATTGGTGCCACCTTGTGCTTCCACAAGGAACAGTTCATTTACTACACCAATATCTTCCATTGTCAAGTTTACCTGGGCTATCTCCAACACCTCCCTCCTTTTCCTGAACCTCTCCACCTCCATTTCCAGCAACTGACTCAACACTGACATCGACTTCAAAACCCACCGACTTTCACAGCTACCTTGACCACATCTCCTCCCACCACCACCACAATCCCTCCCACCTCCCTGTAAAAAACATGATCCCTTACTCCCAAATCCTCCACCTCTGCTGTATCTACTCCAGGACTTCCCAGATGTCTTTCTAGCTCAAAGACTGCAATTTCCCTTCCCATGTAATCAACAACGCCCTCAATCGAATCTACTCCATTTCTTGCATCGAACTCCAACCCCCACAACCACAACAAGGATAGAACCTCCTGGTCCTCACCTTCCACTCCACTAATCTCCAAATCCAGCGTATCCTCCTTCACCATTTTCGTCACCTACAGTCGGACCCCACCAACAAAAATGAATTTCCCTTCCCATCCCTACCGTCATTCCACAGGGACTCTTCCCTCTGTGACTCCCTTGTTAGATCCACACTACCCACCAACCCCATTCTCTGTACCTGGCACCTTCCCCTGCCTCCATAAGGGCTGTAAAACCTGTGCTCACACTTACCTCCCCACCTCCGTCCAAGGCCCCAAAGGATCATTCCAAATCCGGCAGACATTTACTTACATATCGTCGGACCACATTCACTGCATCCATTCTGCTCAATGTGGTTTCCTCTACGTCAGAGAGACCGAGCGCAATCTCGCAGAACAGTTCAGGGAACATCTCTGGTCAGTACGCACCAACCAACACCAACGTCCGGCAGTCAACCATCTCAACTCCTCCTCCCACTCCACCTCTGACTCCTGGGCCTCCTTCACCACCTAAACTTGGCCACCTGCAAACTGGAGGAAGAACGCCCCATCTTCTGCTTCAGGAGCCTACAACCATACCACCTAAACATTGAATTCACTAGTTTCCAGATCTCCCCATCAACCTATCAGAATCACCTCCTACCCTCTCCTACCTATTGCCATCCCACCTTACTCTCCCCTAGCTGCACACTTCCTCCCCCACCCTAATTATTTCTCAGTCCCCTTCGCCCTCCCCAGTCCTAATGTCAGGTTATGTCCAAAACATTGACTCTCTTGCTCCGGAAATGATGTCTGACCTGCTGTGCCTTTCCCAGCACCACACTTTATCAACTCAGAATGTAGCTGGAGCCAAGCAACTGCACCACAAATATATTTTTTAAAGGAAATCATGGCTGATAGACTTATTTTGTGACTGTTACTTGTAATAATGATAAAGGTGTAACAATGGATGTGGAATATTGAGATTTTCAAAAGGCTTTTGATAAGGTCCCACACAGGAGGTTCAAATATAAAATTAGAATGCATGGGATGTAGAAAATATACTGACATGAAATTGTTAATAGGCAGGGAACAGAGATTAGGAATGAACACGTCATTCTCAGGATGTCACAATGTACTTGTAGGTTAGAACACGGGTTGACATTTATTCATATTTGATAAAATTATTTGAACGTGAGAAATAATCATAATATTTCATCATTTTCTGATCACAACAAACTTGATGGAAATATAAGTTGTGAGGAGAAGAGAATTGAGGAAGAACTCAGATGGGCTATCTGAATGGACTATGACGTAGTAGATTATATGAATATTCACTTCAGTCAACAAAAGTGTGAGGGAAACTCCAGTCGCAGACGGCAGCACTAAGGGAGAGTGCTGTGTAGGGAAACTCAAGTAGTTGTTTTGGGCCTTCCAACAGCAGGTGGCAACAGTGAGGGAAGACAGCTAGAGCAGATCAGCAGACCACCTTGGGGGTAAAAGGGTGGTTGAGAGTGAAGGAGGACTGATAGGAAGGCACAGCTGGACAAACAATTCATCAGTCCGATATCAACCACAGACTTCATTTTATGCAAATAGTATTTTTCAACCTCAAACTTCATTTTACATAAATAGTCTTTTATTTCACCTTAATTTCCCTTTGTGTTTATAATAATCTGTTGCTAGTGGAATAAACAATCCCTGCTTCATGATTTTTCCTTGTGCTCAAATTTGATATCACGCTTCTGGTGTTGTCGGCTAGATTGCACAGCACAGGTGAAGGTGAGGACTGCAGATTTTGGAGATTAGAGTCAAGATTAGAGTGGTGCTGGAAAAGCACAGCAGGTCAGGCAGCATCTGAGGAGCAGGAAAATCGATGTTTCGGTCAGGAGCCCTTCATCAGGAATTATTTTTTGGAGAGAGACTCACTGAAATCTTTGTAGAGAGAGGAGGAGGAGAACTTCCTTAAGGTAAGCATCCTTGCAAGAGGATTCGCAGTAAGTTTAAAATCAACTAGGCGAAAGTGAGGACTGCAGATGCTGGAGATCACAGTCTAGATTAGAGTGGTGCTGGAAAAGCACAGCAGGTCAGGCAGCATCTGAGGACCAGGAAAATCGACGTTTCGGGCAGGAGCCCTTCATCAGGAATCAAGTCATGCCAGATAAGGGTGAGGCTGAGATTGGAGCGGATATTGGAAGGGGTGATGGAGTCTGAAGCTGCTCCAGGGTTATTGAATGACTCAGGAACTGGCTGAGAGAAACAGACCTTCAGAGCAAACCCAGGCACATACTGCTCATGTGCATTCCCTTGATGCCACAGAAAAAGGAAGCTGTTCTCCTGGTTGGGTAGTCTACTTGCCGATAAGCAGGAAGCTGGACAGATTTACGAGAAGACAAGAAACACCTGAAGGTCTGTGATTGAAAACTGGAGTCAGGATACACAGCTGGTTTTAGCATTCCAGGGTGAGCAGGCAGTGTTTGATCATCTGTACAAGAAATCTCAGTTGCAGATACTGGCAAGAGGTACAGATATTGAAAAAAGACCACTGCAGATCTTTGAGGTATTGATAAATGATTTTGGGGACAGTAGTAGATTTTTGCAGCTACAGCAGAGATTCTATGAGTACTAGCTAAAGAGGAGGATATTGTCTGAATATTCCTGGATAGGTTATTCAATTGGATTGTACTCCTGAATCCCCCTTTCATATCAACCTTAGAGATGAAGGACCACTTGGAAGAAGCAGTGAGAGATGGGAACATCCAGGTGGAGTTGAGGAGGTTTAGTATTGACAAACCTCAATTATCTTTCTTTGATAGGATCACATCATCCAGATGATGGGAAAGATTGGACTCTGACAACTGGGGAAGAGGCTACCGTCTTGAGGCGGGGGGGAATGTTTGTCAGCATTGATGGGAATCTCAGTCTGAGCAGAACAGACTGTGGCATAGCAAGTGCCGATTCAGAGCTCACCGTTTTTTTCACTGGGTAATCCTTACAGCTGATCCTGCCCAAGAGATGCTCCAAAGAGGTGTTGGAATTGTGACAGGGTTGGGCTCTTCAAACGAGGTCTGCCCTCAGCAACCAAAGCCATTGCTGCCATCAGGTACAGTGACCCCCATACCGTGCAATGGCCTTCCCTTTTCCCCAGATGTCAAACACAAAACCGTGAGCCTGGCAGGAAGCACATGGAGGTTCCTTCAGGAAGAGGCTCAGTCTTAGGTAAAGCAATAGGAGCTGACTGTAAAATGAGTATGAAGTTTGATAAGGGTGAAGCATCGTGTCTAATTGACACAGGAATGGAGGTGATATCTGTTACCAGTTATCTCATGACCATCTTACTGAAGCGTGTGAACTGATTGATGTCTCTTCTGTCATCCAGGTTACTGGTTAAGACATCCCCCTCTGGTGGCTACATCATGTTCTCCCACCTTTCATAGCCTGGGGTTTCTGACAGTTCATGAACCCATTGGAAGTAACGAAGTTGATAATGTCTATGGTGTCGCTCTTGAATGAATTAAGAGATATCTTGGCATCCTTGGAAAGCATATTCAGTGCTGATTATGGTCAGCAAATTACAAGGCCAGCAGATGAGGCACAGGAGTTTTTGATCTTGCTGCATGAACTCAACGAATATGAGATTATAGGAGACCCCAGAGCTGTTTGAGTAGCAGGGAATTGGGCTTCTCTCTTACACACACACCATCACTGTTCTTGAAGGCCCATGCTTGCCATTTCTGAATAGACAACATCAGGCCTTGCGAGTGCATCATGTGTCACATGTAGCAGGGCTCCAATGTGGTAGGAGAGCCACCCTCTTTATGTAGGAGGAAAGGGGAGGTACCAGTCAGATCACAAATTTCAGTAACAAATTTCAGCCTCCAGCCAAAGTACTGTCCTTAGGTGTCCTTAAACAAGACCAACTAGAGTGAACACATTGAACCACATTTGAAAGATGAACATTGGCAAGTTTGAGTCTGCTTGTTTTGACTCTCACCAAGTGTAAGCCAACTTTCAGGTGACAACATTGGGTATTGTGACTTGGTGAGCCACAGGATTGTGATGAAAGATGACCAGCCAGTAAAGGTTCTTCCCACTGGATTCAACCCCATCACTGGAAGGTAAACCGGAACTACCTGCAAGAGTCTTTGGAGTGAAGTGTTATCCAAGAGTTATTAAATTCATATGACTCCTTGTGAGGAAGAAAGATAGAAAACTGAGGATTTGTATTGATTACCAGGCAATCATAAGGATGCTGCCCTCTATTTAGGATTGAGGAAGCAATGCAAGATCTCAAAGTTGCAAAGTACTTCTGCAGTTTGAATTTGATTATAACTAATTACCTCCCACTGAACAGGAAATTGAAAAGACTGCTTTTCCAACAGACACTGGCACTTTATTAAAACACAAGGATGTAGTTTGTGGTCTGTGATACATCCATCACTTTCATGCGTGCAATGGATAAAGCTTTTGTGACGTTAAATTCCAGTCCCTCACTGGTGTATCAGGATGACATATTAATCTTTGGTTCCACATCTGAGGAGACACATGTAAGACTAGACACTATCTTCGCCCACTTGTCAAACCAGAGAAGTGCTAACCTCTCAAGAAAAAAGGTATGGTACCCCTGAGCACTCTGTTACCAAGGAATTGTGGGATAAGGGAGCAGTTTGGGTCTAAAGTGGGGACAAAACTGCACAGATTCCTTGCTCTAGTAGGTTACGATCAAAGATTTGGGTGAGATTATGGACAATTGACACCCCTGTCCATGATTTGCTGAGAAAATCAGCGAATGCCATAGCTGTGTTTGGGAAAGAGTTTCAAGGTGTTATACTTCATGAGGCATTCCAGGGAGTTGGCCCCCAACATGTAAAGACTCATACATCAAGTAGCAGCCTGTTCTTGGTGATCCTGATTTCCAACTCCCTTTCACACTAGTGTTGCAATTACAGGTTGAAGAACAGAGTGACTATCATTTATGCCAGTCAGAGTCTCAAGCCAAACAAGATGAAGATGAAGAATTACTCCAGTCTGAAACAGACTGCTAGCTTTGAGGTGTGGTATTTCCCAGAAGTTTAGAAATTGGTGTAGAATTTGAAGTGTTTACAGACAATGACCCACTCAGCGATCATCAAATATCAATCAAGCTGGGAACAGCAGTGACCCGATGGGCTGCTGAACACACACAGTTTCAATTCCAGATCAAGCAAAAGTAATGCAAATGCTGATGTCGTCAGTCAGAACACTGACTGCAAGAAGGGACCTAACCCCTGCCTAGCTGGAGGACACTGTGTCTGAATCCATACTTGTGCCCATGCCCCAAATCCAAGGCAGCCTCCTGATCCTGGTTCCCTGTGACAATTGGATGAAGATTGTCCCTGATACATTTATGAGTGAGATCCAAACCAGGTCTACACCTTTGTCTCAAAAGAGGTTCTTAGACAGCTTCAGCTGACATAGGCATCATTTGACAGCACTACTACTGAAAGGCCTAACATCTACCAAACCAGGGTAGACAAGGGAGTCCAAACAGCATGGAAACTGGACATTGTTGGAAGAGGATTGGAAAAGCAACTCATCCTTTCCAATGACCTCAGGAGTCAAGAGTTGGAAGCAATTCATGAACAAAGCGGGAGGTTCTAGCAGCACAGTCTTCAGTCTTTGACCCCAGTAGTACTGGGACTGAGCACACTCTAACTCTCATGGATGTCTTCACCAAGTTCATCCAGGACATTACTACCCAATGGCCTCAGGAGTCAAGAGTTGGAAGCAATTCATGAACAAGCGGGTCACCAAATGATGTGAAGGATGACTGCCCTGACCAGACAATGGTCTTACTGGCCCGGGGTGGCAGCTGACTTTGGTGACTACTATTGAAATTGTGAGAAAAGTCACAGAGAAAAGTGACTTTACCCCAACATGGGATCTCTGGTCACCAAGTGATCACCAGAAGTTCCAGCTATGCAGTCTTCCGTCCTTGACCCCAGTGGGGACTCAGCACACGTCTAACTCCGATGGATGTCTTCACCAAGTTCATCCAGAACATTACAACCTGTGACCAAATGTCCTCCACTATAGCCTGTTGATTGTTTTATTTTTGGTTTGGTATTCCCCGATGGATTCATAATGATCAGGAGAGCAACTTTGAGAGCAGGAACCAACAAGAGCTTTTGAAGGTCTATGGCATTTCCATGATTCTCACCATCTCCTGATTCTCACCACCTCCTCCCTCTCATTCATCCAGAGGGTTTTGGATAATGTGAATGATTCAACCATATTCTCTATCATCTTGCTTCATGGGTATAATTGAAAGTGACCTGTTTACCAGTTCTGAGGAAGGGTCACTGTATATGAAATACTAACTCTGATTTCTCTCCACAGATGCTGCCAGACCTGTTGAGCCTTTCCAGCAATTTCTATTTCTGTTTCTGAGCATCTTCTGAAGCTGGTTTATGCTGAGAATAGCACTGTACACCTATCCACAGGCTCTTCTCTACACTCATTCTTCTTTGGAAGAGACCAGGTCCTTGCTATGCACCATTTCCTTCGGCCCATCATTCTGATGGGGTTGGCCAGGTCAATGAGTGGAGAGTGGAGCATCATATGAGACGAAGCCAGATATTCAAGGTGACGTTCAAGCAAGAAGCGCTAAGATAAACATTGACGAATCGCAAAGAAGATTGAACTCACCTTGTAATCAGTGCAAGGATATTTCTCCAAAATCAGAGTCTTGGGGGTTGGAATATAATATAGGACGTGTTAGACTCTAAGCCTCACAGCAGCTGCACACAGGTTGCTGCAATTACACTTCTGAAGTGATAGCTGGGAGAGGAGCCTCAGAAAACAGTTTGGAGAGTGAAGTTACTTCAGGTTAAAGGTGAATGATGTGGGGGCAACCAGCTTACCCAATGGAACTGCAGAACCTGAAGGCTCAGTGTGTGTTGGCTTGAGTGAAGTGGGATTGGATAGGGATGTGGAATCCTGGAATGAGCTGTTTGTTGGGAATCCATGGGGTGGGTCCAGTGTGAGGAGGCCTGCTCCCATTGTGGACAATGCCACAGGAAGGACCTGCTGGGAAACAGAACCACAAGCACCATCGATCACCCGGCTCCTGGAGACCTGACTGACCTAGGCCTCAAAGTGGATGATCCAGCACAGAAACTGGATCCCTTGACAGGTAAGACGCTGAGAAGGAATTCTTGAGCAAATGTTTGGTATCATTCCAATCCTCACTACTTGCACAGATTAGTGATGCCAGAAGAGAATGCTGCTGCTGATGTGGACCCAAACGTTTTAGCCATTGTGGTACAATTGAACCTTTTTAAATCATGCAACTGCTGGGCAAAACTGTCATAGTGTGCTTTGTGTAGTTGCTGGGATGGTAGGTTTCATGCACGTAGTCTACATGGAACCTCCAGCAGGGGGCAATGGTGAGGGAGGGCAGCAAGAGCAGTTGCATGGACCCTCTCTGGAAAACAAAAGTGTTTAGAGGAAGGAGTACAGAAGGAAACCTGAAAAACAAAGAATTGCTCAACCCAATGTAAACCCCAAGTTTATGGTGTTCCCTTCCTTCAAATGTTGATGTCTTTGCAGAATTCAGTGCTGCTATAGCCAGGTGAAGGTGAAATGGCCTCCAATTCTTGCAACAAGGTTTTAAAAGCTTTGCATTTGATCTAGCGAATCATTGGATAGTACAGGGAGTTGTTGACCAATTGGAATGACGGCCAGGGAGAATCCAGATTTGAACTTTCTTTGGAGGAGGTAAAGGTGCCAAGAGGTGAGCATCTGACATGCAGCCAGTCCCCATCTTATTGGGGTCCCAGGTAAGAGAAAGCATCAGCTTTGTAGCAATCCAGTCTTTATTGTAATATGATGGATCAGACCAAATGTAAAATGAGGTTGTGTCGACTTTTGTTTTGTCCCTAAGGCAACGTTGTAAGCTGGAATTTCAATTGCTGCTGATCTAAGCTACCCGTGTAGATTTGAAAAAACCCAGACTCAGTAGAGCCACTGGAGACTTCCATTCACCTTTTTTCTTTTTTTGTGTGTATGTTTCTTTCTCAGTTTCTGTTTTCATCTCTCTCTCTCGCTCTGTGGATGCACTTACCCTGCAGTGAGATGCACTGGCTGTACAAGGGAGTATGTGTATCATGGAAATTTACAAACTTCTTACAGTGTGTGTGTGTCAGGGTGGATGTAGAGACAAAGTTTTGCCCTGGCTGATCACTCTAGGACCAAGGGGCAACCTCAGAAGAAAGACTGAGCTGAGGAAGAATTTCTTCATTTAGAGGATGGTGAGTCTTTGGAAATCTCTACCCCAGGGGGTTGTGCAGGTTCAATCATTGAGCCCAGGTTAGGGACAGATTTTGAGGGAGTTTTGGGTAGTACTGACCAGTTTTCCCTCTACAGTATTCTGTTTTCCTTCTGTTCAAACATCCAATGTCGATGTGCCATAATGACTTCCAGAACCGGAAGTCAATGCTGTGATCTGCGCCAGCATGCCAATCGCTGTGTGCAGAACTTTGGAAAACCTGCTGGGAATGGCATTATGGAATATGGAGATCGTCTGGTGAAGTGTCATTGACGTAGATTATCAACTTTGATTTAATTGAATAGCAAAGCAGGCTCAATGACCTACTCCTGATTGTATGTCCCATATTCTTCCACAGCTGAATATTGTGACCAACTCACTATGAGCACCATGGGAAGTGTTCAACTGACCATTGATGAAGGAGAATTTGATGAAATGAAGCAGTGCCATGATAAACAGCTTAGACTTCTAAATATTGCAATTCTAGCAACAGTGGATGACTTTGTTGTTCGAATTCTGGTTAAACACACATGATGATGGTCAGAGTCCATCTGTACTTCCTACTGAGTGAGCCAGTACTGACTGAGGTGATGACACGTCACACCAACCGCATTCACACTTACTTTGATATGGATTATTTTTACTGATTGTATGTGGCTTGCTGCTTTCCTGTTGTTTTTCTTTTGTGTTTGTGGTGAACACAAACCCAGTTCCTCACTAGATTCTCTACTTAGAGAGAGCCAACCATTGTCCTCAGAGATCTTAGTTCCTCCAACATAGGATCTTCCAGATTTACACATCCCTCAAACCTGAGCGTGGGACCCTTTTCAGGTAACACCAGCTGGACCACAGGCCTGTAAAATGCAGGTCACCTCCTCCTGGGGGGTCATTTTAGAAGCAGAGGTCACTATTTAACAATAAGGAGTAGCTCATTTAAGACAGAGTCGAGGAGATTTCTTTTCTCTGTCACAGACAGCAGTGAGTCTTTGGAACTTGCCTGCCCAAACATGGTGGTAGCAGAGCTTTTGAATACTTTTAGGGCAGAGTTAGATAGATTCTTGGCAGGCAAAGGAGAGGAAAGATTATGTGGGGTAGTCAGGATTGTGGAATAATCAGATTGACCATGGTCTTGGTGGAGGGTGCTTGAGGGGCCAGACAGTCTGCTCTTGCTCCTAAATCATATGTTTCCATATACATTCAATCAGGTGCTTTGCTAGACAGAAAAAGGTTCACATTTATACTGCTTGTTGATACCTTCAGCATTTCACAACTACTGAATTGTTTCTCACAGTATCAGCACTGCTGTCGTGGCAGAGGCAAAACATCAGAGAATGGCCACTGGTCAGAGCACAAATTAACTGAGCATGAAGGGACAATAGAATCAGAGCTTGGCACACCACATTTCCATTATTATCCAAATCAAATGCTTCACAATTTCAGCTTCCTACTTGCACAAATATATTCCAGAGCCCAGGGACGAAGACGATGTACGAGCTTGAACAGGAATTCCATTTTGTTTTTAAAATGTGGACCGTGGTAAATTTCATCCATAAATATTGAGCACTGGTTCATTTCATTTATATGCACACCATGTTCTTGGACTTTATAAAATGAATCTTAAAACCTTGTAAAGTATCAGAAGGTTAATAACAACTTAGCCGTGTCCTTGTTAGCACTGGGGCTTGCTTCCAGCTCCACTGAAGTCGGAACGTTATTGGTTTTTGTGGGTCAGAGGATTTACATTTGTTTATGGTTTGTGGCTGCCCACATTTTTGGCTTCTGATTACACATTCCTATATTGAGGTTTCAATAGAACTGGCCTCTGGGTTTTTTTTAAGCATTGATGTTTAATGTGGGTGTGCATATAAGATTGCAATCAGACTCTCTTGTCTATGTTTAAATTGCAGAGTTTCATGAAATTACCTTGCTGCAAATTATCCACAGCTTAATTTTAAATGAAGTTAAGCAAAACAAACAATGCACACTGTTAAGTGAGGTTTAATTTTAAATATTGAATTGGAATTTGCCTCCGTTTTAAAATTCACAGGTTCTTCTGTGGTCTTGTTTTCCCTGATCTCTAAACCCTCTCCAGTTCTACAACTCGCAGAACTCTGTACCTCTAGCTATGGTCTCTCATGCATCATACATTTGCCTTTCCCCACCATTAACAGCCTGGCACTCCCATACCTCAGCTCCAACTCTGAAACTCACCCCCTAAACGTCTCCACCTTTCCACCCATCTCGCCTCTCTTTAGATGCAAAACCTATTCAATAGCAGTCAATGGCAGGACCCTGAACAGCAGTGATGTACAGAGGTAACTTGAGATTCAAGTTCATTACTCCCTGAAGGTAGCCACACAATAGATCAGGTGGTAAAGAAGGCATATGGCAAACTTGTGTTTAGTTGGTCAAGGCATTGAGTACAAGAGTCAGGATGTCATGTTGCAGTTATATAAGATTTTGATTAGGCCACACATGTGCTCAATTTTGATGGCCACATCACAGGAAGCGTGAGGAGGTTTTGGAGAGGGTGCAGAAGAAGTTTACTGGGATGCTGCCTGGATTAGAGGGTATGAGCAATAAGGCAACAGGAGAAAAACTTGGGTTGTGTTCTCTGGCGTGGCAGTGGCTGAGGGGAAACTTGACAGAAGTCGATAGAATTATGAGATGCAGAGATAGGGTTGACGGTCAGAATTTTTTTCCCAAGTTGAAAAGTCTACTTTGAGGGGGTATGCATTTAAGGAGAAAGGGGAATAGTTCAAAAGAGATATGAAGGGCAAGTTTTTTTTTAAATGTGCGAGGTGTCTTCACCACAATGCCAAGGGTGGTGGTGGAGGCAGATGCAATAGGGGCTTTTAGATAAACACATGAATATGAAAGGAATAGAGGGATATGGACAATAGGCAGTCAGAAGGGATTAGTGTAATTTGGCATCATGTTTGGCACAACATTGTGGGTTAAAGGGCCTGTTCCTGTGTTGTACTGTTTTATGTTCTATTACTTTGACCAATCTTTATTCATCTGACTGAGCACCAGTTCCATCTGTTAAATGTCTAGCAAAGTGCCTTAGGATGTTTTTCTGTGTTAAATGTGCTATAAAAATGCAGGTTGTTATTGCTGAAGATGTTTTCCTTAACTCCATGCTCAGAAAGATGTGTTTACATGAAGTATTGCATTTTGGTAATACAAACAAGGACAGGGCTTACAAATTCATGGTAGGTCCTGGTTAGTTTGTAGTACAGAGAGACATGGGGTTCACATACATAATTCCTTGAAAGTTGCATCACAGGTAGACAGGGTGATTAAGGAGTCAGTAGCACACTTGCCTTTGTTGCTCATAACTTTGAGTATAGGAGTTGGGATGTCATGTTGAAATTGCACAGGATGTTGGTGAGGCCTTTTCTGGAGTACTGTGTGCAGCTCTGGTTGCCCTGTTTAAATTAGCTTAGATTAGACTTCCTACAGAGTCATTCCTACAAGTCCACACCAACCCCCGAAGAGCAATCCATCCAGATCCATTCCCTTCTGACTAATGAACCTAACACTATGGGCAATTTAGCGTGGCCAGTTCATTATTAAACTGGAGAAGATTCAGAAAAGATTTACCAGGATGTTGGGTTTGAGGTATAAACATTGGTTGGAAAGACACTTTTTTCATAGAGTGTAGGAGATTGAGGGGCAACCTTATAGAAGCTTATAAAATCATGAGGGATATACATAAGGTGTTCTTTTCTCTAGGATGTGGAAAATCAAAATGAGGGGGCATAATTTTAAAACTGAGGAGAGAAAGATTTGAAAAGGAGAGGAGGGACAATGTTTTTACACAGAGTGATCTGTGTGTGGACTGAACTGCCAGAGAAAGTGGTGGATGCAGGTACAGTTAAAAGACATTTGGATTGATTCATGACTAGGAAAGGTTTGGAGGAATAGGATCCAAGCACAGGCATATGAGACTAGCTGAGTTTGGAAACATGGTCAACCTGGACTGGTTGAACTGAAGAGTCTGTTTCCATGCTCTATGAGGCATCGTAATGGTGCAATCACTGTTAACAGTGACACTTCAAAATGGTTTGGAAGATGTTCCGAAGTGTAGACGTTGGAAAAACTGAATTTGTCTACTGATATTGTGTGTAAATATCAGTCATTGGCTTTATACCTCCTTGGGCAGCGTATTCTATTCTTGCTTTCAATCACCTTGTGCACTACAATAGAAGCAGCTCAGGAAAAAGAAATGTATGAGTCATTACAATAAGTATGCTTGGGCTTTATAAAATATTTCTCCAGCCAAACTTGGCAAACTGAACAACAACAACGCCAGGCCTTCTGTATTTAGGTAGCTACTGTTAAAAGGATCTGCACACAATTGATCTGTATATTTTCAGTTATTTCAGACTTAGGCTAAGTAGAGAAGAGATAAAACCACCTATCAAAGTTGATTGGCATTCTACAGATGAAATTCATTTTGTACAATGTCATGTGTACAGGCTTTCTCTGTGCAGTTTGCGATAACAATACAGATATCAAAAAAGCATTCTTTTCATCATCCATAGACAGTTGCTATACTAATTTCAAATTTATCCTGACGTTGACAGAGAATTTTGTAACAATAACCTTTGACCTACACAACTGTTATGAAATACCACTGTTCTTTTCTGTTCCTCGCATTTGTTATAAAACATCAACTTTGCATTGTCTTATTCAATTAGTTTTCCATTTTCCACCTGAAACACATCAGTTTAAATATCTTACTATTGTGCAGCAGTTTATTCCAAAGTAAATGTTGTATTGCAATGAGCACTAATTGGAATAATTGCTGAAGTAAGGGGCTGTCATAACATGTTTATCAACATGTTACATTAGAACTTGCATACGAATATCAGTTCAGTTACTTGTAGCATTGTTGATAACTAAGAGATTTTCTGTAATTCTTCAATTGTTTTTCATGAAGCTGGCATGTTAAACATTTAAAATGTATATTTCCCAGCAATTAGAAGAGAAAAATAAAAGTTTGTACCTGTAGTGCCGCTAATTGCAAGAAACGCTACATGCATTAAGTTTCTGAATCTACTAAACGTTCGCAAGATTTTGGAAATGCGCTTCAGCAATATGGTATTCACATCAAATAAATAGATCATGATGGTGAGATAGCAGAAACATAAAATGATGATCTCGAGGTTTAGTGCCCAAAAAACCCATAATAAAGTACAATAAATTTATTATGTTTTAAAGAAAAGTGAAAAATTAATAAGTGTAAAAGGCAAAAATGTCATCGTTGGAAGTCTCTCAGTAGAGATGCTTGTAGCTACTCTGAGATCTGGAGAATGCTTTCTGATCATCTCTGATCCCACAATTGCCTAAATATTTGTCTGTAATCACTAAAATGTGTTCATATAAGCAGAGTACTGGTTTAAAATGCAACTGATATAATTGTTTTTACTCTCAAGGCATCAAAAACATGACACTTGGTTTCTAAATGGTCAAAACTATTCCTATTTTATGGTGGATTTATTGTTTTTGATAAGCTGTTGATGTCGGACTAAGCTGGAGATTTCAATGCGGTAAAGTCTCCAATGATTGCCATTTAGAGCTGAAATAACTCCAGAGACCGGTATCCTGTCACCAAGTCGCCTTTTATTTACATGTGGAGAGTCATTGACCCTGATCCAGCTCCCTCAGCCAACTCTTACAGTCAACAGAAAGTCTGGCACTCATTTTTTTTAGGAAAAAGAAAATGAAAAAGCATACAAAAGAAAAATGGAAGGCAAAAGTCTTTCCTGGACAAGGGGGAGAAAAGAAAACTCTCCTCCTCCTCTTCTCCTTCTTCCTCCTCTTCACAGTCTGCGCTGGATATGGGCAGACAGCTCAGAGTCAGTCCCCTCCCTGACACAAATGCAGAGTCCTGGACAGTGATCCAGCTCCCTCAGAGCCAGCTCTCAGAATGAACCATCTCAGACACTTTTGTTTACTCCTTATTTGTTAGCCAGTGCTCCCTGATGGGACAAGATTAACAGCCCCAATCAGGCACTTTTGCATGGTTACATAGTGCACACCCCATGGTTCTATCGCTGTATTGTTCTTCAGCCTAGATGTTGTGCTGAGCATTGATCTTAATCTAAGATCAACCTAACCTATACACCCCTCAAGTTCCTGCCATCCATGTGTTTATCCAGCAGTCGCTTAAAAGTCCCTGATGTCCCTGACTACCACCGCTGGCAGTTCATTCCACACACCAATCACTCTCTGCGTAAAGAACCTAACTCTGACATCTCCCCTAAACCTTCCTCTAATCACCTTAAAATTGCACCCCCTCATGACAGCCATTTCTGTCCTGGGGAAAAGTCTCAAGCTTATCTACTCTATCTATATCTCTCATCACCTTATACACCTCTATCAAGTCATGCCTTTTGTTTCTTCTCTCCAATGTGAAAAGCCTGAGCTCACTCACCTTTCTTCATAAGACATGCCCTCCAATCCAGGCAGTATCCTGGTAAATCTCCTCTCCAAACTCTCTAAAGCATCCACATCCTTCCTAAAATGAGGGGACCAGAACTGGACACAATATTCCAAGTGTGGAGTAACCAGGGTTTTGTAGAGCTGCAGCAAAACCTCATGGCACTTAAACTGTTAATGAAGGCCAATACATTATACGCCTTCCTAACAACCTTATCAACTTGGGTGACAACTTTGTGAGATCTATGTACATGGACCCTAAGATCCTGCTGGTCCTCCACACTGCCAAGAATCCTATCTTTAACCTTGTATTCAGCATTCAAATTCGGTCTTCCAAAATGAATCACTTCACATTTATCCGGGTTGAACTCTAGCTGCCACTTCTCAGCTCAGCTCTGCATCCTGTCAATATCTTGTTGCAGCCTGCAACAGCCCTCGACACTGTCTACAACACCACGGACCTTTGTGTCAACAGCAAACTTACTAACCCACCCTTCCACGTCTTCATCCAAGTTACCTATAAAAGCTCCAAAGAGCAGAGTCCCAAGAACAGATTCCTGCAGGACACCACTGGTCACTGACCTCCAGGCAGAATATTTTCCATTGACTACCACTCACTGTCTTCTTTCAGCCAGCCAATTCTATACCCAGACAGCCAAATTTCCTTTTATCCCATACCTCCTAACTGTCTGAATGAGCCTACCATGGGGAACCTCATCAAATGCCTTACTGAAATCCATATACACCACATCCACTGCTCGACCATCATCAACTTGTCTTGTCAATTCCACAAAGAAGTCAACAAGGATTGTGAGGCATGACTTACCCCTCACAAAGCCATGCTGACTATCTTTAATCAAACTATGTTTCCCCAAGTAGTTATAAATCCGATCTCTCAGAATCCTTTCCAGTACCTTGCTTACCAAAGATGTAAGACTGACTAGTCTGTAAGTTCCAGGCATTTCCCTATTCCCTTTTTTTGAACAGAAGAATAACATTCACCTCCCTCCAATCATCCGATACTACCCCTGTGGAGGATGCAAAGATCATCACCAGAGATGCAGCAATCTTATTTCTTGCTTCCCATAGTAACCCTGGATATATCTGGTCCAGCCCTGGGGACTTATCTATCTTGATGCTTCTCAGAATTCCCAGCACATCCACTTTCTTAATATCAGTCTGTTCAAACCATGGTGTTCTCCTAATCATTAATGTGTTACATCATTAATCCCAAATGCCAACAGTGCCTCAGCATCTCATTAAGAACTAAGCCAAAGTCACATGCTTCTGCCAGTCATCTTAACCAAGTCAAAATATCCAACACAAATTCCCAAATTGACAAGTAAAACCAATAGAACCTCAGAATTAGAGGAAGCTTCGGTCATAATATTCCTTAACTAAGTCCATCAACTCTTGAAAGGTTTTAACAGCTGGTGCCTCAGTGAAAGTTAGGCTCCTAATAACTGAAAAAACTGTGGGTCCACAAGCTGTCAGGACAATTATTCATTGCTTTTCATCTGCCCCAATGTCATTGCCTGGAAAAAAATAACACATGCTTTCCACTTACTGGGCCAGTCTTCAACAGCAGGATCAAACGAGTCAAGTTTCCAAATTACAACATGATGCCAGAAGTGCTTACCCCAACTCAAAGACTATTGTTGCAAGCAATATTTTTCAGGAGTGTATTTTACTCCCTCACCACCATTAAAATATCTTTGCAGAAGCTGGTATTCCATCACCAAGTCACCTTTTATTTACACAAGAGTCCTTAACACTGATCCAGCTCTGAGTGAGCAGAATCTCTGACACTCCTGTTTGTTTATTTTCTTCTTTCTTTTAGGAAATAAACAGACAGAAAATGGAGGGAGAAAACACAACAAACAATAAAGGAAAACAAAAAATCTAAACAAAGTCTACCTGAAACAAAGTTAAAAATCGCACACCAGGTTATAGTCCAACAGGTTTAATTGGAAGTACACTAGCTTTTGGAGCGACGCTCCTTCATCAGGTGGTAGTAGAGGGCTCAATCCTAACACAAAGAATTTATAGCAAAAATTTACAGTGTGATGTAACTGAAATTATACATTGAAAAATTGATTGCCTGTTAAGCCTTCCATCTGTTAGAATATCATGATAGTTTCACTTCTTTCACGTGTAAATCACAAAACCTTTTTCTTTCAAAAAGTTGCATTCTCGGGTTAGCTGTTAACAATGGTGATAACTAGACAATATGTTGAAGGTGTTAGCCCCCTGTGTTCTCTGTCTATGCCATGATGTTTCGATTGATTCTAATCTAAAAAATGAGATAACGGAGTTTTGCATAAATTCATGCAGTGTTTGAGTAAAGTACAATGTAACCCTGCAAGTACAAATTCACCCCACAAAATATGTGTGCATGTGGGTCTTTGTCTGTGTGTGTGTGTGTGTCTGTCTGTCTGTCTGGGTTGGAGGTTGTGAGAGTGAGAAAGTGTGGAAAGTGTGTGTGTGGTGAGTGCAGAGCATCTTAAGTCTGTGAGGGGGTGCATGTGTGAGCGTGGTAATGTGTGTCTGTAAGGGTGTGTGTGGGTGTCTGTGTGCGTGTCTGTGTATATGTGTGTCTGTGTGTATAGGACTGACTGTGTCTGTGTGAGTGTCTGTTTCGGAGTATGTGTATGTGTGTATAGTGCAATGGTGGTCACCTGTAATGTGACATGAACCCAAGGTCCCGGTTGAGGCCCTCCCTATGGGTACCGAACTTAGCTATCAGCCTCTGCTCGGCCACTTTTCACTGCAGCCTGTCCCGAAGTCCGCCTTGGAGGATGGTCACCCGAAGGTTCTGAGGTCGAACGTCCTGGACCACTGACGTGTTCCCCCACTGGGAGGGAACCCTCCTGTCTGTTGATTGTTGTGCGGTGCCCATTCATCCGTTGTTGTAGCCTTTGCTCGGTTTCCCCAATGTACCATGCCTCAGGGCACCCTTGCCTGCAACATTTAAGATAGACAACGTTGGCTGAGTCACATGAGTACCTGCCATCTACATTCATGTAGAACTCTAAGCTCAAAAACTGCATGAATTCATGTAAAACTCCGCTATCTCACTTTTTAGATTAGAATCAATCTAAACATCATGGCATAGACAGAGAACACAGGGGGCCAACACCTTCAACATATTGTCTAGCTATCACCATTATTAACAGCTAACCTGAGAATGCAACTTTTAAAAAAAAGGTTTTGTGATTTACACATGAAAGAAGTGAAACTATCACTGTATTCTAACAGATGAAAGGCTTAACAGACAATCAATTTTTCAATGTATAATTTCAGTTACATCACACTGTAAATTTTTGCTATATATTCTGTGTGTTAGGATTGAGCCCTCCACTACCACCTGATGAAGGAGCGTCGCTCCGAAAGCTAGTGTGTTTCCAATTAAACCTGTTGGACTATAACCTGGTGTTGTGTGATTTTTTTTAACTTTGTACACCGTAGTCCAACGCCGGCATCTCCAAATCATACCTGAAACAAGGGGGAGAACAAAAAGGAAAACTCTTCTCCTCCTCCAGTAGGAAACCCAACAGCGGTAATGAACACACTCTGGTCCAGGCAGTTCAGAGGTCAGTTTCCCTCTACTTACACAAAGTGTAGAGTCCTTCACACACTGATCCAGCTCCCTCAGAGGCAGCTGACAGAGTGAACAGGATGTCTGACACTCCTGTTTATTTATTTATGTATTTGTCTCTTTCCCCCGCCTACTGCCTAACTGCGGTAGACAGTCCTATTAATTTTTTTTCAAATTTTCTGTAAAAAGTGTATGACCATATGCAGACAAAAAAACCAGTCTAACAAAGTAATCACCACAGTTTTAACAAATAAACTCCTATTTAGACATACCTGGTGTCCATTTTCATTCTATAAAAATAAAGTATACGTTGTTGTGGTTCTGTTCGCCGAGCTGGGAATTTGTGTTGCAGACGTTTCGTCCCCTGTCTAGGTGATATCCTCAGTGAAGCTTCACAGGAGGCTCCCAAGCACTGAGGATGTCACCTAGACAGGGGACGAAATGTCTGCAACACAAATTCCCAGCTCGGCGAACAGAACCACAACGAGCACCCGAGCTACAAATCTTCTCCCAAACTTTGAATAAGGTATAAGTCTACAGCAATCTCCTTTCAAATTCTGTAGAATAGAGAAAAGCTCTGCATGCATAAATGTGCCCATGTTTACTTATACAGTCAAATAAAGTATTTTAATATTTCTGAAAATGTGCAAAACTTTTTCCATTTGGTTTTACATTAATGATCTTTGCAGAAATCAAGTAACGTTTTAAACAGAACGCTTATAAAAAGCATAATTTACAAGTCAATATTCTATACATTTAACGTAATTATATTTAGGCATTATAATTAAATTAACTTAGCAGGCATCGTCAATAAATACTATGTAACACTCCTGTTTATATCTGTCAGCCAGGGCTTACTGATTAGACCAGATTCACAGCCCTAATCAGGGAACTCCTACCCTATGAGTTCCACCTGGCTGACCTCATTACAATCACTCCAGTAACAGGCATTGGTCACTTGCTATGGTCTTACAAGTTGATAATCCAAATTCAACACCAAGGCATCTCAAACGTTTCCCTCCGGCTCAAGTGTGAATGTGAGCCTAACCAAAACTTAAAACTATTTTTTATTGACTAAAACATGAGAGCGAATAAATCTGTTTATCATGCCTGTGACTCTCAGTTGCTTTTTGTAACTCTCTTGGATGGTTGTCATGTTGTTTGAGTTATCAGACGAGATATTGTGATTCTGTAATCAGAATGAAAACCATAGCTGCCTGAATTGATCTCTGTTCACCCACTCAGAATTTGGCAACTCAGGCTTCTTTTGTTGGACATCATACTGGAGCAACAGCAAAGGGCCCATCTGCAGCACCACTTGCATGATATAGGGGCCTTAGACGTGCTATATGGCAGTCTTCATAAACTCCGTTATCTTGTTGCACATCTGTTCCCAGGGCCTGCTGCTACTGGAGATAGTTTGACAATTGTCTATAAATTCCACTTCCTGTTTATGCACTTTTCCCCCGTTCTGCTGGACTTTGCCAGCCATGTTTTTGGAAGCGTCGTCAACAGATTGAAGAGACTTCATTCCTTTCTGTCTCCTTTCAGAACTTTGAAGGCTGCCAACTCCAAATGTACAGTACTCCTTCAACAAGTGAGTCATGACCCATGCTGAATTCATGTTGACCATAAAGAGAAAGGTCAGCTCTGGTGGATTCAGTGGAATTGGCCATGTCAACCTCAGAATGGCAAAGCTTGCAGTATATCAATCCCACAATCTCAAAGCCAAAACAATGTTTCTGCTGTTAAAAACACTGCTCCTGAAAGTGTATGGGATAAAACTCCCATAATAATCGTACCAAGATAATGCCAACTATTTGTTTGGGCAGTGACCCATTTGAAGTCTGGGAGGTCAGAGGATGGTGTCTGATCTGCACGGGGAAGGCGTATGTTATTTGCAACAAGCAGCTGGAATCCCTGGCTCCTCCCCAATACTGGGAGCACCTGTTTTGCCGAGTCTTTCCTTCAATAGGGACGAGTTTTATGCCCTTTTGCATCCTGTAAGGAGCCAGTCATTTTTTTTTAAAAGTCGAATTAATAATAACCAGATAGACGTGCTAAGTTTAAGAGTGGATGAAGTAACTTGCAGAATCTTGTAAGTCAGAATGTCGGAAAGTTGGCCGAGCAATATACGTTTGCAATGTGGACAACCTGCAGGTGAAAAAGAGTTATGTGCTGAGTTTTTCCAGCACTTTCTATTTTTATTTTAGATCCCCACCTGTGATACTTTGCTTATAAAAATAATTGTATGCAATATACTTAATTTTTGCCTCCCAAATGCCTTAATAACAATTCATCCAATCAATAAACACACAAGGAGTAACCTAGCTCAGCAAAATAGGAAATTATATCAAACAATACAAAGTTCTGAATCCACTGACATGGACATTACTAAATCTTGACCAGCTGATTTATAAAATCACCATAGTCCTACTGGAACATAGGCTCATTAGAGACCGACAACTGATGGTAGTTTAACCTGAATGTCTCAGGCAAGGGGAGAGATTAAAAGGGAGAGTCCTTCATGATTTCCTTAGGCAGTGCGGAATTGAACCCATGATGTTGGCATCACTCTGCATTGCAAATTGATCAACCATCCAGTTGAGCTAACTGACCCCCAAGCTCATTTGTAGATTCAAACATTTGAACTAAAATATTTTCTTTTTTTGTATATAGTTGAGAGTGTGGTGCTGGAAAAGCACAGCAGGTCAGGCAGCATCCGAGGAGCAGGAGAATCGACGTTTCGGGCATAAGCTCTTCATCATCTTTCCTGATGAAGGACTTATGCCTGCAACGTCGATTCTCCCGCTCCTCGGATGCTGCCTGTCCTGCTGTGCTTTTCCAGCACCTCACTCTCGATTCTGATCTCCAGCATCTGCAGTCCTCACTTTCTCCTTTTTTTTGGATATAATCAGTTTTTAAATCAAATAAAATATAAATTATAAACAATATTTTAAACTATGTCTGCATTATAAAATACATTCACATTAACTTGTTGATTAGTTCCAGCTATTTTTGTGCTTGACATATTTTAATTCTCCAAACAATGAGATTTTCAGACTTCTATGAGGGAGAACAAAATTTGCAGCTGAGATATATCATGGAGGCTTTCAGTAATTTACTGTTGATCTGTCTAAAATGTTATTTGTCTGAGGCTGTTTAGCTCCATGGTAAAAGTTGTTTAGAATATCAATGTAAGTTGGTGGGGTGGGGTTCTCCTTATTTATAAAGTTTGCATTCTCTGGCAAACCTTTCTTGCCAACAGCAACTCTTCACTGATGAATGTAAAAAAAGTATTAAAATCTAATTTATAAGGTATTGGATATGAAACAGTTAATCTGGGCTAAGCTGAAGCTCCACTTACTTTGATATATTATATAACCACTGAGTTGAGCATTGGGACATCTGAGGCAGGCCTTGGCAGTTGTAGTTGGAGACGGTCACATCTCCTATTCCGCACACCACTATCAGTACAATGTAACTTGTACACAATTACCAGTATGAGGGCTCGTCTGGTAGTGTTCCTCTGCACCAGGAGGCCCAGGTTTAAGGCCCACCCACTCCAGAGGTATGAAATAACATCTCTGGATGGGTTGTTTTGAGAATATCTATATTTCCTTGTCAACCATAAATCTTGTGTATTGCTGAATAAGACATAGTCTGTCAAAGATGTTCATCAGGACACTTGACAAGAAATACCAATCTGAAGGGAAAAGAATATCTACTGTATGAGAGGAAAGTGCTGATTGCTTAGCAGTCCTCTTATACAGTAACAATATTATTTCCCATTTATTGTGAATTGATGAGTGCAAGGTGAAAAACTTTGACAACATGTGTCTTTTTCCACAACATTCAATTTCTACAGTACCAAATGAATAAAAATTATCATTTTATCTACATGCATTTCTGCCTTTATTTATTTCTGGTTCATCCTTCCCCAGACTACTAGAAATTCCCTAGATTATTATAAAAACCAGAACTGATGACATCTCTCTACCTATGGTACCAAACCCTCATTAATATTACAAAATTCACATTGAACAGATACTTTGCCAGGACGTTTAGCTGTTCCATCACTGAATTAACTCCAACATCAGGGGTGTAAACAAATCTTTACCGGTTTGTCTTCATCTTCCTAAATGAAAATCTATCCAAACTTTGTCTGGCAGCTCATTTGGAGTAGATTAGTAAATTGGAGTATATTTTTCAAGATTAAAAAAAGCCTAAAATTTTCACTCCTTTCTTTTCAGCTTGAAGAAAACAGTTATAAAATATTAGCTGAACCTAACCACCCTTAATCAGTCCCACCTATACTTAACAGATGACATGGCAAAAGTGAGGACTGCAGATGCTGGAGATTAGAGTCAAGATATGAGTGGTGCTGGAAAAGCACAGCAGGCCAGGCAGCATCCGAGGAGCAGGAAAATTGACATTATGGGCAAAAGCCATACATCAGGATTGCTCATTTTCCTGCTCCTCAGATGCTGCCTGACCTGCTGTGCTTTTCCAGCACCACTCTAATCTTAACAGATCTCATGGTTGACTCTTAATATTCTTTGAGTTGGCTTGGGGTGTATTCAGTTGTATAAGCTTACCCAAAAAGAAGGGACCATCCCAACAATAAATAATATCTTTTCCACATCCTGAAAACAAAATCAAAATTTTGAGTCAAATTTTCCACAGGCATTGAGTATAGAGGTTGGGAGGTCATGTTGTGGCTGTACAGGACATTGGTTAGGCCACTTTTGGAATATGTTGTGCAATTCTGGTCTCCCTCCTTTTGGAAGGATGTTGTGAAACTTGAAAGGGTTCAGGAAAGATTTACAAGGATGTTGCCAGGGTTGGAGGGTTTGAGCTACAGAGAGAGGCTGAATAGTCTGGAGCTGCTTTCCCTGGAGCATCGGAGGTTGAGGGGTGACGTTTTAGAGGTTTATAAAATCGTGAGGGGCATAGATAGGGTAAATAGACAAGGTCTTTTCCCCGGGGTGGGGGAGTCCATAGAGGGCATAGGTTTAGGGTGAGAGGGGAAAGATTTAAAAGGGACCCAAGGAGCAACTTTAGGTGCAAGTATTCCAGAGGAAGTGGTGGAGGTTGGTACAATTACAACATTTAAAAGACAACTGGATGGGAATATGAATAGGATGGGTTTAGAAGGATTTGGGCCAAATGTTGGCAAATGGGACTAGATTAATTTAGGACATCTGGGGTTGGCATGGATGAGTTGGACCGAAGGGTCTGTTTTTGTGCTGTCCATCTCTATAACTCTGAGCGTATGTTATCCATTCACAAATGATGCGCAACATTAGGTAAGGGGCATATACACATTTAAATGCGAATGACCAAAGGTTGTTATCTCAGATATGCCACTCTGAAATTTCCATATGAAAATAGCATATTGTTCATCACTAACATTTTGTGAAGTTGCTGTGCATGTACAGAGATATGAACTGAAGACACCACTGACATTTAGGCTAATAATTGCAATGTTAGGTAATGGTGTGATAAATGTTAATAACTACTAATAAAGTCATTAGAACTGAAAATGAATTAATTTAAGCGCAGAGTCTTATTCCTTCAAGTTTGGAGTTGTTTTAGTTTTTTTTTTACTTTCCCTTTATTCACTTTACATAAGATTTCTGAATTGAATTGAGCTGAATTAAATTGAATTTATTGTCACGTATACTGAGGCACAGTGAAAAGCTTTGTCTTGCGAGCAATACAGGCAGATCACAGAGTTAAGTTGCATAGATAGTAAATAATAGGTAAACAGTGGCAAAAACAAAAACACAAGTACAGGCAAATTTTAAGGAAGGGTTTGGAGGGATATGGAGTGGGAGCTGGCAAGTGGGACTAAATTGGTTTGGGATATCTGGTCGGCATGGCAGGTTGGACCAAAGGGTCTGTTTTCATGCTGTACATCTCTGTGACCCTAAGAGTTTGTGAGTCCATTCAGTATTCTAACAACAATAGGGTACAAACTGTTATGAAACCGGCTGGTGCGTGTGTTCAGGCTTCTGTATCTTCTCCCTGATTGTAGAAGTTGTAGAAAAACATTGCCAGGGTGGGATGGATCTTTAAGAATGCTGGCAGTGTTTCCTTGACAGCGGGCCTGGTAAATGGACTCTGTAGATGGGAAATTGGCCTTTGTGATTGTCTGGGCCAAGTTCACCACTCTCTTGTAACTGTCTCTGATTTTGAATAGTACAGTTGCCATACCAGGTAGAATCTTCCATTACTTTTATTCTTCCCATACTTTTTTTCCCATACCTTTAATTCTTTTTCTGTGACTTGAGTTGACTTGAATCCATTGCCTTTAATTCTCACACCGTTTCTGTCCTCCCTCTTCCCACTTTTTGGTTAAGGAGAAATTTTGGTATTTGCCCATTTGCATCACTGCACTGCTGAGGCTCACACCTTTAATGTGGAACAAAAATTACGAAGAAAAGGGAAGGAGTAAACTAGTAGTGAATCCAAACTTGGCCTAATATGTTCTCCATTTCATTTATGAATTATGAATTATGCAAAATGCAAATGTTATTTGTCAGCAGTAAATTACTATTGCTTTATGCCCATGTTCCTAAACTTCCTCCAGTGAGTAAGGTAGTTTATTGAGGTTACCTCGCAGATTTAACATTAATTTTTCATTTGTTATTAATAACATGTTGTTCAGCAACAATTGAACTTAAAGACGGAGATGTACCAATGCTTGTCTTCAATCTGAGATAATCCCATTCATTGTGAAGATTGTGTTCAATATAAAGTGTCACCAGAGATATCATAGGATCTCATTTGCATTCTTTCTAAAAGAGAAACTTTTACTCTTACTAGCATGAATGAATCAGCAACCCCCTCTTTCTAAATACTTTTGAGGAAGAGGAAAAATAGAAGCCCAAAGCAATTGGTGATGGGAGCAAAAAGTACGAGAACACTCCATCTGACCTCAGTCAGAAGTGGGATGTTTGCTGATGATGGCACAACGTTCAGCACCATTCCTCAGATTCTAAAGAAGTTCATATCCAAATGCAAAAACATCTGGATATCATCCAGGCTTGGACTGAAAAGTGACAAATATATTTGCACCATACATGTGCCAGGCAATGACCAACTTCAGCAAGCGAATCTAATCATTGCCCCTGGTCATTATTATCACTGAATTCCCCACGATCAACGTCCTTGTGGTTACGTAGGAATATAGGAACTGGATTAAGGCATTCATCCCTTTTGAGGCTGTTCTGCCACTCATTATGATCATGGCTGATCATCCAACTCAACAGCCTGTTCCTGCTTTAACCCCAAGTGGTATATACAACTCCTTCTTGAAACCATAAAATGCTTTGGCCTTGATTGCTTTCTGTGGTCACAAATTCCACAGGCTCACTACTCTCGCACACTCATCTCAGCCCTAATTGGTTTAGCCCAGATCCTTCGATTGTGACCTGCTTGTTCTGGATTCCCCCGCCATTGGGAAATAGTTCTTGTATCTATCCTGTCCAGTCTTGTTAGACCAGAAACTGAACTGATCTAATCAGATAAGTACTGTAGTTATAAGATCAGGTCAGAGGCTAGGAATCCTGTCAAGAGTAGCTCACCTTCTGACACTTTGAAGACCAGCTATGATTTAGAAGACAGAAGCAGGGACATGATGGACTAATCCTCCCTGTAACTGGATGAGTGCAACTCCAATAACACTCAAGAAGCCACAAACATTCAGTCCTTCAACCACCGATGCTCAGTAGCAGCAGTGCATGCCATCTATAAGATACACTGCAGAAATTCACCAAGGCTCCTGAGACAGCACTTTCTAAACCCACACCACTAACATCTTGAAGGATCAGGGCAACAGATACATGGGACCACCACAACTTGCATATTACTCTTCAAGCCTCTCACCATCCTGACTTGAAATATATCATCATTTCTTCAGTCTCACTGGGTCAAAATTCTGGCACTCCCTCCTAAGAGCATTGTGGTTTACCTATGCAGTGGTTCAAGAAGGCAATTCATCACCATCACAAGGGCAATGAGGATGGGCAATAAATGCTGACGTAGCCAGGAAACCCCACATTCCCATGAATGAATAAAATATGTACGCTTCTTACCAACTCTAGGCTAATGAGCCAGGTTGACAATACTGAGAAATGCCATATTTGTAGGCAAGACGTCACATAAGAAGTTAAAAATGAATTGTAGTTTTGGCTGTATCTCATCTGAAATATTAACATGCATATCTCCTATTGTAATCACATCACCTTTGGTGGCTATGTTTTCAGCTCCCTGAAACCCTAGTCTTAGGAATTTCCTCCCTGAATTTCTTCCTCCTTTTCACTTTCTTTAAGAAATTCCTTAATCTCTATATCTTTCCTAAGATTCTGTATGAGGTACCTTTGTAGCTTAAATGGTGCAGTGAGTTGCAACTTGTAAACATTTCACTGTACTCATATCAGTACATGTGACAATAAACCTAATTCAATTCCTCTTTCACCAAGCTTTTGTTTATCATCCTGATACTTCAGTGATGTTCAGTGTTCAAGGTTCGGTGGATAATCCTTCTTTAAAGGTCCTTGTAACGTATTACCATCCAACTTGCCATTGTTGTAGCTCAACTCACTTGGGCAGAGTGATAACTGCTGGACACAGTACATACGGAGATCCTCACTTATCGTAGTGAAATGAACTGGCATCAAATATCTTGCAGCCAATGTGATCTATATTCATGAGCATGTCAGGGACCTTTGCTGAAGCATCTGGAAGTATCGTGGAGGTGGCTGAGTGGGCCCAGCAGTCAGATATTGACCTGTTGTGCACTGAGAGCTGTGGGATTGTTCCCTGTCAGGTAAGACTCACTGTCTACGAACTGGAATGTGAATCTATTAAGCAGACATGATTTGGAGATGCCTGTGTTGGACTTGGGTGTACAAAGTTAAAAATCACACGACACCAGGTTATAGTCCAACAGGTTTATCTGGAAGACTTACAATCTTATTCTCCACAGCCACCTGATGAAGGAGCAGAGCTCTGACAGCTAGTGCTTCTAAATAAACCTGTTGGTGTTGTATGATTTCAAACTGTTAAGCAGAGGCCTGGACAGAATTTGCAGCTTCCTTCTTGCACGATTTCATCAGCAGGGGGCGCGCATGGGTTTGGGAGCAACTTCAGACCAGAGAATGGAACTGAATGGAAATAAGTGAATTAAAATTTTAAAAAACCCTGATCCGAATATTGTAGACCTTCCTGATCCAATGTGAAGGTAAAGGCGAGTTTAATGATCAGCAATGATGACATGAAAAGGTGTGTCAGACAGTGCACTGGTACTGTTTACTCTAATTGTAGTAACTGGTGTAAATAGGAACACTTCACTGATTATCCCCAGCTTTTTCCTCTGGCATTTTAAGTGGCTTTTGTTTTGTGAACATCTTATTTTAAACACAGTTGTAGGATTTTTTTTCTAGTTTAACCAGCCCAATAATCATAAAGCCCTGTCAAACATCCTTCAGATTCCCCTTTCCTACTTCTTGTCACACTTTTTTGGCCAAGATTTCTACAATATTTGAAACCACGGGGTAAAGTTTCATTTTGTTTCCCCCGGTTGGGACTCCTGCATTTGGAAAATAGTTTTTGCACTGTTCACTAATTCCTGCCCGTTATGGTTTCTGGTGTAGAAGAGGATAACATTTATACACGCAATTATGGAGAAATAACACCAGCCTTTGTTTGCAAAGATTTGCATTCACAACTTTGCAGCGACTTCGCGTGACAGGTCGGCTAAAGTAGATTAGTTGAAGTCTATTAACCCTTTAGGTGTTGATATTTTCGATAACCGCGTTATGGGCACCATTAACTTTAACATCTCGCTAAGTTTCAATGCTGTCAATTGCTGTTCTCTTTGAACAAGTTCACAGCCACCTATAGTATTGGCCCACGTTGTCAGACAGGAATCATGTTAGTAAACATTCCACACAATTATATGTATTCCTCATTGTGTTATTTTAGCGCGATATTGTATCCAAAACACTTCTGTGGCGCCAATCAATCTTTATTTCTTAATTAAACATTCCAGGGTAATAGCTGTCGTCAAATTATTTAATCGATGATAATCACATCACATGATGTGTGTATCGCCATAGTCTTATCAGAGAGAAGCCACTGGTGGTTATTTAACCTGGGGGCCACCAAACCTCAGGCAATGGAAGGGAAGGGATTGAGAAGTAGAGTCCTTCAGGGTAACCTCAAACCGGTGATGGGAATTGAACCCATTCTGTTGGCATCATATTGCTTTGTGAACCAACAATCACTTAACTATTGTGTATTTGTACCATAGACCTCTCTCTAGGATCTTGCATGTATGTTTATAGACACAATGGGTACATTTTTAGTTGACATGCAATTTTGGATTTATTATTTATTGAAGACTAGGAATTGAACTATTGAAGAAAAAGCACAGCTATCCGACATTAGAAATATCTGTTTGATTTTGTCAGTGCTTCTTGCAAAGATAGATGATGTTTATATGTTTTATTAATTGATATACTTAAAGTTATAAATACCAACAGATCAAAATACAACTGGGAACCTTGTAGTTAAGGAGGTCAATTGTGCTGTCTTACCTTTGCTAACTCTTGGAGAGAGATTTCCAACTTAATACCATACCTCAGTATTTTCTCTAGAACCCTATAATTTAGTTATCTTCAAATACGTTTTCAAGTACATCGTGTAGAACCACTAAAAGATTAAGGGTAAGGGCAGCAGATATGTGAGAACATCACCACATGTAATTTCCCTTCCCAGCCACACACCAATCCTGATATTGCTGTTCTGTCGCTGTCGCTGAGTCAAAATGCTGGAACTTCCTCCCTTACAATATTGTGAGTGTCCCTATGCTACTGCATTTCGAGAAAGCTGCTCCCGTACCACTTTCTTAAAGGCAATTACAGTTGGGCAATAAATGCGGGTCTGTGAAAAGATAAATTCAAAGAAAATGCTTTTAGAAACTGTTAGAGGAAAAAGCTTTTATGGAATCTGTTTCCATTAACCTTTCAGTAGTGTGTTCCAGATTTTAACTACGTGTGAATAAATTTATTTGCATTTTCCTCCTAGTTCTTTTGCCAATTAATTTTAAATTTATTAGCTCCAGTTATCTTACTTGCCAGAGTAAATAATTTCTCACTCCATGCCCTGTCAAATCCTTTCATTTTTTAAAAATACCACTGTTAGGTCTCTCTTAACCACATCTGCTCTCAGAAGACAAACCTGGACTTCTCCAATATCTCTCCATGTCACTGAGCTCCATCATTCCTGATATCATTATTGTAAATCTCATCTGTACCTTCTATGAAATTCATCCAAAAATGTAGCAACCATAACTGTATATAAGAACAAGGTCTAATCAGAAGGTTTGTAAGGGTTCATTATAAACGTTGTCCCTTTTGCTACACAAAGCTAAGTATCTCAAATGGTTTCTTAATAGGCTTATCAACTTGACGGTCACATTCAAATATTTGTGGACATGAATCCTTCTGTCTCACAGCCCACTCAGAAATAGTGTAATTTACACGATTTAAAAAAATGAAAGAACTGCAGATGCTGTAATTCAAAAACAAAAACAGAAATTGCTGGAAACACTCAGCAGGTCTGGCAACATCTGTGGAGAGAAATCAAAGTTTATGTTTCAGGTCAAGTGACCCTTCCTCAGAACTCTAATTTGCATGATCTGGGATTTATCCACCAGTCGTGTTACTTTGCAAGTCATCTGGCAAGCAAAATTTAAATATACAGCAAAATCTTTTCACTCTAGGAAGGCAAAGCCCAGAAACGCCCATTGTCCTAAAACTTTTGTGAGCAGATTTATTTTCTGAAACATGATTCGCGACTTCAGGTTTTGGATGATGCAGTAAATTGCGAAAGCATCATTTCACTGACTGTCTAGCACATGAAAACAGTGCAAAGTCACAAACCCATTTGATTTCTCTCTCCATGCTATTAGATAGTGGTCCTTCATTGTCTTTCCATATTTCTGTCTGTCTTTGTCAATACTCCCTCTTCATCCCCCAACACCTCTACCTCTTCCTTTTGCGTTGGTGTGTTGAAGCAAATCCCAGAATTCTCAGTGAATAGTTTGGAGTAAATGGTAATCATGAACTCAGTAAAGATTCTTCAATGAAAACATTTATGTGAGGTGTGAGATGTGGGTCTCTAACAGAACATGATGGCAAGAAGCAGCATTAAAATATCGGAAGAACCAGTCCTTGTATTAGATTAGATTCCTTACAGTGTGGAAACAGGCCGTTCGGCCCAACAAGTCCACACTGACCCTCCGAAGAGTAACACACCCCCCTCTGACTAACGCTCCTAACAGCTATAGACAATGTAGCATGAACAATTCACCTGGCCTGTACACCTTTGGAATGTGAGAGGAAACCCACACAGACACGGGGAGAACGTGCAAACTCCACACAGACAGTCGCCTGAGACTGGAATCGAACCTGGGACCCTGGCGCTGTGAGGTAGCAGTACGAACCACTGAGACACCGTGCTGCCCATTTCTGCTTCATAATTTATCTCTGCTTTATGTTTTGGGTAAGATATAATTATGGTGTTTTCTTGTACATATACTTGTAGTTAGATATTCTAATCAAGATTCAGAAAATTCCAAAATCTAAAAATGACTTCCTCGTGAGCTCCTGATTGAGAAGGTAAAGCAGTAGACAAGTTGAATGAATGTATTGATTACATGTAGGACTTTTGGCTGCTTGTTGAGCCTATCAAAAAGTTGTGTGGAAAAGAGAGATAATGGTTTAAATTGGTTTCATTGAAAAATTGGAAACAGGTTGCCTGCAGCCCATTTCAGTAAAACAATGAACCAAAAAGATATGAACGTAACTTAAATGCTGAAAAAGTGAATTAAAATCAGAAAGCATTTGGTACATGCCAACAGGCCATCACATCCCCCCCCCCAAAAAGGCTAAACATTGTTGACCTCTCGGCAGAAGTATAACCAAAGGGAGATTTTTCTCTGAGCTCTGTCCAGATGATGGATCCACTTTTCATTCTCAGAATCCCATGTTATTAAGAAAGCAGGAAGGATAGTTAAAAACTGAAATTGCTTTTTGAAAAAAAAATCAACATTCAAAATAAATAACTTAATTTATGTGAACTGCTTGTGCCTTGGAGTTTTGGTGTACAGACTCAATAAAATCGAAGGGTCTGTGCTGTACTGTATGATTCTGTGATTGTGCATAGAAACTAATGTTTTTAGAGAGTATTGCTGAAAGAAGATTCCCATTTAGCATAAGTTGTTGTTCCCTTTGAAGTTTGGTATGCTTGAGGATCTGTACTGATGATTGCAAGATAAAGAGCTTGGACAGTATGTCACATTTTCATGAATATCATTGTGGAGAAAGATCCTCTAGTTCCTGACTGCAGTGTTACTTATATATTCAATAATATATTTTAGTTTGCAAGTTATTTCAGAAAGGAATACACAGTACTAACATGTATAGTAGTTCACCTTGGATATTTGTGTTTTTTAGCACAAAATGACTCAAGGAACCTAACTCCAGTTTTAACATTGATTGCCATGGCAACCAATATTTCAATTAAAGTTGCTTCACTTTTTTCATAGGTGGTTCAGTGTTTCGAAGGAGTTAATCATACAGTTAACATGAATTGCAGAAACGTGAATGATGTTAGCTTTTTATACAGTGTCAAGATTTAAATTTAAATTCCTCTCTGATACTATTGCTTGTTTATGATTGGGCTATTAAAAAAAGTAGAATTTAGACACCCCTGATGTGACTGAGCAAGTATGCACCTTGACCTGGATAAACATAGCTGAATTCTTAGACAAGGCAATTTGTTGAGCTCTGGGGTAGCGACAAGAGGTGCTAAGATTAGCAGTGGTGTTACTGTGTTCATATTTCATAATCAGTCAGATTCACATATCCATGGGTATGTATATTGCAATGTGAGCCTTTATTCATTCTTGGAGCATTGGAAGTCACTGTATAAGTTAGGTATTTTTGTCCTGCCCTCCCCCCAATTGTACTTGGTGGTGGAGAATTGCCTTCTCGAACCGCTGTAGTCATGTTGGTGTTGGTACATCCACAATGCTGTTAGTGAGGCAGATCCATGATTTTGACTCAGCCAGGAACAATCAGTCCTCAGCAAAGGCCTTACCTTTATCCTCCTCCGTCCACGCATCAATGAAATTAATACGCATCGTGATGTCACCTCTTGCAAGGAATGGCAAGTCTGGATGGTGTGTCTTCAAGGAAATCTTGCAAGTGGTGGTGTTCACATTTATTTGATGCCCTCGTCTTAGATGTTTGTGGTGGCGGCTTTCGAAAGTGCTGTTAAAAGGGCCTTGCTGAGGTGCATTTTGTAGATGGTACACACTTCTGCGTTGTGGTGATTGAAGTGAATGTTGAAGGTGCTAACCAAGTGGGCTGCTTTGTCCAGGATGATGCCAACCCTCTTGAGAGTTGGAGTTCCATTCATCCAGGCAAGTGGAGAGTATTCCATCACATTCCTGACTTGAGCCTTGTACACAATGGACAGGTGCTAGGGAGGAAAGGGGTGATATACTTAATACAGAATTCCCAGTTTCTGACCTGATCTCATCGCCACAGTATGTATATGGCAGGTTCAGTTCAGTTTCTGGTCATTGGTAACAGCCAGAATGCTAATATCTGGAATGACATGGGGTAATAGTTTGATTCTTCCTCACTGTAAATGGTCATTGCCTCTCACTTGTGTGGCATGAATGTTGCTTGCCACTTAACAGTTCAAGACTAAATGTTGTGTCGGATTTCTTGCATGTGTACGTGGACTGCTTCAGTATCTGAGAACTCATGAATGTTGTTGAGCATTGTGCAATCATCAGACAACATGCCCACTTCTGACCGTATGATGGAAGGGAAGTCAATGATGAAAGAGCTGAAGGTGGTTTGGCTTAGGCCACTACCCTGATGAATTCCTGCACTGATGTTTTGTACTATCCTGAGATGATTGATATGGAACAACCACAACCATCTCTGTTTATGTGAGTTTGCCTCCAGCTAGTGGAGAGCTTTTCTGCTGATTCCCATCAATTCCAGTTTTGCTTTTAGATTAGATTCAGTTTAAGTTTTTTGCAAGGTTTGTGAAGGTTTGTAGCTCAGGTTGAGGTTTAGGGTGTAAGTTTGCACACTGAGGTCTAAGTTTAAGTTTATTGTCACGTGTACCCAAGCACTGGATTCAAGAGTAAAGTGAACAGTGAGCACAGGTTCACCTTGCTTAGGCTTCTTGATGCCATACTCAATCAAATGCGGCCATTATGTCAAGTGCTGTCACTTTGAGTTTCTGTGTTGATTTCAGCTCTTTTGTCATGTTTGGACCAAGCCTGTATTTAGGTCAGGAGCTGAATGTCCCTGGTAGAACCTAACCTAAGCTTCAGTGCACAGGTTATTGTTGACTAAGTTCCATGTGATAGCACCATTAACAACACCTTCCAATTTGCTGCATATTGAGAGTCGACTGTCGGGTTAGTAATTGGCTGGGTTGGATTTGTTCTACTTTTTTGTAAACCTGGGCAACTTTCTACATTGTCAGATAAATGCCACTGTTGTCGTTGTACTGAACAGCTTGATTTGGGGTGGAGCCAGTTTTGGAGCACAGTGTTCAGTAGCATTGCCAGAATTTTGTCAGGACTCCTTACCCCTGCAGTATACGTTGGCTTCAGCTATTTCTTGATATCGCAGAGTGAATCAAACTTGTTTTGCTGGGCACATCAGGAGGGGGCTGAAATTAATCATCTGGTCGGCATTTCTGACTGAAGATGGTATCAGTTTTTCTTTTGCGCTCATATGCTGGCCACCTCCATTGTGGAATCTCCTTCTCTAGTGAGTTGTTTTATTTTCCCTCTGGCCGAACCCTTTAACTCCCCCTCCCACACCACCAAAGACATGCAAGTCCTACTCCTCTACACTGGGGAGAGACAGGATGCCAACATGCGGTACATTTCAGACAACATCTCTGGGACAGACACACTAAACACTCTCACCTCCCTGTGGCTGAACACTTTAACTCTCCCTCCCGCTCCGCCAAGGATATGCAAGTTCTGGGCCTCCTCCACCGCCAAACCCTAGCCACCCGATGTCTACAGGAAGAACATCTCATCCAACCAATGTGGATTTCACCAGTTTTCTCATTCCCCCTCCCCCCCCCACCTTATCCCAATTCCAATCCTCCATATCGGCACTGCCCTCTCTTGCACTGTTGTACCTGTCCATCTTTCTTCCCACCTGTCCGCTCCACTCTCTTTCTCTGATCTATCCTTCTTCTCCCCCTCCTCCTCCCACCCCCCCTCCCACCCCCCCCACCCATGCTCGAAATATCGACTCTCCTACTCATCGGATGCTGCATGATCAGCTGTGCTTTTCCAGCACCACACTTTTCGACTGAGTTGTTTTAATTGTCCGCCATCATTCACAACTTGATGTGGGAAAACTGTAGAGCTTAGATCTGATCCATTGGTTGTGGGATCGCATAGCTCGGTCTATTACTTACTGCTTATGCTGCTTGGCATGTGAGTCATCCAATCATCTGGTTTGTAGTTTCACCAGGTTGACACCTCATTTTTAGGTATGCCTGGTGCTGCTCCTGGCATGCCCTCGTGCACACTTCATTGAAGGAAAATTGATCCTCTAGCTTAGAGGAAATAATTGGGGCTATGCAGAGCTGAGGTTACAGATTGTGGTTGAATACAGTTCTGTTACTATTGGTGGCCCACAATACCTCATGCATGTCCAGTCCTGATTGTTCAAAATCAATCCTTGCAGAGGGAGGAGGAGAGCTTCTTCAAGGTAGGCATCCTTGGAAGAGGCTTTGCAGTCGGTTTGAAATCAACTAGGAGAAAGTGAGGACTGCAGATGTTGGAAAAAGCACAGCAGGTCAGGGAGCATCCAGGGAGCATCCTTGATGAAGGGCTTGTGCCCGAAACGTCGATTCTCCTGCAGCTCAGATGTTGCCTGACCTGCTGTGCTTTTCCAGCACAACGCTCTTGAGTCTGTTCAAAATCAATCTGTTAGCACGATGGTAATAGTGCTGAACAATATGATGGAAGCTATCCTCAGTTAGAAGATGAGACTTTGTATCCACAAGGACAGTGTGACGTGAGTTCCGTACAATCTGCTGAGTATTTCCAGCATTTTCTGGTTTTATTATAAGGTGATGCTCCACTGCTTAGCTGTGTTGGTTGTACAACAGATGGAAAGGAATAGCTTGGTATTCACAACTCCTGGCAAACTCCTGGGGCGAGTGTTTTTGCAATTGGATCAGAGTTATCCCAGGGGGTGGATTAGGGCAAATAAAAGTTTAAAAGATTTATGTGTTTGCAATTGTTAAGTTCACTGGCATTCAGTCCCTAAGGAGTGAGTTATTTATTGAGCAGGTTCTTGGGGTGTCTCCTAGCAAACATAACAATAGTCGGGTAGGACTCAGGTTGGTTTTACAGTCAATAGAATTTGAATTGGGGTTTGTTTTGGAGAGTCCAGGTTTTTCATGTTATCTTTATTTTGGAGGCTGTTCCTGAGCGGAGTGCATGAGTTGGGGTAGGAGTGAAGTTAAGAAGAGGAACTCGTGGATGTGAGTTTCCAATACAGCAGCGACTCACTTCTCCCTCGGTGTCAACTCTGGTTGTAGTGGGGGTGGGAGCGAGTCTGGCGGGGTGCGTGGGTGGGTGTGAGCGGGGGCGCGCCGCAGCGTGTGCGCGGGCTCGCTCGCCGCTCAGGGGCGCGCTTTGGCTGAGGGGATGGAGCAGTGTGACAAGTGAGGGTGCAGTGGGAACAATTCGAATTGCACTGAACCCAGCGCTTCAGATGTGTCTGCAGCCTGAGGGAGCTCGCTAGCTAACTGGCTGCGCTCTGAAGCCCACACCCTCACAAATCAATGTCTTAGTCAGTGGGGAAGCCTCCTCACACTCCAGTGCAAGGTAAGAGTTGGTGATTTATTAGACGTGACCCCCCACCCTCCAAACCCAGCTTTTTCTTATTTTTGTGTGTGTGTCACACACGCTTTGAATTGAATTGACGCACTAGCGGCGGGCGGTTGACATGAGATTTATTGCCAGAGCGGAGTTTTGTAAGTTCGAGGCAGCTTTAAATGGAAAATAAACCGGAAAGTTTGAGGGCGCTGATGGTTTGCGAGGAGTTTACAAGTCTCTCAGAATTCTTCAGTGCCGGACACCTTCTGAGAGCGAGAGGGAGCGCTCGTGACTTTGTTTTTTTCTTAATCACATCTGTCATTTTATTTAAAGGTGTCTAGCTGCTCTTAGGGGGTGCACTAATTTCGATGTGTGACTTGATTATTTTTTCACATTTTGTTTTAAATTTGCACCTCAGTCAGAAAATGAAGTCGAAGTGAGAGCGACTGTGCTTTGCTGAATTGTTCTCTCTTTTCCTAAAAAAAACAAATTGAAACACAGGCTGAAGACAGTTGTTAAGTGGAAGTTCTGGATATGAGGATAACCGGGCACATACCCATATCTGCACTTTTGTGGGTGCTTCTGTCAGTACAGGTAAGAAGAATTTTCCGCTTATTTTCCTCTTTTCCCCTCCTTTTTATGGGGACTGATGTCTGTTTTATTTTCGCATGCAATAACTGCTTTTGAGTTTTACTGTTTTAAATCGGATCCTTACAGATATAGTTTTTATCAGGATTGCTAATTTTGTTTTGTGATTGTAAAACCTGCCAGTTTTGATGTGATTATTCACCAACTACAAAGCAGCTTCAAAGTTGGTTGTGCCGAACTGCTGTTGGGTTTTGGACTTTTAAAACAGAAGTTAATTTCCAAATAAATTGCAGTGGTGTCAACAAATCATAATCTCTTAAATTAAGTTGTAGGGAAATTAGATGGATGTTTGATTATCCTTGAATCAGTATGAACAATTGGCAGTCTCGATTCATCTATTTGGAACGGTAAATGTTAAGAAGGTGCCTGTTATAATAGATGTTCAGTTTAAGACTTGCTACTGAGGCTTAGATTGTCTTTAATGCACAGGTGAACTGTGTGACCTTGACCGGCTGTTTCTTTAGCTCATTATGATAGCATTGCATTCTATTTTGATAAAATTAAATGTGATAATCTCTACAGAGAGCAGTGCCATTTCTTTCATCCAAAAGTGCTCCAGGACCTCTACCTTTGAAAGATTTGAGCTGACCGAAGCAGTTATACTTTTGGCTGTACTCTGTTTTATGTTTTGTGTGCAGTGGAGCTTTCCATACATGTATTTCAGTTGATGTGCAGGGTTTCAGATTTGGCAGTTTCTTTTTCCCAAGAAATACCTCCGATTTATTTCGAGGTCTGACTTGTTCTGAGGTCACAATTGGCACTTAAAAGAAAAAAGCTCATTTGACTGAGTTGTATGACTTTCAATGTTGCGTTTAAATGTCACATCTGAGAGAGAGCATCTCAAACATAGTGCAGCCTTTCCTAGCACTTCCCTGGAGTGCCTGCCTAATTCATCTGCTTAAGTGTCTGGGGTTAGGCTTGAACCCAGGACTTTCTGACTTAGAGTTATTACTGGCTGACACCTTTTTTTAATGCTAACTGAGAAATTAATATCTAATCTGCTCTTCATTGATGTTAATATGTAGTCAGCTTGGCGGTTTTAAAACATTGGTGTGGCGTCATTTAGTATTGTAATGTAGGGTGAATCTTCCTCTTCTCTTTCCCCCCCCCCCCCCCCCCCCCCAGTGTAGGGGAGTCCAAAACTAGAGGGGATAGGTTTAAGGTGAGAGGGGAAAAATATAAAATGGACCTAAGAGGCAACTTTTTCATGCAGAGGGTGGTGTATGTATGGAATGAGCTGCCAGAGGAAGTGGAGGAGGCTGGTATAATTACAACATTTAAAAGGCATCAGGAAGGTTTTAGAGGTCCAAGTGCCGGCAAATGGGACTGGATCAATTTTGGAGATCTGGTCAGCATGGACATGTTGGACCAAAGGGTCTGTGGTAACACAGCACTCACAGCAGGCAGTTAACATTTGAAGGACCCAAGACTGAGCAAACCAGAATTACAATGCTTCCTGTGTCCTAGCCATATCCACTGAACACAGATCTTGTCATTAATGCAGAATCAGAATTATCCCTATTCATCTGCAAAAGTGACAAACTGAGAATCTGAGAAAGGGCTAGATACATTTCCTTACTGTACATTTCTATGAGTCTCTAATTAATGTGAAAGCTTAAGTGAGTGCAAAGCTGCCTTTTATGAAATAAGCTTGTAGTATTTCCTAACATTCGTATCGTTGATCAGTGACTGGAATTGAATGTTTAACACGTGTGTTTCCAAGCCCTCAACACGTTATTGCTGAAACTGCAGTGGCTCTGCCTTTTTTTAGTTGAATAATAGTAAAGTACCGCAGATGCTAAAGATCTGAATCAAAAACAGTGCAGAGAAACTCTTAGCTTTGGCAGCATCTATGGAGAGAGAAACAGTTTATGTCTCGAGTTCCAGATGATATTCTGAAAAAGATAAACCCCCTGCACATATGCTGTCAGACCTCCTGAATGTATCTCGCCCTTTCTCAGATTCTCAGTTTGTCACTTTTGCAGATGAATAGGGATAATTCTGATTCTGCATTAATGACCAGATCTGTGTTCAGTGGATATGGCTAGGACACAGGAAGCATTGTAATTCTGGTTTGCTCAATCTTGGGTCCTTCAAATGTTAACTGCCTGCTGTGAGTGCTGTGTTACCACAATTAAATAATTAAAATGATCACACTCTGTAAAGTATCAGAAATTGCCAAACAGGAATAAATAGCAGAAAGTTGAGCAAGTAATGCCTTGACTTGACTACTTTTAAAGCTGTGAACCTGTAAAATTGCCCACTCAAATTAATGTTCTGTAAAGGGTGCATAGATGCAAAACGCAAAAAGCTTATTGACTGTTTAGAGGCAAATACGCGAGACAAATTTCAGGAGAAATTCAATAAACATTTGAGAGACATCAATTTAAACTTTGTTAAAAAATCACACAACGCCAGGTTATAGTCCAACAGGTTTATTTGAAAGTACAAGCTTTGTCAGCACTCCGAAAGCTAGTGCTTCCAAATAAACCTGTTGGACTGTAGCCTGGTGTTGTGACTTTTAACTTTGTCCACCCCAGTCCAACACTGGCACCTCCAAATCATACTTGAACTTTTGCTGACAAGGTTTGATGAAGAGGGATGGGATAAAGCCTATGGAGCAAAAACCTTGGTTTATACAACTGAAACACTGGCTGACACACACACATTTTGCAATCATTGATAAAGTTCTTCTTTAACATGAGAATTCCTGAGAGGATTTTTTTTCATGTGGGTCAGTGATGCTGTTGAGAATTGAGGGCTTTAGTTGGAAATTTGCCCCAGTTCAGGGTCTCTAGGACTTCCAGTCACTCTAAAATTTCAGTAAATGTGTTGGCTATCATTGACTTTGCAGATTTTAACCTTTCTGCTGTGGAATATTCCACATGGCAATTGAATTGAAAGAACAAGTGGGTTCTGCATTCTATTGACAAATGTGCATGAGAGAGAGAGCTACTTGTCTTTTTAATAAGAAATCAACAAATATATTGTGATAACAGAACATTCTCAATAACCTCATGTTACATTTGACACAGTTGGGGAGCTCTCTTGCCTCTGTTAAAATAATGAGAATTCTAGAATAGAATAGAATCCAAACACTGGAAACAGGCCATTTGGTCCATCAAGTCCACGTTGATTCTCCGAAGAGCATCTGACCCAGACGACCCTGACCCCCATCCCTGTAACCCTGCATTTTCCATGGCTAATCTAGCTAACCTATTCATACCTGGACACTATGGTCGATTTACCATGGCCAATCCACCTAATTTGCATATCTTTTGGACTGTGGAAGGAAACTGGAGCACACGGAGGAAACCCACACAGACACAGGGAGAATGTGCAAACTCCACACAGACAGTTGCCCGAGGGTGGAATTGAACCTGGGTCCCTGGCATTGTGAGGCAGCAGGGCTAACCACTGAGCTGCCCTCAATTCTGGTCCCTCATCAGAACCTGAACAAAAAAAAAATCAAGATTGACATTAATGTTGATGGAGGTCTACTTTCAGTGCTGTTGCTGCCTTCCAAGTTAAAGCAATGGCATGCCCGCTGTTTCAGGTGGATGTGAGATCCTAGGCACCATTTTGAAGAAGAGCAAGGGAGTCCTGGATAGATCCACAGAGTCATAGACTCATACAGCATGGAAACAGACCCTTCAGTCCAACTCATCCATGCTGACCATGTTCCTAAATGAAAGTAGTCCCAGTTGCCTGCATTTGGCCCATATCTTTCTAAACTTTTCCTATTCAGGTACTTATCTGGCTGTCTTTTAAATCTTGTAACTGTACCTAATAACCTTGCATCAGCATCATTAAAAAGATTATCTGGTAGATATCACATTACGGTTTGTGAAAGCTTGCTGTGCCCAAATGATTGAGGCATATCCAACATTACAGCAGCAACTACAAGTCTCTGTTGGTTTTAAAGCCATGGTCTTGAAATCTTGAAGCTATTTAACTGAAGATTGTAGTGGAGTCCAGAACTAGGGGTGACAGTCCACGTAAGCTATTTAGAACTGAGATGAGAAATTTCTTCACCCAGAGCGTGGTGAGCCACTGCCAAAGAAAGCAGTCAAGGCCAAAACATTGTATGCTTTCATGAAGGAGTTAGATAGATATTTGGAGCTTTTGGGGAAAAGTGGGGAAAAACCATACTGTTCAGTTCATCAGCCATGATAATGAATGGTTCAGCAACTTTGAATTGATGGAATGGCCTGTTTCCCCAGTTCCAGTTTTTTATGTTTCTATTTTGGGTTGGACAGAAGCTGATTTTTGTTCTAGGACCAGAGCAGGCTATTTTTGATGTGTTCCCCTGAGTTTGGTTGTTAAGGCTCAAGTCAGTCTTTCAGTTTGTGGTGGAGCGGTGGCTCAGTGGGATAGTACTACTTCCTCACAGCACCAGGGACCCGGGTTCAATTCCACCCTCAGGTGACTGTCTATGGAGTTTGCACATTCTCCTCTGTCAGTCCAAAGATGTGTGGGTTAGGTGGGTTGTCCAAGGTAAATTTGCCCATGAATGTCCAGGGATGTGCTAGATGAATTAGCTATGGGAAATGCAGGGTTACAGGGATAGGGTAAGGGTTAGATCTGGGTAGGGTGCTCTTTGGAGGGTCAGTGTGGACTCGATGGGCTGAATGGATTGCTCCTATACTGTAGGGACAGTATGAATTGGGTTCTGACCCTGAATAATTGGTGATTTATTCCACTGCTGCTCACTGGAAGCTCAAAAGTAGGTCAGAACTTCTTAGCATGAAACCAATGACGGCTTCATTAATTGCTATAAATCCATGTTGTGAAAGTAATGGAAAGTAAACAGGAAAAATACCCCTAATTGTGTAAATAGGTGTCATGATTAAGCTACATTGAAGTTGCGGTAAACATATCATGCATGTGAGACCTATTGATTTTAAGGAGGCTTTGTTCAGAAGGTCTGACAGTAATGGAGCTGAATAAACAGATACACATGATGTGACTGCAACAGCACCTGAGTGACTCTTCTTGCATTCATCCAGCTTTTTCACATCATTAATCTTAGTAACTGTTCCAAGTTAGTTTTCTGATGTCATCGCATCCTGTTTCAATAAGTATACCTTCAAAAATTATAATAATTTACAGCTGTTTTGAAGCATGCAATATTACTGTAGATGGTTATTCTCGAAGTTACCTTTTCTTAATTTACAAGATGTTGTTATTTTCGGTGAAATGCCATTTGAACATTAAATGGGAATACTGCATTAAATTTCATTCAGTGCAGTAGCAGTCTTGTTAAATTTATTATATATGGTTTATCTTAAATATTTCTTTGTGGAGAAAGCTTGTTGAAGCAAAATCTTGTTGGGTTATTGGCTTGTTGCTTGTAAATTCCAAGTCACAGCAGGAACCCATTGAAATTAATGTGTGTTGGACCTCATATGCATCACTTTAAAACTACAGATTTCAGCGGTTCTTTTGTTCAATGTTAAAAATTTGGTCTTTATTGAAGTGGCATTGAGATGAAATTCAAGTTGTAACATAGATTTTCAATTCCCTTCCAACTGTTCGTCGTGTTTAAAATGTGCATGCCTGAGGCAGATGTAATAGTGTCAGGGGAATTTTACATTGGCGCAATGTCAGTACCATTTCCAACTCCTCAGATACTATATGAGTCCAGAAAGACCTTGATTACATTCAGGTTTGGGCTGAAAAGTGGCAACCAACATTTGTGCCAGGTAATGGCCATCTCAACAAGAGGGAATCTAATTCCCGTGACATTCAGTGGCATTGCCATTGCTGATTCCGCAAATATCAACATCCTGGGGGTTATCGTTGACCAGAAACTAAACTGGACCAGCTATGTTGGAGCTACAAGAGCAGATCAGAGACTCTGAGGCAAGTAACTCACCACCTGACTCCCCAAATCCTGCCCATCCTCTTCAAGGCGCAAATCAAGAATGGAATACTCAGCACTTTCCTGGAAGAGTGCAGTTCCAACAACACTCAAAAGCTCAACACCATCCAGGACAAAGCAGTCTGCTTTGGTTGCAGCCTGTCCATTGCTTCAATATTTACTCCCTTCACCACCACACAGTGGCAGCAGTGCGCATTATCTACAAGATGCATTGCAGCAACTCACCACCACGGCTCAATGGACAGCACATTCCAAGCCTGTGACTTGGACCAGTCAAATTTCAAGGGCAGCAGAAGCATGGGAACGCAGTAACCTATTAGTTCCTCTCTAAGTAGCACTCCATCCTGGCTTGGAACCATAATATCGTTCTTTACTGTGTTGCTAGATTAAAATCCTGGAACACCCTTCCAGATTGATGTTTTTTTTAGTAGTTACGTGTATTTTAGTGAGAAAATAAAATTCAGTGAAAAACTGTTGCTATGATCTGATGTCATTTTGAATTGTTTTAAATATAAGAATAAAAAAGTTATAACTGAGAGTCCATCAGTCCTGAGTCAGTTCATCATCAGAGATGCCTACACTACCATCCCTCCTCCATTGCCTCGCTACCATTGTAGTCACCACTCTTCAAGCAGCATATTTCGCTGCTGGGCCAATTGTCCCTTGCTGCTGCCTGCGCTGGACCCATCATCCGTCTCACTGCATGGGCCCTCCTTGTTGATGCTGTGATGCCCTTTTGCCACTGTTTCACTGCTGCCAGCACTGGACCCAACCAACAACAACTCACTGGTCCTCAGGTGCTGTCTTTTGTTGCTGGACTGATATTGTCTCTGCCAATGTAGAACCTGAATCTGATGCCAGATCCTGAGCTCACCTTGAGAAAGTAAGTACAGACTCACTCATTGCCGCTATGACATCCATGCAGAGTCCACTCCAGTCCAGGATTTGATTGCTCACCGATTCCATTCAGGCTTGGGGCAAGAGGTAAGGAAAGGAAAGAAGGACAAAAAAAGAAATTAAAAAGAAAAGTGGTTTGAATGGATGATCACCAGCTCAAGAGCCCGATTGTGCCACCATCTTGATGATGTCATGACATCTTCTTGACAGCATTGAGAGTAATTCTAAATACACCTTGTAGACCGCAGTGTTCCAAGAAGCTAGCTCATCATCTTCTCAAGGGCAATTAGGGATGGGCAACAAATGCTGGCTCAGCCAGTGATGTGTGGGTCTGGAAAAGCACAACAGGTCAGGCAGTATCTACGGAGGAGGAGAATCGACTTTTTCGGCGTAAACCCTTCATCAGATATTCATGATGAAGGGCTTATGCCTGAAATGTGGAGTCTTCTGCTAGTTGGATGCTACCCGACCTGGTGTGCTTTTCCAGTGCCACGCTTTTCAACTCTGACTCTCCAGCATCTGCAGTCCTCACTTTATCCTCAGCCGGTGATGTGCACATTGCATGAAAGAACAAAACCAATCTCTTATGATTTTGACATCTCAATGATAGTGAGCTTATTCCAATTTCCAGACTGTATTAGAGTCCTAGAGGTGTACAGCACAGAAACAGACCCTGTGGTCCAGCTGGTCCATGCCAACCAGATATCCCAACCCAATCAAGTCCCACCTACCAGCAGCTGGCCCATATCTCTCCAAACCCTTCCTATTCATATATCCATCCAGATGCATTTTTAAATGCATAATTGTACCAGCCTCCTCCTCTTTCTCCAGCAGCTCATTCTATACTCGTACAAATCTCTGCGTGAAAACGTTGCCCCTTAGGTCTCTTTTATAGTTTTCCCCTCTCACCATAAACCTATGCCCTCTAGTTCTGGACTCATCCACCCCAGGGAAAAGACTTTGCCTATTTATCCTATCCATGCCCCTCATAATTTTATAAACCTCTATAAGGTCACCCCTCAGCCTCCGATGCTCCAGGGAAAACAGCCCTAGGCTATTCAACCTCTACCTATAGCTCAAATCCTCCAACCCTGGCAACATCCTTGTAAGTCCTTTCTGAACCCTTTCAAGTTTCTCAACATCTTTCCAATAGGAAGGACACCGGAATTGCAAGCAATATTCCAAAAGTGGCCTAACCAATGTCCTGTATAGCTCCCAAATCCTGTACTCAATTCTTTGACCAATAAAGGATATCTACCTGCGATTCTACTTTCAAGGAGCTATGAACCTGCACTCCAAGGTCTCTGTTCAGCACCACTTCCTAGGACCTTACCTTTAAATATATATGTCCTGCTAAGATTTGCTTTCCCAAAATGCAGCACCTCACATTTATCCAAATTAAACTCCATCTGCCACTCCTCAGCCCATCTGATGAAGATCTTGTTGTACTCTGAGGTAACCACCTTTGCTGTCCACTACACCTCCAATTTTGGTGTCATCTGCAAACTTATTAACTGTACCTCTTATGCTCACATCCAAATCATTTATATAAATGTTGAAAAGTAGTGGAGCCAGCATCGATCCTTGTGTCACTCTATTGGTCACAGGCTTCCAATCTGAAAAACAACCCTCCACCACCACCACCCTCTGTCTTCTACTTTTGAGCCAGTTCTATTTTCAAATTGTTAGTTCTCCCTGCATTCCATTTATCTAACCTTGTTAACCAGTCTCCCATGGGGAACCTTGTCGAATGCCTTATTGAAGTCCACATTGAACATGTCAACTGCTTTGACCTCATTCAATCCTCTTTGTTACTTCAAATAACTCAATCAAATTTGTGAGATATGATTTCCCACACACAAAGCCATGTTGACTATCCCTAATCAGTCCTTACCTTCCTAAATACATGTACATCCTGTCCCTCAGGATTCCCTCCAACAACTTGCCCACCACCAACGTCAGGCTCACTGGCTTGTCCTTACCATCTTTCTTAAATAGTGGCACCATGTTAGCCAACCTCCAGTCTTCCGGCACCTCACCTGTGACTATTGATGATACAAATATCTCAGCAAGGGGCCCGGCAATCACTTCCCTAGCTTCCCACAGAGTTCAAGGATACACCTGATTTAGGTCCTGAAGATTTATCCTCTTTTATGCTTTTCAAGACATCCAGCACCACCACCTCCGTAATATGGGCATTTTTCAAAATGTCACCATCTATCTCCCTACATTCTATACCTTCCATGTTCTTCTCCACAGTAAACACTGATGCAAAGTACTCATTTAGTATTTCCCCCATTTCCTGCGGCTCCACACAAAGGCCGCCTTGCTGATCTTCTAGGGGCCCTGTTCTCTCCCTGGTAACCTTTTTGTCCTTAATGTATTTGTAAAAACCCTTTGGATTTTCCTTAACTCTGTTTGCCAAAGCTATCTCATGTCCCCTTTTTGCCCTCCTGATTTCCCTCTTAAGTATACTCCTACTGCCTTTATACTCTTCTAAGGATTCATTCGATCTATCCAGTATTCTGTGATATATATATCCTTCTCAAAATTCAATTGCAACCTAAGAAAGATAATAATGAAAGAGAAATGTGACAATAAATATTTGTCGACTTAGTCTGTGCTCAGTTCTTTGCAAAACTAGTTCTTAAAAATGAAAGGCAGCACCAATGCATATAAAAGATGTAACTTAAAACTAGACTATATTTGCAGTGCTAACTAGCCTATTTTTCTCCATTATGCTAATATCCTGACTATGCAGTTGAATTCTAACCATTGTGTTGTACATTGTGTTTTATAATCTTTTTGCTGAACTGTTTTTATAATACCTTGCCCAAATGACATTGGCACAACAAGGACCATTACGAACATTTACCATTGAAACTGTTAAGGATGGGATACTGTATTAATGTTAAAAATTGCTCTGCAAATGAAGGATGTTTATGATAAAAGAAAAATCTATGGATGCTGCAGATCTGAAACGAGCAAGCAGAAATTGCTGGAGAAACTCAGCAGGTCTGACAGCATCCATGGAAAGAGAAACAAGAGTTTTGAGTCTAGTGATCATCCTCCAGAACTGTTATGAATAGTCACTGGACTCAAGGTGTTAACTCTTGTTTTCTCTCCACAGATGCTGTCAGACTGGCTAAGTTTCTCCATCATTTTCTGCTTTTTTTTGAGACAGATGATTACATTGCCTATCAAGTCAATTCAAAACTTATTTTAAGAGAAGTCAAATGAGGTCACCTTTTTGGGCTTGAATCTTCATTCAGTCACATTTGAAAAGAGGTGAGTTTGAGTGATAATTTGAAGGAACAGTGAAGGAATGGACATTGTCAAATATTCAGGAAATTGGTCAGGGCAAGGTATGCCAGTAGGAAATTTGACAAGACATTCAAACTGTGAATTAAAAACTGATGGGTATGTGCTTGGGTGAGGTGAAGAGTGATGGGCCATCACTTGGTCTTGGAGGAGAAATATTTGTTGTAAGTGGGCTGGATGAAGTGAGATGAAGATTAGAAAGAACAGTGTGAGGTCTGAAGAATGAAGTTTGTAAGTTTGTCACCAAGTTGTTTTTCCTTTGACAATGGAAATAACTTAAATGGAAACGAGAAGTCTTTTGTCTCACCATGGCTGGGATTGTTTGCTCCCACCAAGAATGCTTGGGTATTGGCAGACAAATTTGAGCACAACATCAGAACTTGTAGTGTCTACTCGCCCAATTCCACCACACCAATGCACAAGAGGACCATTAGAAGCATGGGTATCTCCCTGTGGACTAGTTGAGGCCTTTACATAGTCAACGTATGAGCCTCATTTTGGCCTGGCTGCAATTATTCCCATGTTGAGAGGAGGTTGGTGCGAAGTGGACATACTGGCACTGGAGCATGTCCAGCAGTGATTCACACGGCTGATCCCTGGAACAGGGTAGGTCTAACATACAAGGAACGTCTGAGGATCCAGGGATTGTATTCATTGGAGTTTAGAAGATTAAGGGGAGATCTAATAGAAACTTACTAGATAATCTGTCAGGCGAGGAGACTAGGACCTGTGGACACAGCCTTAGAATTAAAGGGGGTAAATTCAGAACAGAAATGCGGAGACGTTTCTTCAGCCAGAGAGTGGTGGGGCCTGTGGAATTCATTGCCGCAGAGTGCAGTGGAGGCTGGGACGTTAAATGCCTTCAAGGCAGAGATTGATAAATTCTTGATGTCACAAGGAATTAACGGCTACGGGGAGAATGCGGGTAAGTGGAGTTGAAATGCCCATCAGCCATGATTGAATGGCGGAGTGGACTCGATGGGCCGAATGGCCTTCCTTTCCATTACCCCTTCCTGGGTTTCTCCTGCCTGGTGCCCCGCCCCTCCCCCCCCCGCCCCTTCTGTCAGCACCTCTTAACCAAAATGCTCCCGCACCTACCTCCCTATCCAGCCTTGGGAACAGGCGCAATTTCTCTCTTGGGAGCAGAGAGGTGCCAGACGTTAAATTTGGTGGCTATTCTTGGATATATGATGTCTCGTAGAGGGTGGGGTGGTAGGTGGTTGTTCGTGGCAGAAAACCTGCTCAGCAATTAACGTACTACCCAGAAATAATGGGTGTGGGCAACTTAACAGAGCAAGAACTGTCTTACTCCAATAGTTAGTAATCCTTGGGGAAGAGGGAGGGATCCTCAGCACAGTACAAACTTCTGCCCCATAAATTCCACTCTTCTAATCAGGCTCCATATTTTTCTGAAAACCCTGTTGTCCGATGGCTACTTCCTTTTGAGGGATGTTGAATGCATGACACTTGTATATTCTTCGGAATCAATAATAGATGGTCTGGCTAAAATGAAACTGTCATTGTGATTCCTGTTGGTGGTGTTATGCATATCTCTTTACTCTCACTGACAGACCTTCCTTGCAAATTAGAGTTTTAAAAAGGTATCAGCACAACAGTTTTGGTAGCAAAACAGAATAATAGATGCAAAACAAAAACAGAAATTGCTGGCAAAGCTCAGTTCTGAGGGAGGGTTACCAGACCCAAAATGTTAACTCAAACTTATTTTCACAGATGCTGCCAGATCTGCTGAGCTTTTCCAGCAACTTCTGTTTTTGTTTCTGATTTGCAGCATCTGCAGTTCTTTTGTTTTTTTATTAGAATATTAGATGTCTCAAGTCACAGGTACAACTGCATTTAAAGTGTAATATTACACTCGGTTCTGTTATAAAACACATTTTTTTCAAATTGGCTACATCCTGATTGAAGAATTTAGACCATTATTTGTAGAATGTGAACTTTCCTTACCTGGATTGGCAAGAACACAATTCTGGTCCTACAGATTTAAATGGTGCTGCTCCTGCGTGATTTCCTTATAGTGTGGGAATGCACAGGAACGGTGCTGTCTCGTGATATCTGAACAGACTGTGCAGATTTCTGTGCTGTACAGCCTAACAAAAGAAAGGAACATAAGAAGCGTATTTGAACATATCAGTATGCAAATTAGGAGCAGGAGTAGACCATTCAGCCCCTCGTGCCTGCTTAATCACTTAGTAAGCTTGTCAACATACTCCAAACCTATATTGGAGCTACCATGTTATTGTGTAAAGGGTTTATTTATTTCTTTCACAAAGCAACAAGTTGTCAGGAATTTTTAATTTGCCATACAAAAACAAAATGCTACAGCACTACAGACATTCTTTATTAAGTCAATAAAAGTATTTAAGTTCTCTTTGAGTTTCTGTTTCAGGTATCTTTACCATTGTAATTCTCTGTGGTTGCTTTGGAGCAATCATTGTTAAGGGCTAGATTTTTGTCCCTTTTGTAGTGAGCGAATGTCAGCTGCTGATTGCACTGCTGTCAGTTTCCAAATTTGGTGCGATATTTAGAAGATGGGGTTTTGGCCGAAGTGAAGCAGCAAAACAGTGCAGCACCCTCTACTGGGGGTCCAGGAACTTCCCTAACAGCACAAGCAACAATTAATCAATCCGATTTTAAAAACAATTGTTCAAGACTCGCACAAGAGTCTGAATGTGAAAATGATGATTAGAATATTTAATTGAGTGTCGAACCTGGGACAGAAGACAAAATAATGAGCTAAGGATGATGTCAGAATTGAGATTCAGAGTCATCGAGTCACACAGCATGGAGACAGAGCCTTTAATCCAGCTTGTCCATGCCAATCAGATATCCGAAATTAATCTGGTCCAACTTGCCAGCATTTGGCCCGTATGCCTCTAAACTCTTCCTAATGAAATAATTGAAAAGAAAATCATCTTTATTGTCCTACACTGAGGCAGTTCCTCAGCATGCAAGATGAATTGCTTCCCCTCCAGTGCGATAGGTTCTCAAATGGCTGGTACATTCATTGCGCAACATAGCAAAAACTGCCCAGTTTGAAGCAGTCATTCTTTTCGGTGGGTGGGGGGAGGTGAGTAACTGGGAAGATTGTGCGCTCTCTCTGACACCACTGTTGCCTCTTTGTTCTCTTTCTGGAGTCTCTTGAATAAACCTTTACCATTTTGACCAATGACAAGGTATTTTTGACCTTTTTCTGTGATGTTTTAAGGAGATAGCTAAAAGTATTTAAAAGCATTCTGGGAATCTCCTGCGAGATTGGGTACCCAAATAGAGAGGTAGCTTTGGTGTTTAGCATCAGATATGTGAACAATTTATCCTGCCCAGTGGAAGTAGTGTTTGTTCTGTGTGCATGAGACAGAGTCTGCATCTCACCGTGCAGTAGGTTTGGTGTCACCATTCTTAGTGTGGGGATCTATAGGGCATGTATGGTTTAATATATAGAGGAACCCCACTTATCAGTCGAACTAGAGGTGGCTCTTGAACAAGAGGGATTTCATTGCACATTAGCAACCAATTACAGGTTAGAGCAGTATGATACACATTGTTACAGATCCTTGGAGGAGAGACACTTTGAGTGGGAAACCTCTCAATCTTTTAAAAAGTACTCAGATGAGCACTTGAAGTGTCATAAACATCCAAGGATATAAGTCTAGTGCAAAAAAGTGAGACGAGTGTACATGGTAGCATCCAAGGAGCAGCAAAAGTCTGAAACGTCGATTTTCCTGCTCATCGGATGCTGCCTGACCTGTACTTTTCCAGCACCACACTCTCGACTCAAATCTCCAACATCTGCAGTCCTCACTTTTGTCTAGTGTATGTGGTAGTATGTTTCTGATGGTATAGACTTGATGGGCTCTTCTGTACTGCATGATTCTGTGAAGACTTGGATTATCGGTCTTAGTCCACTGAGGTGTTAAACTGCTCTGCACAAGTTCATATTAAATTATCGTAGTGGGTGGTGCTTAAGGCAACTCTCAGTATTAATTCTTTCATAGTGTTTCACCTTGAGTCTGTGAATGCTGGCTTGTGACAATGCTGCTGTTGGCCTGCCTTTCTTGTTTGAGGATTTGTAGCATCTTGGAAAGACACAGCTGATGGTACTTCAGCACTTTGTGGTATCTTGTCAGAGTCTCCGAAGCATATAGGTGGATGGGGGAATCACTGCTACACAGTAAATTGAGACAATAGACAATAGGTGCAGGAGTAGGCCATTCTGCCCTTTGAGCCTGCACCACCATTCAATATGATAATGGCTGATCATTCCTAATCAGTATCCTCTTCCCACCTTATCTCCATAACCCTTGATTCCACTATCTTTGAGAGCTCTATCCAACTCTTTCTTAAATGAATCCAGAGACTGGGCCTCCACTGCCCTCTGGGGCAGAGCATTCCACACAGCCACCACTCTCTGGGTGAAGAAGTTTCTCCTCATCTCTGTCCTAAATGGTCTACCCTGTATTTTTAAGCTGTGTCCTCTGGTTCAGCACTCTCCCATCAGCGGAAACACGTTTCCTGCTGCCAGAGTGTCCAATCCTTTAATAATCTTATGTCTCAATCAGATCCCCTCTCAGCCTTCTAAACTCAAGGGTATATAAGCCCAGTCGCTTCAGTCTTTCAGCGTAAGGTAGTCCCACCATTCCAGGAATTGACCTCGTGAACCTACGCTGCACTCCCTCAATAGCCAGAATGTCTTTCCTCAAATTTGGAGACCAGAACTGCACACAGTACTCCAGGTGTGGTCTCACCAGGGTCCTGTACAGCTGCAGAAGAACCTCTTTGCTTCTATACTCAATCAATCCCTCTTGTTATGAAGGCCAGCATGCTATTAGCCTCCTTCGCTACCTGCTGTACCTGCATGCTTGCCTTCATTGACTGGTGTACAAGAACACCCAGATCTCTCTGTACTGCCCCTTTACCTAAATTGATTCCATTGAGGTAGTAATCTGCCTTCCTGTTCTTGCCACCAAAGTGGATAACCATACATTTATCCACATTAAACTGCATCTGCCATGCATCTGCCCACTCACCTAACTTGTCCAGGTCACCCTGTACTCTCCTAACATCCTCATCACATTTCACCCTGCCACCCAGCTTTGTATCATCAGCAAATTTGCTAATGTTATTGCTGATACCATCTTCTATATCATTAACATATATTGTAAAAAGCTGCAGTCCCAGCACTGATCCCTGCGGTACCCCACTGGCCACTGCCTGCCATTCCGAAATGGAGCCGTTTATCACTACCCTTTGTTTCCTATCAGCCAACCAATTTTCAATCCAATCTATTACTTTGCCCCCAATACCATACGCCCTAATTTTACTCACTAACCTCCTGTGTGGGACTTTATCAAAAGCTTTCTGGAAGTCCAGGTACACGACATCTACTGGATCTCCCTTGTCCATCTTCAGAGTTACATCCTCAAAAAATTCCAGAAGTTTAGTCAAGCATGATTTCCCCTTCATAAATCCATGCTGACTCTGACCTATCCTGTTAGTACTATCCAGATGTGCCATAATTTCATCCTTTCTAATAGACTCCAGCATCTTTCCCACCACTGAGGTCAGACTATCTGGTCTATAATTTCCTGCTTTCTCTCTCCCACCTTTCTTAAAAAGTGGTATAACATTAGCCACCCTCCAATCCTCAGGAACCGACCCCGAATCTATCGAACTCTGGAAAATAATCACCAACGCATCCACGATTTCCCGAGCCACCTCCTTCAGTACCGTGGGATGTCGACTATCAGGCCCCGGAGACTTATCAACCTTCAGACCTAACAGTCTCTCCAACACCAGTTCCTGGCAAATATAAATTCCCTTAAGTTCAGGTCCTTCAGCCACTGTTACCTCAGGGAGATTGCTTGTGTCTTCCCCAGTGAACACAGATCTGAAGTACCCATTTAATTCTTCTGCCATTTCTTTGTTCCCCGTAATATATTCCCCTGTTTCTGTCTTCAAGGGCCCAATTTTAGTCCTAACCACTTTTTTGCCTTGCACATACCTAAAAAAAGCTTTTACTATCCTCCTTTATATTATTGGCCAGTTTACCTTCGTACCTCATTTTTCCTCTGCGTATTTCCTTCTTAGTAATCCTCTGATGCTCTTTAAAAGCTTCCCAGTCCTCAGTTTTCCCACTTATCTTTGCTATGTTATACTTTTTCTCTTTTAACTTTATATGTTTCTTAACTTTCCTCGTCAGCCACGGCCGCCCATGCCTCCTCCTGGAATTTTTCTTCCTTTCAGGAATGAACTGATCCTGCATCTTCTGCATTATACACAGAAATATCCGCCATTGTTCCTCCACGGTCATCCCTGCTAAGGTATTGCACCAATGAACTTTGGCCAGCTCCTCCCTCATAGCTCCATAGTTCGCTTAATTCAACAGAAGTACTGTCACTTCTGACTGTACCCTCTCCCTCTCAAATTGCAGATTGAAGCTTTGTCTCAAGATTGAGATCCTGCTTCCTATGTACTGCTTTTCTCAATCGGCTGAATCTTGAGCTGGTAACATTGCAGCTTTCATCTGTCTCTGTTCTCGGGAGGCTTGCAAGATATCAGTCCATGTTTTACTAGATGTTGCAGTTGGTGTTAAGCAAGGGAGGGAAGACGTTTTCCTCCTGGAGCTGTTTGGAAGATATCCTAGTTTTTCTTTACATGAAAGGTTCATTTTCTTTGTGCTTCTGAGAAAGAGTTGACAATGACCTGAAACCTAGCTTCTGCCTGATCTCTCACAAGTGTCATCAATACACTGAAACTCAGTGATTTTGGTTTTAAATTGAAGGTACTGTCGGTTGAAAAGTTTCCCATCTGTTCTGAAGCATATCTCTATGCCTGTGGGTAAATTGTTGGCAGAGAGATGCAGTTTTGCAACAAAGGAAATGGAAGACAATTGTGACATTACAGCAGACTTCTCCACTTAAAAAATTTTTTTAGACCTGAAGGTTTGAGTCCCCTTGATAAAAGCTATTATTTCATTGTCAGTGCGATTGTTTGGAGTATTTAAGACAAATGCCATTAAAAATATACTTGCATTGTAATGTAGATTCGACTGGTGCTGAAAAAGCACAGCAGTTGAGGCAGCATTCGAGGAGCAGTAAAATCGACGTTTCGGGCAAAAGCCCTTATGCAGGGCTTCTGCCCGAAACGTCGATTTTACTGCTCCTCGGATGCTGCCTCAACTGCTGTGCTTTTCCAGCACCACTCTAATCTAGAATCTGGTTTCCAGCATCTGCAGTCATTGTTTTTACCGAGCATTGGAATAGACAAGCTCTACCAATGTTTTGAGGAAGGGTCACTGGACATGAAACTTGAACTTCGGTTTTGCTTTTCCAGCAACTTCTGACAGTTTTTTAAAAATATATTTACATCTGTTTCATAAGTTTTAAACAAAACTATGCACTCTCCCAAGTATTTCACAGCCATGCTTCTTGACGACTCTCGTATAGCCTCTAGAAGGCTGGAACAAATCCAGCAGCAGCTTCCTGATCCCTGCATATAATTGTACATTTGCAATCGCTGGAAATTGCTAATCAATTTACACTGTCACATTTTGAACAATGTTAGCCTCACCATGAATTTGACAGCTAAATTCAACCCATATAGTTGACCTTGATGTTCTTGGTATTCCTTATGTACTGCTGGAATATCTTTTAATGATCCTTGGATTCTTAAAACATTATCACATTCCTCACTTAAGATTTGTTCGTGTTAAAATGAGCAATCATTGAGATGGTAGAGAATATTCAAAATGCAACGACTTGGAAGGGGGATCAGCAGCATTTATTAGATGAATGCAAATAGACCTGCCATGGTGAATAAATGATTACATCGTTGCATGAAGGTACTGTTATATAGGGAAGGGCAACCTATATTTGACCTCTGAAAGCATTTAAGAAGTAGTTCAGGAGAGATTTCTTAAAAACAACTAAGTAAATACTTTTCACCAGCTAAAATTTTACAAAGTAAAAATGATGAGAATATGTTATAAAAATGTCTGTTAGCAAAATAGTTTGTGACTGTGGAATTGTAGAGTTTTTGACATTCCATGCAGATATTTGGTGTCAGCAAAGGTCATGCATCACTGATGTGGCCAAATCAAAAATATCGATCAGTCATTAGTTTATCTCTGTCAGTGTCCATTCATCAGACACTGACTGTATTTTGAACAGGGTTTCTTTGGTTTAAATTTTCCAAAAAAGGACAACTGTGTTACACAGTAACAGGAGTTAATTGTTCAGAATTGAAATTTGTTTAATACAAGTGCATCATCTGACAAATAGCTAACCTCTGAATGAAAAGGGGCACTGAAACAAGCCCCGTCCAAAAAATTCTGTAACATGTTATTTGATTCGCCTTTATTAAACTTTGGAGGGATATTACATTTTTAAGGGTGAAAGTCTATTTAATTAATTTCCTGCACACACATTGTCCTTTTAAACCAATTCCTCCAGACAGTCAGAGCTCAATTGCCAGTAGTTTGAATAGAGTTGGTTCATAGAAGGAAAATTCTATAATGCAATGTGATTATTTTATAATAACAGTAACAGATACATACCCAAAAATTTCAGATTTTTGGCACTTCAAAAGGAATTTTATGCATGTTGAAATTGAATAGGAAAATTAAGTCAAGGTTATGGCCCGAGTTAATCCTTAATTTATATTGTGACTCCCTTTGGACTTGTAAATGTCATGTCAATGTCACCTGCTGCTTTACGTTCATAAGGCAATGTTTAAAGCTTAAGGCTAGGCAGAACCAGCAGTATGAGTTTGAAGTTAAGTATTTGAAAAATCACTGCATCACCATGTGTATGTTGTGCTTTGTTTCTTTGCATGAACCACTGTTTATGATGATAATGGTTTGTAAATTAAGCATAGCATATTTTTCCTACCAGTTCTAACATGGTTGCATGGTGCACACTTTTTTTTGCTGACCTAATAGGGATAGTATTCAGAGGGAGAAACTACAAATGCAGAGGAATTCATAAAGGATTAGTCTATTGCCCTTAAAACTTAAATTTGCAGTCTATTTTCAGCTTCTTTTTCTTTTCTAATGACTGTAGTAAGTGTACTCTTGACAAATATGTTTTCCATTTATTTCTGTGATAAAACATATTGTTCGTTAGCAATTTATTTAATTTACTAATACAATGAAAAGCTGATTAACTTCAGTTTTGCAGATCAGATAAAATAAATGTGAAACATTCAGATCTCATAAAAGTGATGACAGGATCCTTCTAAATATGTCATAAATTGTTAATTATTCACATATTTGTGTAACTGTTTGTAAACTTTAATAGAGGCAGGATGAGTATTGATGAAAGTGGTGGAAAGGAGTGAGAGAGAGGGCAATCAACTATAAAATTGGTTGGTTGAGCACAAATTGGGAGAAGTGTGTGGCTTCACTTTACTCTTTTTCCATCTTTACACTTCCATGTGTTACTGTTTATGATTGGCTCCCTGAAGCAAATCAAGATGAATATTTTGCCATTTGTAGTCTTTAGTGTGCAGGGGACAATTTCAAAGTTCGCTCATGACTCAAATTTTGTGGAATGGTAAATGGAAGAGGAGGTTGTCGAACTTAAAAAGCACAAATTGGTGTAATGGGTGGAAGGTGGCATAAGCTCAATGCAGAGAAGTGTGAGATATTTTGATACAAAGAGCATCAAGAGACCGTGTGAAATAAATGGTACTGTTCTGAAGGATGTGCAGGAGCAGAAATCTGGGTGCGTAAATATGCATTGGTCATTAAAGTTGGCAGAGCAAAATCATAGAATCCTTACAGTGCGGAAGCACAACACTTGGCCCACCAAGTTTACACTGATTGTCCAAAAAGCATCCCATCCAGACCCATTCCCATTCCCCTCCCCTATAACACTGCATTTCACATTGCAAATCCACCTAGTCTGCACATCCTTGGACACTATGGGCAATTTAACATGGCCAATCCACCGAAACTGCACGTCTTTGGATTATGGGAGGAAACTGGAGCACTCTGAGAAAACCCATACAGACACAAGGAGACTGCAAACTCAACACAGACAGTTGCCTGAGGGTGGAATCGAACCCAGTTCCCTGGCAGTTTGAGGCAGCAGAACTAATCATTGTGCCACTGTACCCCCACCCCCAAGAAAAGTAAGTTGTTTAATAAAGCATACGTTACTCTCAGCTTTACTAATAAGAGTATAGAATACAAGTGCAGGGGTTTTTTTTTTAACCTGCACAGGACACTGATTAGACCGTATCTGTTGATTGGCACTTTATGCAATGCTTTGTCATCCTTCCTAGAGTGCAGTAGAGAATTACAGAAATGGTCCAAGGATGAGAAACTTCTGTTGTGTGGAAAGGTTGGAGAAGTTGAGACTCTTTTTTTTACTCTTTTGGAGAAGAAAAGGCTGAGGGGTAAGTTGATAGAGATTTTCAAAATTGAGGGCTCTGGACAGAATAGCTAGGGAGAAAATATTTCCATCGTAAAAAGGAATTGAGAACCAGAGGAACAGTTTGGAAGTATTTGCAAAAGAAGCAAATGCATGGTGGGAAAGCATTTTCATACCCCGAGTGATCTGGGTTTGGAATGCAATTCTCGGAAATGTAGTGGAGGCAGGTTCAACTGCCTCACTCAAGAGGGCATTGACTGAACACTTAAATAGAAACAACATGCCTGGGGTTACAAGACAGGAGGTTGGCATGAAATCAAAATGCTTAAAGAGGAAGTGCAGACACAATGGGCTGAATGGTGGCCTCCTACACCGTAACAATTCTGTGCTTCTGTAACTTCTGGTCTGTTCCTTTGTATAAAGTCATGCAAGTAGACAAATGGTCTACAAATGTAATTTGAAAAATCAGTTACACACCCTCTCGCCCCCAAACCCTCAGTCCAAATGCTTTTAAGATGAAAGGTTTTTCTCAAAGGCTTTCAATTGTAAGTTGTATCTTGAATGCTTGTCCTGCTAAAATGAGTGTTCATTGTATGTAATGAAGTAGCTACGGTAATCACAGAATGGTTACAGTACAGAAGGTGATCATCTGGCCTATTATATTTGAGCTGGCTGTCTGTAAGAACAGCTTACCTCGTGCTACTCCTTGTATTTTCGTTTCATAGCCTTGCAGATATATTCTTCTTGGATAATTACCCAACTTCCTTTTTGAAAGCTTTGGTTGAATGTTTCATCACAGAGTATTTCAGGTTCTAAATACATGCTGGGCTTTTAAAACTAAAAGCCTCATGTCACCATTTGTTCTTTTCCAAATACCTCAAATTGGTGTCCTCTGGTTCTCTACCCATCCATCAGTGGGAACTGTTTCTTCGTAGATACATGTTCTCTGTACAGACCTCTGGTGATTCTTAATCACTTCTGACAAATCTACTTTCAAATTTCTTTAGGAAGAACAGCCACATCTTCACCATCTATTGACTAATTGAATTCCTGGAACTAATTTCTAAAAATGTGCCCTGAGTTGGATACAGTACTCCATTGAGGTTGAATCAGTTGTCTTGCTTTTACTTGCTCCTGTCTTCTGTGCCCCTGTTTCTAAAATGTAAGATCCTGCATGCTTTATTAACCACTTTATCAGTGTGCCCTACCACCTTTTGAATGCTTTGTTCTCATATAGAACATAGAACATTACAGCAGAGTACAGGCCCTTCGGCCCTCGATGTTGCGCCGCCCTGTCATACTAATCTGAAGCCCATCCCACCTACACCATTCCATGTATGTTTATTTGTCTGTCCAATGACGACTTAAATGTACTTAAACTTGGCAAATCTACTACTGATGCAGGCAAAGCATTCCATACCCTTACTACTCCCCCAAGTCCCTCTTTATTTTATCTTAGCTCTTCACATTCTTCCTTCCAAAATGAATCACTTCACATTGCCTTGCATTAAATTTCACCGGCCCATTAGTCCACCAATTCCACCAATATGCGTTCTCTTCAAGTTTAACACTATCCCTTTTATAGTTAACAATACCTCCAAATTTTATGACATCTACAAGTTTTAAACTAATGCCCCTTAAGCCAAGGTTGAGGTATTTAATGTAGAACAGTAAACACAGCCATTTCAACATCAACTTGGAGGAAACCCCACTATGTATAGACTTGTATGCAGGCCTGATATTCCACTGGAAGAAGTTTAGCAAGCCAAATTCCGTTGCATGCAACTGAGAAATGCCAGTCTTGTCATTTTGGTTTCTTAAGGTGTACCATTTGTAGTTTCTTGTGACATGAAGCATAGAAGGCCACTTCTTGCCACAGTAATTTGTGGGGTAGATCCAGTCATAGCACATTATCACCAGACAGAAGATGGAAACACAGCACTATTTCATTACTTGTGAGCAAACTATGTTTCTTTCCTTTACATTTATGTTACCTTCCCTTGTTTCTTGCCAGACATTTCTATTCCCAATGTAACCTTTGGAAAAAGCTGAAAAATTAGTTTAGCTTACTTGGAAATATCTTTTTCCCCATATGTGTCCACTTACCTTTAATTGACTGCATTTTTTAACAATGTTGCCTGGAGCTCTGAAAGGGCTGATCAGTTGTATAATTTACTGCCCCTCCCTTTGGAGAGCTCTTAGCACCACAACCAGTCTGGGACCTTGACTTGCCTGGTTAAGGCCAACTTGGGGAAATCTCATGAGTTCGGCCCTGTACCATGTTGGCAAGTATTAAGTTCGCTGCTCTACAAACTCACTGGTTCAAAATTGGGACTGGAAAATTCCCTCAATTGAAACGTGACACAAATTTAGAAGTATTCATAAATATTGGGATTGGCAGTGAGATTTTGTTCATTTGCATAAATCTTAAGTCACTTGGGATATATCGAAGGAATACTTAAATTTTTGGGGGAGAATTAGTAATATGGATAATTACAGACACCTATACAAAAATGTACTTTGTGTTATGTTAGAATGAGCACATAACCAAATTAAGTAAAAATGGGAACTAATGCAGAATATTTTAGTGTATCCCTTGGAGTGTCTGGTGCATAATCTAGTTCAGTTTTAAATGTTTATGGAATGCAAGTAAATTAAAGGAAGCTTTTGAAGCCAGATATTGCTTCATAACAGGTCAATGATCCAACTCCATCTCTGGTTTAACTTGGGACTATGACCTGAACTTCTTGTTCCAAACCTGCACATCCATTTTCCCCTCTTTCACACTTGCTTGGTCCTATAAGAATTTTATCCTCATTGGCATTGCTCTCTGCTTTGCAGGGACAGAAGCACTTTTTACACATGTCAAGGTGCAGTCTCTAAAACATATACAGGAAGATTCTTCAAAGTGTTTTGTATATTAAGTGGGAAGAGAAACTAAAGATGCAAAATGGATGGGAAAATGGAGATTGTCTGAGTAAGAGGTTGGAAGGCACAGATAAAACATTTCACTGAGCCTCTTGAAGGCAAAGTAGGTCAATAAAGGAGAAGACTTATTGTGTACTGAGCTGGAGACTGAATAAAATGCCACCACTTTCTAAGCTGAAGAAATGAGGTGTCAAGGAGTTCCTTGGAATTTGAGGAACTTTTTAAAAAAAATTGCTCATGGGACGTGGGCATCGCTGGCAAGGCCAGCATTTATTGCCCATCCCTACTTCCCACTTGAGAAGGTGATGGTGAACTGCCTTCTTGAACTGCTGCAGTCCATTCGAGGGAAGAGTTTCAGGATTTTGACTCAGTGATAGTGAAGGAATGATCTGTGTAAGTTGAGATGGTGAGTGGCTTGAAGGGGGAACTTGTCGATGGTGATTTTCCTATGTATCTGCTGTCCTTGTCCTTCCAGTTGGTAATTATTGTGGGTTTGTAAGATGGTGTCCGTTGAATCTTGGTGAATTTCTGCAGTGCATCTTGTATACGATGCACATTGCTGCTACTGAGCGTGGGTGGTGGAGGGAAGGAAAGTCTGTGAATGTGGTACCAATTAAGCGGGCTGCTTTGTCCTGGATGGCATTGAGCCTCTTGAGTGTTGTTCGAGCTGCACCCATCCAGGCAAGTGGGGAGTATTCCATCACACACATGACTTGTGCCTGACAGTTTGTGTTTTAACTCCTGGTTAAAGTGGTGAGATTGACTTGATTGGTGTTTGTGTATCTGTAATGAATGCATGGCTTTGGTGATGAGGGAAAGGAAACATTGTGGAGGTGTGAGAACTTGATGTTAAGCAGCAGGAACTTGTTCACTTCCTGATTGCCAGAGGTGATTAGATGGGGAGGTTGATAAAATTGTTTCAGCTACTAATGTAATAGTGGTCGAGGGCAAAGCAACTAACTTCGAGGATTTCTACACTTAAGACACCCTGAAGTGATCAGTAACCTTTACTATAATACTCTTGTAAGTGAGCATGATTGATGTACACTGCATTTCTGCTTTGACTGTTCCTGCATATCGGGTTAAACACATGGAACATCTGAATTATCATCTTATCTAACAAACATTTCTTCAGCATAGGCCCACTCAGCTCTTAAGTCTTGCCAGCACTATTGGGTGAGGTTGATACTGTGGTTGCAGGTCGGGACATGTTAGCACTCTCACTGACTGACCTGATGGGCTGTTCTGATGACTCCTGAAGCTGGTAGTGATGTTGGAGTGGAGGGAATGAGATAAACTGTTCTGATGTGTCATGTATACTGTAGGATGAGAGTCCAGTACTGCATTCACTTTCAGAAATTGCTGGCTTCTCTTGGAATCTGTAAGTTCAAACATGGTTGCAGTTCTGGCCCCCTCTACAGGCACAGAGACTCCTGCTCAGCTTGCCCCCTTGGCTGGCTGCTGAGGCTGTTCCACTGAGTAGTTGGCTCTGCACTCAGCAGGCTGTTTGGGGCTTGAGGACGGGAACAGGGGGTGGATGGGCTCACCCAGTGAAAATTCCAACAAAATTCCCCCCCCAAATTGGCTGCTTACCTGGGGAGCAGGTAGGCACTCCTGCTACCAGCTTGGCTGGGCAAGTTGCTCAGAGTAACTCCCTCATATCTTCCTAATTTTGCTCTTCCCTGTATCACTTCCCACCCTTTCTGCCGGGACGTGGAAAATCCAGGCTGATGTTCCTTGATTTTTTTTTTCTCCCGTCTAGCTTCACTACACATAATTTGGTCACTGTGGCTGTACAATTTGGAAGGAAGCTCTAGTATGTTATCCATTTCACTTAACCCTATGTGTTCAGAAGTTTGCAATTCCAGCTCTTTAATGGCCAGTCAGAACCATCTTTATTCTTGATTCTGATATCTCCTCTTGCCCATCTTTGACCAGTGACTTAAATTGGGCTTTTGAAACATGGCACTACCCCTCCTTCAAGCAATAGGTGACCCAGAGTACTCTATTAATATTGTAGTGACATTAAAAAGTGTTGCAACATTGAAATAAATGTAAGAGCCTGATATCGCATCACCAAGTCACCCTTTATTTACATTTTTAAAAAATTAAATCGTGGAGTTAGTGGCTAGACCAGTAATTATTACCCAGCTCTAATTGCCCGGAGAGCCCTTAAGAGACAACCACATTGCTGTGGGTCTGGAGTCACGTAGGCCAGATCAGGTAAGGATGGCAGTTTGCTTCCTTAAAGAACATTAGTGAACCAGATGGGTTTTTCCGACAATTGACAATGGTTTCATAGCCATCATTAGACTCTTTATTCCAGATTTCAAAAAAAAATTGAATTCAAATTCCATTATCTGCTATGGCACGACTGGGATCTTGCTCCCTAGTACAATACCCGGGTAGCTGGCTTAACTCCATTTCCAGTGACGGACTGTCAGACATCTATTTCAAACCCACTGACTCCCACAGCTACCTGGACTTCATCTCCTCCCATCCCTCCCCCTGTAAAAATGCTATCCTTTTCTCCCAATTCCTCCACCGCATCTGCTCCCAGGAGGAGCAGTTCCCCTCCAGAACATCCCAGATAGCCTCCCACTTCAAGGACCACAATTTCCCCTCCCATGTGGTCAACAATACACCCGAGTGCATCTCCTCCACTTCCTGCACCTCCGCCCTTGAACCCCACCCCTCCAACCACAACAAATATAGAACCCCTGGTCCTCATCTTCCACCTCACCTCTCTCTGAATGCAACACCATTCCCTCTGCTGCTCCCTCGTTAGGTCCACAACCCTTATGACCCACCTTCCACTCCCAGCACCTTTCCGTCACTGTGTGAAACCAATGCCCACAACTCCCCTCTCCCCTATGTCTAAGGCCCCAAAGGATCCTTCCACATCCGGCAGATATTTTACTGCACATCCAAACACCTCATCTGTTGTGTCTGTTGCTCTCTATATGGTCTCCTCTGCACTGGGGAGACAGGACACCAACTCACAGAACGTTATAGGGAACATCTCTGGGGCACACTCGCCCAACAACCCCACTGCCCTGTGGCCCATCACTTCAACTCCCCTTCCCACTCCGCCAAGGACATGCAAATCCTGGGTCTTCTCCACTACCAAATTCAAGTCACCTGATGCCTGGAGGAGGAATACCTCATCTTCTGCCTTGGGACCCTCCAACCACATGGTGTCAATGCCGTTTTCACCAGTTTCCTTTATCTCCCCTTCCCCCACCTTATCCTCACTCCAACTCGGCACTGCCCTCTTGAACGATCCATCTTCCTTCCCATATATTAACTCCAACCTATCACCATCAACCCCACCTTCATCTACCAATTGCCTCCCTCTTTCCTTCCTTCCACACCCCATCTTCCTCTGCACCACTGTTACCACCCTTTTCCCCCCATCCCTCTTTTTTCACCCCATCCCTCTTTCTCTTCCCCCCCCCCCCCCTCTTTCTTTCCCCCCCCACCCCCACTCTCTTCTTTCGTTTCCGCCCGCCCCCCCCCCCCCCCCCAGTGTGGTGCCAAGAAAGTCCCCAGTAAGGAACCTTTTCCAGCTGCTGCCTCCTGCTGGCTGCACCTGCATCTCACTGCCTAGTCTCGCTCACAATGTATTAACTTATCAGCCCAACAAATACAAACTATGATCCAACAATTCATAAATCTAACAGGTTAGTGATGTCTGTTGGTGCACATTATTGTTGGATTAGCACACGAGTCTTTTTCCTGTTTGTATGACATTTTTCCTGTCTCTGCTTTAGTGGAGGTGTGATAACTGTTCATTTGAAAGAGATTAATTCCATTACTAGATTAGCTGTAAAAAAAAAATCATTTTCGGATCAGTTGAGGCTTTTGCCTGCAAATGTAGGAGCAATATTTAGGTCTTAGTAAGCCGTTTTTCAAATGGGAAATAGAATACTTAGTACCTCTCAATTCAATTTCCGCTTCAATGTTAGTAACAGCATTTTCTGGTTGTCATTACAGCATAACTGCAGAAAACAAATGGTCTTTGCCGTTGATTTTTTTTAGTCAGTGATTATTTTGGTTTCCTTGGCAATGACCTTATTTACTACATGTCCTTGTATTAAATTGGTGTAAGTTGAAGTCTCATCAAATCTAAGATTGGATGATGTGGTAGATGGAGGCTGTCAACTATAGAATATATATTTTTGAAGGCAATATGTCATCATTGAGGAATGGAACTATATCAAGGCAAAATCTGACAAGGCTACATTCTCTTACTGATACGTTTGTTACCATGAACAAAGTGAATAGTTTATGTAATTTATTAAAAGTTCTCATTTGTGACAGGCCAATGTTTGTTAAACATTTTAATAGTTTTCAGTGTTTAAGACTGAGAATTCACTAACTATGAGTTATGTTCCTGTATCCCTCCATGCAGTTTATAGGACAAACTGTTAGTCAAAGCCTGAGCAAACTTGGCATCTTAAAACTGACTGGAAAAGTTATTTTTTTTTACAGCTGAGTTGCATCAGATGTAGCAGGAAAGCAGCATCAACTTATTGACAGCTTATTCTTAATATGTTAAAAAATATTCCCGTGGCATGGCAAAGTGCTGTACTTGCACTGTAGTTAAAGGTGCATAAAATCAGGAATGAATCCTGAAATATGCCTACTTATTCTTCTTTTGAGCCAGTGATGAAGCCTCAGTCGAACCATGGGACAGCCCATGAAGAATGAGTGTGTGATGCACGTGCATGTTTGTGTCTGCTGTATGACTGCACTCACTACTATTATGTAAAGAGGGAATGTAAAAGTGTACTAACATGTTTTAACAGCTGCTCGTGTTTTTTTAACTTCTTAGGGAAAGAACTTGAGGTGCTTTTGTGCTTCAAGCTATTAGAGTAGAGCGTCTAAGTGTTTAGATATGAAATATTTTGATGTGGTTGTGTTCTCCTTCCCAGCGTACAACATTAGTTTTAATATATTTCTTAAAGTTTAAGACCATTATGGGAATGAATACATTTAGTGATTGAAGCATTTACATAATATTATGTTCGCAGAATGTAAAACCAGATTCTCTGAATCATTCGTATATCGAGACGTATTTAAGTTGCACGGTATTTTGTGCTAGAAAACCTTTCCTGAGAGTAACAGGAATATCTGATGCTGTGCCAAAAGCTACAGGCCACGTTTAAAATTTGAGTTTAAAGGTGCAAACCAGCATAATATTGTTATAAATACAGGCCTGTACAAGAAGCTTATGCATTCTGGCAGCATAATGGGAAGAAAAAGCTAATTTTAAGTAAGTTCAGAAATCTTGTTTAATAATTAGAGTCATGTTGCAAATAGACTTGAAGTGTTGGACACCTCTCAGCAAATCTGAAATGTTGGATCTTTCAGTTGCATTGTCTTTCTGAGGTGGCATTGGGAACAATCGTTCCTACTTTTCCTGTGCTGCAGATACAATTGGCATTGCCTGATAGAATCCTAAAGTCCTGCAGGATCCCAGCAAGTTAACTTGTAAAGCAAAATAAAGCAGGGGCACAGTGGTTAGCAGTGCTGCCTCATGGCATCAGGGACCTGGGTTCAGTTCCACCCTTGGGCGACTCTGCAAACTCAACACAGACATTCTCCCCATGTCAGCGTGAGTTTCCTCTGGGTGCTGCAGTTTCATCCCAAAGTCCAAATATGTGCAGTTTAGGTGGATTGACCATGGTAAATATGGGGTTATGAGGATGAGGTGGCAGGGATGCTCTTCAAAGGGTCAATTCAGGCTCAATGGGCCGAACAGCCTCTTTCTGCACTGCAGGGATTCTATGAAACATTGACATGGAAATTGATATTCTTTCCCATACTGCAGCAAAGATCTCGGCCTCTTAACCATTGTCTCTCAAATGTTTGTGTGCTTTTGGCTCCATGATAGCAGACAGAAGAATCACAGTTCCAAATGATATTCAGCAAGTACTGTACTTCTCCAAATAAAGTCATTTTTGTTTGTGGTTTGAAAGCCTGAGTCCTCTCTAGTCATAAATGTTTGAGGATTGCAGTTCACAAAAACTCTTCCAATAGCAGCTTTCATGGATTTTGCAATTCAACAACATCAGGCCTATGTTAGGCCCTTGGAGCAGTGTTGTGATGATGTCATGCATTTTTAAATTCATTCATGGGATGAGGACATCACTAGCTAGGCCAGTATTCATTGCCCATCCCTACCTGGTCTGGAGTCACACATTGGCCAGACCAGGTAAGGATGGCAGTTTCCTTCCCTGAAGTGAACCAGATGAGTTTTTCCCCAGACAATCGACAATGGATTCATGGTCATCATTAGTCTCTTAATTCCAGGTTTCTTTTCATTGAATTCTAATTCCACAATCTGCTGTGATTTGAACCTGGGTCCCCATAACATTGCTGCATGTCAGGATTAACAATCTAGTCATAATACCACTCAGCCATTGGCTCCACATATTGCATTTCACTGTGTATAAATGAGCAGACTGGGAACGCCATCGAGGTTGGAGTTCTGTGTCCTGTTGCAGATGACTGCTGGACTACAAGATTCTAGACTGGAAGACAATCAGAAGCATATTGACATGAACAAGCAAATATGTAGACCCACTCAGCTCCTGAATTCTTTAAAGCCCGAGTCCAAATTCCAAAGGAGCTGAATTGCAGAGGTGAGGTGAGGGTGACTGCCTTTGACATCTAGGCTGCACTTGCCTGAGTGTGGCATCAAGGAACCCTACCAAAACTGGAGTCATTGGGAATTGAGGGGAAACTCTCCACTGGTTAGTGTCATACCTGGCATAAAGGAAAATGATTGTGATTGTTGAAGGCCAGTCACCCACGCTCCAAGACATGTCAGCAGGAGTTCCTCAGGGTAGTGTCCTTGGTCCATCCATTATCAGCTGCTTCATCAATGACCTTCCCTCCTTCCTAAGATCAGAAGTGCGGTTGTTTGCTGATGACTGACTGCAGTGTCCAGGTGCATTCATGACTCAGGTATTGAACCAGACAATGTCCGAGTGCAACAAGATCCAGACAATATTCAGGTTTAGGCTGACTGGTGATTTGTCTCGTCCAAATATTGGGCAATGATCACCTCGTTCCTGATGAAGGGCTTCTGCCCAAAACATCAACACTCCTGCTGCTCTGATGCTACCTGACCTGCTGTGCTTTTCCCAGCACCACACTTCACGACTCTGACTCTCCAACATCTAATGACCATCTCAAGCAGGGCAGCTTAACATTCATTGGCATTATTATCAATAATTCCCCCACCATCAATGTCTTCGGGGTTACCATTGACCAGGAACTGAACTGGACTGACTATGTAAAAGTTTGGCTGCAATAGCAGGTCAGTGGCTAAGAATCCTGTAATGATTAGCTCACCACCTGACTCCTCAAAGCCCCGCTATAATCTACAAGGTACAAGTCAGGAATGTGATGGAATACTCCCCACTTGCCTGGGTGGGTGCATCTCCAACAACACTCAAGAAGCTTGACACCATTCAGGACAAAGCAGCCTGCTTGATTGGGACCTCTTCCACAAACATTGAGTTCCTTCACAAATGGTCAGCATCAGCAGTGTGTATCATCTACCAAATGCATTGCAGCAATTCTCTCTGGCTCCTTAGACTGCACATTCTAAACCCATGACCACTTCTATCTAGAAAAACAGGTACTTGGGAGTGCCACCACCTGCGAGTTCCTCTCCAAGCTACTTACCATCCTGGCTTGGAAATATATATCGTCGTTCCTTTGATTAGATTCCGTGCAGTATGGGAACAGGCCCTTCGGCCCAGCCAGTCCACACTGACCCTCCAAAGAGTAACCCACCCACACCCATTCCACTACGTAAACCCATGCAGACACTGGGAGAATATGCAAACTCCACACAGCCACCTGTGGCTGGAATCGAACGTGGGTTTCTGGTGCTGTGAGGTGGTAGTGCTAACCACTGAGCCACTGTTCCTTCATGGTCAAAATTCTGAAATCTCTCCTTAATGGCATTGTGGGTGTATCCTACACCATTGGGACTGCAGTAGCTCAAGAGGGCAGCCCACCACCATGAGCTTGAGACTAACTAGGCAATAGATATTGAGGGTAATAAATATTGGCCCAGCCAGTGACTCCCACATGTCACAAATTAATAATGAAGAAAAAAAATTAGTGTTTCCCTCTTGCAACCATAGGTCAGAGTTTAGTATATCTATCATTATGTTCGCAGTGCTATTTAGTATTGATGCACGATAAATAATGCTGCCTTGAAGGGTTAAAGCTAACAACAGTTGAGGACTTTGATTTTTTTTTTCTTGACAACTCTGTGAAGAGCCCAAACTCCGAGTGTGACACTGAAGCACATGATAAAAGTTGGTGGAGCTATCAGGTACGTTGTCTAGAAATTGGGGCAGCAGTGAAGATCAAAAAACGTGTCTGAAGTCGTCTAGAGAAGAGAATAATTACATTTTTTAAAGTATCACCAGTGCAACTTTAAGATGAAACAACAACCTAAAAAGCTTCTGAGTTGAACAGTGACTGTGAAGAAAACATCTTGGAATAGAAACTTCTGCAGGGAAATTGCCAGAATGCAATCTCAAAAAACCTTTTACAGCTAGTATAAGGTGAAATAAGCTTTTCAAACAGTGAGAACAGTAAATGCTCCTAGCAGCTGAAGGGCAAAATCTAAATTTGACAAGAACAGAGGCCACTTACCACACACCAAAAGCCAACTTGATTCCTCGAAGGATGAGATATAGAAGTTTTTTTTATTTTTATCCAAAAAGCTACACAGCTGGCTAGCTAGGCACAGTTAAGACTTCTAACAGTGAGTTAAACATTTTGAGTTATTTACTCAATGGCAAAATTAACAGCAGCATATTGATAATTCTTCATGAACTATGACCTCAAGATCGTGAGCAGCAATTTGTAAATTGCAGTGAGCTGGCATTCCCTTACAATACAGGTAGCAGCAAATTTACTGCAGATGCTGGGGCCTGTACTGAAAACAACGAATGCTGGAGGTAACTGTGGTTCAGACAGCCTCCATGGAGAGAGAGCAATCTAATCTTTTGAGTCCAGATGACTCTTCTTCAGAGCTGAAGTGAAGTGTGGAGGATGCAGCATTTATGCTAAAGTTGGGGGTGATGGAATGTAAAGTGCTGGTGGAGAAAGGATGTTGGTAGTTTAGATTAAATGATCGGAATGTAAATATGGCAGAAGAATGGTGAGTCTGACTGCCAGACTGGAAAGAGAAGACAGTCCTGTTGGGATGGGAAGAGGGGAGAAAGGGCATGGTGACAGACAATGTAACAAAGGAAGCTAAAAGAAAGAGAAGAAAGGGAGTTGGTTCACAATTTGAAGGTGTTGAACTCAGGATTAAGTCCAGAAGGCTGTGAGGAGCCCAGTCTGAAGGTGAGATGTTGTTCCTCCAGTTTGTGCTGTGATTCACTGGAACACTGCAGCATGCCAAGGACAGACATGTGGGCATGCGAGCAGGACACTGTGTTGAAATGACAGGGTACGGAAAGGTCAGGGTCATGCTTTTGCACAGACTGGAGGTATTCTGCAAAGCGGTCACCTAGCCTGCGTTTGGTTTCTCCAATGTAGAGTAGGCCACATGGGGGTGCAGAGAATACGGTACTCAAGATTGGAGGAGGTACACTTGGAAAGACTGTTTAAGCCCTTAGATGGTGAGTAGGGAGGAGGGGAAGGGGCGGGTGTTGAACTGTCTGTGGTTACATGGGAAGGTGCCATGGGAAAGGCGGGGTTGGTGTTGGTGATCGTGGAATAGACTAGGGTCTTCCAAAGGGAATAATCCCTGTGAAATACAGGTGAGGGAGGGAGAGGAGGTTGTTTGGTGGTGGCGTTCTGTTGGAGCTGCTTGGAGATCTGTCACTCATGCTTCCACCCTTGCCCCTTCACATCACTCTGTGATGTGATTGGGTCCCTTTTGTCCTCCCTTTTCATGGCACTGACCTCCACGTTCAAGGATCATTTGCCACCATTTCTGACAACTCCAGCTGAATGCCACTATCAAACACATCTTTCCTTCACTCCCCTTCACCTCCTGCCTGCTCATCATCCAAGAGCCTAAACAGCCTTTCCAGTTGAAGCATCATTTCATCTGTACCTCCTCCAATCTTGTGTATTGTATTCACTGCTTTGTTCTACATCGGGGAGACAGGACGCCTTCTTGCACATCATTTCAGAGAACATTTCTGGGGCACCCGCACCCACTGCCCCATGGTTGAACACTTCAACTCCCCCTCCCACTCCATTAAGGACATGCAGGTCCTGGGCCCCCTCCACCGCCAAACCGTTACCACCCGACACCTGTCTCATATTCCGCCTTGGGAACCTGCAACCACACGGGATAACTGTGAATTTCAGCAGCTTCCTCATCTCCCCTCCCCCCACATTATCCCAAACCCAAACCACCAACTCAGCACAGCCCTCTGAACCCCTCCATCTCACAACTCTCTGACCTATTACCTTCTCCCTCACCTTCCTCCACCTATTGCTTTCTCAGCTACCTTCGACCCCCCACCCCACCCCACCCCACCCCCGGCCGGGCTCACCCCCTCCCAATTATCTCTCAGTCCCGGCCCAAAAGCCTCATTCCCGATGATGGGCTTACGCCCAAAATGTCTATTCTCCTGCTCCTCGGATGCTGCCTGACCTGCTGTGCTTTCCCAGCAACACATTCTCGACTTGGACGAGGAAGTGGAAGGGTGGGTTAATAAGTTTACCAATGACACGAAGGTTGGTGGATTTGTGTGGAGGTGGATTTGTGTTTGGGGGGGGGGGGAAATTGGGGGGGGGGGGAAATTGGGGGGGGCGGAATTGGGGGGGGGAAATTGGGGGGGGGGGGTATGCTGGAGCTCTATAAAACCCTTGTTATTCCATACTTGGAATATTGTGTTCAGTTCTGATCGCCTCAGTATAGGAAGGATGTGAAAGCTTTAGAGAGGATGCAGAGGAGATTTACCAGGATTCTGCCTGGACTGGAGGGGCATGTCTTATGAAGAAAAGTTGAGGAAGCTTGGGCTTTTCTCATTGGAGTGAAGAAGGATGAGAGGTGACTTGATAGAGCTGTACAAGATGATGAGAGGCATACAGTGAGTGGATAGCCAGAAACTTTTTCCCAGTATAGAAATGGCTATCATGAGGGTGTCTAATTTTAAGATGATTGGAGGAGGGTTTGGGGACATGTCAGAGGTAGATTCTTTACAGAGTGTGGTGGGTGCGTGGTATGCACTGCCAGCGGTGGTAGAAGAGTCAGATACATTAGGGACATTTAAACGACACTTGGATAGGTGCATGGATGACAGTAAAATGAAGGGTATGTAGGTTAGTTTGATCTTAGAATAGGATAAAAGGTTGGCACAACATCGAGGGCTGTAGGGCCTGTACTGTGCTGTACTGTTCTATGTTCTATTTCAGCAAAATATTTTCAATGTGGCTTAATTGCTCTTAAATTTTTTTTAAAATCACCCCATGTATGAAACCTCTGAAACCTCATTTGTTGTTTTAAAAAAAATATACTTAAAGGATTTTGCCAGTATAATGTTACACTTTTATCTTGAATAATTTGATTTAAGAAAAACTGAAGTGATCTTGCATGTTTGCAATGAACAAAATGTTTATTGTTAGTTTTAATCAGTTATACACTTCCTCTTTCTACAAAATATGAAACATTTGCATCTTTTTATGAAAATAATCTGGAGGAGCTCCAATAAAATCTTTCTACAGTTGATCTGTATTAAATATAAAGGTTTACATAGCCAAATGGCAAAGACATTTTGTCGCAAAAATCATGTTATCTGCACATGGTAATTTGAAATGAATAATTTCCTGGTACAATGGGTGACCAGCCCTATTTTATGCGGCTTTATCTGGAGTGGAAATTGTTTTGCAGATTTTCACGCAAATAGCTTTTTGAATCATGGTATTGATTTAATGCATTTCAAATTGATGCTAATTTAAAGGAGGGGCCTCTTGGGATTTTATCATTTAGATATTTCTAGGACCAAAGCTTTCATACAGCTGTAGAGAAAAAGGCAGCCAACATGCTTCTCTTAATCTCGGATCCAAGCACAAGATGTTAATAAACCCTAGACATACATATGCAGCAAGAGCTGGAAAAGAAGTAAATGTCTTTTGCATTTAAAGAAGGAAGTTTGTTCCGGTCATCACAGATGAGGAATGCTTAAAATTTATTGTTCAGAAGAATATTAAAAATGTCAAGGGAATTGCCATCTGTATATTTTATTGTAGATCTCCATTGCAGGCCCCAGATAAAACACAAGATCTATGTTTCCCCTACAGGTGTGACATTTGTTGATTAGTCAGATCGGGTTGCTCTCCCTTGCAAGTGCAACATTTGTTTGGTCAGTTCTGTGATTAATCTCTTCTTTTTTCTAAAGCAAAACTTTCAACATTTGTATTACCTTTCCACTATTTACATCATTCTGTGATCTAGTTGTTCCAAAATCTCCAGGATTTTGGCCATGCATACAAAAGTTTTTGCCAACTTTTGGGGGGAATAAAGCTCAAACCGAAACTGCTGAGTTTACTCTGGGAATTCTGATGAGAGAATTGATTGCTCATGGAAAGGTGGAGTATTCTGAAGATTAATTTCTTCAAGTTTGAAATTAGCATATCAAATGACATTCAAAATGAAATGGACATGGATTTTTTTTGGGTTCAATTTTGTCTTTTAAGTAGTTACATAAAATAGAATTAATCAAATGTATATTCACTCCAAAAGTCAGAACAATTATAACACAATATTTTTCAATGACTAGAGGTTATCTTAAAGGTTCAGTTTGCTATTTGTGCTAGTGCAAATTAAGAAAACCAGTGTTGATTTAGGTTTTATTGAGAGGACCATTTGTCTCCACGATCCAGATTTCATTATTCCATTTTTCACTTGTGCTGATGAGGAGTCTTGAGAAGAGGGTTGGTCAGCCATTTCAGTGGGAGTATTTCTAAAGTTCAGCTCCATTAGTACCTTCACGTGTTGACTGACACTGTAAATTGTTCGCAATTTCTATTTTGTGCATCGCTCTGATTTTCTTCGGTTTAGATTTTGGGTGTGGTTCAAATTCTGTATGCATGTAATTTGGGAGGTGGGAATATTAGTGAGTGAATTCTACTTTATGGGAGTATTAAATTAATTCCTCATACACACATTGGACATCCTACTGGTTGCCTGATCCTTTTGCTTCTTCGCAAAGGAGAGCGCAGCATAGAATTCATAGAATCCCTACAGTGTGCAAATGGGCCATTTAGTCCAACAAGTCCACACCAACCTTCAGAGTATCCCACCTACACCCATTTTTCTACCTTATGACTCTACATTTCCCATGACTAATTTACCTAACCTACATATCCCTGAACACTAAATGGGCAATTCACATCTTTGAATTGTGGCAGGAAACCGGAGCAAATCCACACAGATAGTTGCCCCAGGCTGGAATTGAACGCAGGTCCCTCGCATTGTGAGACAGCAGTGCTAATCACTAAGCCACCGTGTCACCCATAGCCACTGTGCCGTTGCTATGTGGGAAGACAAGTAGCAAGAATGACCTAAGAAGTCAATGTATGGGTATAGACCAGCTAAATGAGTGGGGAAACCACTTGACAGATGGGATATAACATGGGAAAATGAGAGGTTATGTACTTTGGTACAAAGTATAGAAGAGCTGAACACTATTTAAATGGAGAAAAAGCTGCAGTAGAAAGGGACTTGAGGGGTCTCTTGCATGAATCATAAGTCAGCATAGGAATTGAGTTGGGAAGGTACATGGAATACAGGTCTTTATTTCAAAAGGGACTGGAATATAAAAATAGAGAGATTTTGCTAAAACTATACAAGGCAGTAGTTGGATGATTGCAAACAGTTTTTGGTTTCCTTACCGAGGGAAAGATGCACTGACATTGAGGATGGAGCAAAGATTGTTTATTAAGTTGATTCCAAATCGAGGGATTTTCTTAAAAGGACAAAAACAGTAGATTTGGCATGTACTCACTGGGGTTTAGCAGACTAAGAGGAAAACTTACTGAAAATATAAGACTGAAAGGGAACCTGACAGTATACATGAAGAGGTTGTTTCCCTTTCTGTAACAGTCTAGCACCAGTGGGCATCATCTCGGTGAGCATCAGCACAGCCCAGTTAAGGACCTCCACCTGCTTATCCCACCACCACCGGAATTGAATTAAACACAGTTTTTAAAAAAAGTGCAGGTGGTGTAAATCTGAAACAAAACCAGAAGTTTATTTTTAAAAAAAGCTGAGCAAGTGTAGCAGCACCTGTGAAGAGAAATCCGAGTTAATGGTTTGGGTCCAGTGACCCTTCCTTAGAACTGTAGGTGGAAGAGGTCCATGCAAAGAGCTGAGCCCAGCAGCTTTCCCTCTGTCTACAGTTTGGTTCGGTTCTGTATAGTAACATGGGAAAGAACAAACAAATATCGGAGTATGACTCAATCTGACAAAGAAACCATAGGTATTACTTACTTGTACAAGACTATATTTGCATAGTTTTGAGGCATTAGGATGGTTCAATAACTGAATGGACCCCCATTTAACTTCAGGAGACAGACCTCAGATAGTGGTCTTTCCCCACTGTCTCTTTTTGGCAACTGCCCTAAGCTTTAGCGCATCCCTCTGCACGTAGTCCTGGACCGAGGAATGTGCCAGTCCGCAACACTCATTCGAGGTCAACTCTTTGCTCTGGAGGATCAATAAACTTTAGGCAGACCAAATAGTTGGTAGTCCTCCAGGCATAGTCCATGTTTGCCTTGGTGTGCATCTCTAGGAACAGGTCATAGAGTACAGCGTAGTGCGTCATGGTGTTGCTCGGGTCTAAACTTGACAAAAAAACCACTACGTCTCTTTCCAGACTTCCTTTGCAAAGGCACATTTCAGCTGATATGTGATAGTCTTTCACTCGTTTCCTCCGGTTTCCTCCCACATTCCAAAAGATGTGCCGGTCAGGTGAATTGGCCATGCTAAATTGCCAATAATAGTGTTAGGCGCATTAGTTAGCGGGAACTATAGGGAAATCAGTCTGGGTGAGTTACTCTTCGGAGGGTCAGTGTGGACTTGTTGGGCTGAAGGGCCTGTTTCCACACTGAAGGGAATCTAATCTATCTAATCACAGGACATGTGATAGGCAAGACCGACATTCACAAGCAGTGTTATTTGAAGTTAGAGAGTCCATTCATCAGTCTAATAATGGCTGGGAAGAAGCTGTTCCTTTAATCTGAAGGTGCGTGTGTTCAAGCTTCGGTATCTTCTGCCTGACGGAAGAGGCTGTAGGAGACCATTACCGGAGTGGGATGGGTCTTTGATGATAGCAACCTTTCTGCAGCAACAGTGGGCGGCACGGTGGCACAGTGGTTAGCACTGCTGCTTCACAGCGCCAGAGACCCGGGTTCAATTCCTGCCTCAGGCGACTGACTGTGTGGAGTTTGCACATTCTCCCCGTGTCTGCGTGGGTTTCCTCCGGGTGCTCCGGTTTCCTCCCACAGTCCAAAGATGTGCAGGTCAGGTGAATTGACCATCCTAAATTGCCTGTAGTGTAGGTAAGGGGTAGATGTAGGGGTATGGGTGGGTTGCGCTTCGGCGGGGCAGTGTGGACTTGTTGGGCCGAAGGGCCTGTTTCCACACTGTAAGTAATCTAATCTAATCTAAACAGGATGTGTAAATGGAGTCTATAGATAGGAGGTTGGCTTTCATGATGGCCTGGACTGTGCACACAACTTCTGTAGTTTGAGTCTTAACAAAAACAAGTGAGAATTTTTTCGTTCAAAGAGGGAATTAAATGGTTAACATGGTAATTTAGCATTGTACTTAGCTAGAGTTAATGCTTTCCTTGAGTAATTGACATGTTTTTCAGTTTTGAGGATCATGTGTGTTTTATTATTGTTATCTCTGCCTGAGCAGCATAATTCTGTTTGAGTCCTATAATTCCATCCACAGAATCAAAGACTGCAAAACAGAAACAGACCACTCGGGTCAAAAGATCGGTGTTTTTGTCCACCAAATACTTGTGTGTAATTTTATTGTTCGTTTCTGCCAATTGGCAGCATTGCCTTAGATGATTTGTTATCATAATGAGAAATATGGGCTCTCAAGTTTTAATGTCCAGCATATGATTGTTTTACCTGGGATTTTATGGACAAAAGTGTTTTCAAAAATGAAGCATGTTAGTGCAGAGGATAGATGCCACCATTAACAATGACTGTTGTGATCAAGTTACGCATGCACAGATCCACTTGCAATGCCTCTGTTATTTTCAGGGACTGAAAGTATAGAGAGACAAATCTGCCAATCTGAGATGCTCATTTTTTTAACATACATACAGGTTTCCCTTCCCTTTCTTTGTTGGATAACTTTCAGTCACATAAGTCCACCAGTTCTTTTGCAATTGGAGCGAGCTCATAATTGTTGTGAGCAAGATTGCAAATTACTTCCAAAAGCATAGTGTTTGGAGATTTGCTGCAAAAATAGTTTGTGTCCCTTCATTTTGGATGCTTTCACCTGTTTTCAGAGAAGTCTTGCAATTAGACACTGGATCTGTGCTTGAGTTTTAGCAGTGGTGTTACCCATAAACTCACCCTTCACTGAGAAAGATAATTCCAGGCTTAAAATGGTTCCCATAATCACTTGACTACAGATGGAGGCAACTAAAATAAAATAGACAAAAGCATATGCACTGAAATTACTAGTTGATGAAACAATGAATATGGGCAACTGAGTCAGTGTCAACACGTATACATTTTCTGTTTCAATTCACACCTGTATGAAAAATGCACATACGGGCAGTCTCCAGGTTGGGAATAGGTTCCATTCTTGAATCCATTCACAAGTCGACTTATACTCAAATGGAATGAAAAGTAGTCATTCATAAGTACAGGAAAAGTGTGCATATTAGGTCTTAAAAATATACCCCTGAATGGGATTATGTTTGTAAGCCCAAATGTTCATAATCCTGACATTTATAAGTCCTGGACTGGACATTTGAAGGTTTAGCTTGGTAAAACAATGGAGCCAAACGTGGACGTACACAAATTAATCCTATTTCAGCAGTTATTTTAGAATCATAGAATCCTGACAGAGCAGATTGATCTGTCGAGCAGAGAGAAGAAAAAATGCATTTGCAACAAAGAGTTTAAAGTGTGAATGTCTGTTTTTGTCTGTCAGTCTGTATTTCCTCTCTTTTTTTCCTCTTCCCCCTCAATCTCACCCACCCCCTACTCAATAATATAAAATCATTTTAAAAAAAAGAGAAATACACCATTCAGCCCATTGAGTTTGCTCTGCCTTAATGAGTGAGCCTGAACAGCCCTCTGTGGTAAAGAATGACACAGACTGACTATCTGCTGAGAGGGAAAATTCCTCCTCACTTCTGTCTTAAATGGGTGACTCCTTAGTCTGAAATTATGCCATCTGGCCCTACTCTCCCCACAAAAGCAAACAACCTGCCAGCATGTATTCTGTTAAGCTGCCTAAGAATCTCGTTTTCACTAATGTTGCTCCTTATTCTATTCAATTCCAATAAGCACCAGCCCATCCTACTCAACCTCTCCGAACAAGAAAATCCTCCATATCTGGAATCATCCTTTTCAACCTCCCCTGCACTATCTCCAATGTCAGTATATATTTTCTTAGGGGACTAAAACTGTTCACATTATTCTATATGTAGATTGTCTAGGGTCTTTTATATTTTTAGCAACACTTCCCTTTTTTTTCCCTGCTTCATTCCTTTTGCAATGAAGGCCAGCGCTCCATTTGCATTCTTTGCTGGCTGTTGCAGTTGTATGTTCATTTTTAAAAATGCATATATGCACGGCTCCAAATTTCTCTCTGCTGCAGCTTTCAGTTGTCTTTCCTGGTTTAAATAATAATCAACCCCGTTATTCTTGCTACCATTTGGATAACCTCATTTATTCCATCGGCCAAATTTATGCCCACTCACTCAACCCTCTTTAGACTCTGTCCTCCTCAGCGTCTGCTTTCAATCTATCTTCATCATCTGCAAAACTTAGTGCATTCACTTAAGTCATCCAAATCATTAATAGATTTTGTAAATTATTGTGGCCCTAGCACAAATCCTTGTGGCACTTCGTTAGGTACAGGTTGCCATTCTGAAAGTGCCCCATTTATCCCAACTTTGTCTTGTATTGCTTAGTCATTTGTTGCATTTGACTCTATATTGTAGAACATGCAACAGTACAGCACAGTACAGGCCCTTCAGCCCTCTATGTTGTGCCAACCTTTTACATTATTCTAAGATCAAGCTAAACTACATACCCTTCATTATACTATCAGCCATGTGCCTATCCAAGTGTCATTTAAATGTCCTGAATGTGTCTGAAACCACTACCACTGCTGGCAGTGCATTCTGCACACCCACCACTCTGTAAAGAACCTACCTCTGACATCTCCCCAAAACCTTCCTCCAATCACCTTAAACTTATACCCCCTCGTGAAATCCATTTCTGACATGGGAAAGTGTGTCTGGCTATCCACTATCTATTCCTCTCATCACCTTGTATGTCTCTATCAAGTCACCTCTCACCCTCCTTTGCTCCAATGAGAAAAGCCATAGCTCCTTCAACCTTTCTTCATAAGACATACCCCTCCAGTCCAGGTACATCTTGGGAAATCTCCTCTGCACCCTCTCTAAAGCTTCCATACCCTCTCAAAATGAGTCAATCCAGAACTGAAGACAGTATTCCTAGTGTGGTCTAACCAGGGCTCTATAGAGCTGCAGCATAACCTCATGGTTGTTAAACTTAATCTCCCTGTGAATGAAAGCCAACACACTGTACATCTTCTTAACAACCCTATCAACTTAGGTGGCAATTTTGAAGGATCTATGGATGTGGCCCCCAACATCCCTCTGTTCCTCCACACTGCCAACAATCCTGCCTTTAACCTTGTACTCTGCATTTGTTCGCATTTGATCTTCCAAAATGAATCACTTCACTTTTTTTAGGTTGAACTCCATCTGCCACTTCTCAACCCAGCTCTGCATTCCAACAGTGTCCAGTTGCAGCCTACAACAGCCCTCCACACTATCTAGCATTCCACCAACCTTTGTGTCATCTGCAAACATACTAATCCACCCTTCCACCCTCATCCAAGTCATTTATAAAAATCACAAAGGGCAGAGCTCCCAGAACATATCCCTGAGGAACACCATTGGTCACAGAGCTCCAGGCTGGATACTTTCCATCTACCACCACCCTCTGTCTCCTATGGACTAGCCAATTGTGTATCCAGACAGCCAGATTTCCCTGTATTGCATGCGTCCTTGCTTTCTGAATGACCCTATCGTGGGGAATCTGATCAAAAGCCTTCGTAAAATCCGTGTACACCACACCCATGGCTTTACCTTCCTCCATGTGTTTTGTCACATCCTCAAAGAATTCATTAAGTCTTGTGAGGCATGACATGCCTGTCACAAAGTCATGCTCACTACCTCTAATCAAACTATGGTTTTCCAAGTAATCATAAATCCTGTCTCTCAGAATCCTCTCCAATAGTTTGACCGCCACCGACGTGAGACTGATTGTTTTGTAATTCCTAGGGTTCTCCCTATTCCCTTTCTTGAACAAGGGAAAAACATTTGTCACCCTCTAATCATCTGATACTACTCCAGTGGACACTGAAGATGCAAAATCATTGCCAAAGGCACAGCAATCTCTTCCCGTAGTAACCTTGGGTACATCCCGTCTGGCCCCGGGGGACTTGAGCATCTTCGTGTTTTTCAAAATTTCCAGCCTCAACATCAATCTGTTCAAGCATATCAGCTGTTTCATGCTATCCTCATAATTGATTCTGTCCCTCTCACTAATGAATACTGAAGCAAAGTATTCATTAAGGACCTTACTTACCACCTCAGACTCCAGGCACCAATTCCCTCCACTATCCCTGATCGACCCTACCCTCCCTCTGGCCATCCCCTTGTTCCTCACAGAAACCTTGAGGGTTTCCTTAATCTTACCCACCAAGCTTTTTCCTGCCCCTTTCTAAACTACTTTCTTCCTCTTGACTAGATCTTGCTTATCTCTTGTCCCCCAAGGTTCCATCACCCTACCATCCCTTCCTTGCCTCAATGGGACTGTCCCATCTAGTATTTGTAGTGAGTGCTCTCTAAACAACCCCTCCACATTTCTGTCATGCAGTTCTGTGATGTCTGTGCCCAATTTATGCTCCACAGATCCTGCTTAATGCTATTGTAATTCTCCCTCCCCTAGCTGAGTACTTTGCCATACTGTCCGCTCCTATCCCCCCCAACGAGTAAAGGTTAGACTTGTGATCACTATCACATCTTTATCCAAATAGTGCTATCCAAGTAACTGCCCTGTAACATTGCCATATCCTCTTGCTTGGTAGGCCTACATTTTTCTTCTCCCAAACACTCCCTCCCCTTCCTTAATTAGCTCGCAGCCCTTTCCACAGCCCCAGTTATTTGGTTTGCTCAGACACTGGTCCCAGCGTAGTTCAAAAAAAACCTGTCCCAGGAACAGTTCCCTTCTAGCCCATTGCTGGTACCAATGCCCCATGAACTGAAACCCATTTCACTCGCACCAACTTAGAGCTGTGCAGTTAATACCCTGACTTTATTTACCCTATAACATTTTTCCTATGGCTCCGATAGTAATCCAGAGGCCAGTTCTAATTTAGTTCAAAGTCTTTGAGTTGAACCTCTTTTCTAGTCTTCACTGTTGTTGTTTTTATTGTCCATCACCATTTTCAGCTCGGTGTGGCAGAGCTGCAAAGTTGCAACCTGAGACATTGGTAATAGAATCGCTTAGTCATATGTGTCACTTACTGTTTATGCTGCATAGCACACACGTTGCCCTGTGTTGTCTCATCATCTCATTTTTATGTATTCTTGGTGCTGCCCTTGTCACACTCTTCTGCACTTCATTGAACAAGGGTGGATCCCCTGGCTTGATGGAAATGATGGAGTTGGAGTAGACTGGCTCATGAGATTGCAGAACGTATTTGTGTGCAAATCTGTTGATGTCCTCCAGTGCCTCATGGATATCCAGGCTTGAGATGCTCTACCTGTTCCAAATCTATCCTTTTACTATGATGGTAGTGCCAAACAACTCAATAGAGGTTATTCTCACTATGAAGATGAGATTTTATTTTCAGATGATTTATATGGTGGCTATTCTTACTAATACAGTCATGGACTGATGCAGCTGAAGTACGTTCTGCACTGTTGCCAGCCTCAGTCCTTCTCGAAAGTGGCGTTCAACATGGAGGATCACTGATTCGTCAGTAAGGGAATGGGGCTATGCAGCACTTGCCCACATTTCACCTGATGCCATTAGACTTCAAGGGCTTGGGAGTCAATGTTGAAGGCTCCTAGGGCAGCTGTTTCCCACTCATATGCCACTGTGCCTGCAAGTGCGAGACGGCATGCCCAGGTGTTACGACACTGGGTAAACCCTCCTGCTCAATTTAAAACCAGCAACACAGAAAAGATTTGTCATGTACAGTAATCTGTAAAACTTCGAGTGGCCAAGGACTATTTAAAGTAAAAATTAACATCTTTATTCCTTAAAGTAAAACAGAGAAGAATTAATTAGCCACTATTTACAATTTCTTCCTCTAACCTATCTTTTACCTTCCCTTCTGTAATACTAGTCTGATAAAACTCCCAATTAAGATTTACAAACTATATTTCTTATCTCAGGCAGCTTTCGTTCTTCCATTCGGATCTTCCTGTGTCTTTTCTTCTTCTTAGGAATTTCTTCGACATAGGTTACTGATCTATTTTAGAGAGCTATTTTCAGGCAGTGTGTTTACATGCTGGGCTTGTCGGTTCTCCTCTCAACTGTTCAATTTTCCCCGGTCTTATATCCCCAAAGCATCGGATTGTGTCATTGGTTTTTAAGATTGTCAGTATACTCAATTCAAACTGATTGGAATGTGATGTTTTTTGGGGTTTAAGTTAAATTGATTGGCCGAATTCAAATTTGTTTATGTCTCCAGGCAACGAACTAATCAAGTTGTTCGACCAAGTGTTACATTGTTGCCTTATTGAGAACACTTAGTGCTGCGTCTGGTAGTTCTGTTGTTTTTAACTCTCTCAAAGTATACCCACATTTTCATAATGCCAGGGATGTTGACAGCATTGTTTGGGACATGGTCTGTGCATTTGAATTCCATGAGTTTGTTGTTGTCAGGCTGTTTGTTGATTAGTTTAAGAGACGGCTATCCCAATTTCTGCACTAGTGCTAGCGAGAACCTACCAGGATTGACAAGGCTGAGGTTCCAAGGACAATGCCTAGGTCTGCCCTGTTTCATTCCTTTTTAAGATATTTTAGCAGCTAGGTACAACTGAGTGGCTTGCTAGTCCATTTCAGAGGGTTGTGGTTCTCTCGTTACGTGTAGGCAAAACCAGGTAAAGACTGATTTTCTTCCCAAAAGGACACCCAGATGGATTTTTAGCACAATAAACACTAATTTCCAGGTCGTCATTTGACTTTTTATCTCCGAGTTGTTTCAATTCAAATGATGGGATTAAGGCTCAAGGCCCCAGAGTATTACTTTTATCTCTGGATTAGCAATGTAGTAACAATACAACAATGCCATTACCTCCCCAGATGTTGCTGATAAGGCTGATCTTAGTGCACTTGGAGCATTAGGAATTCCAATGTGTAGATTGGCCAGTGAAGGTGGTCGTGAAGGACAGTAGCAGAGAACTTTATCAGCAGATTTCTCTACTAGCATTCTCTACTAGCTTAACAAGGGAATGCATCGCACTGCACCATTTCAGAAATGAATTTGAATGACAGATGGAGGGCTTTAAGATGCATAAAGTAATTCTTCAAAAGCATTACAGATTCAAGTATATCAAGTGTGTCATATATGAACTGGAAGTGTGCAAGAGCTAGGTGGTTAGTGCTAAATCCCTCAAAATTATGTTGTTCGTGGAAATACAAATGTTATTGAGAGCTAGCTCCAGAGGGGATCCCAAGGAAACATAGTCAATTTAGACTCATGTACTGTCATTAAAGATGAACTCAACTGAGAGAGTTGCTAAGTTGTCAAGAGTGTGGAGTGCTGGAAAAGCACAGCCGGTCAGGCAGCATCCGAAGAGCAGGAGGATTGATGTTTCGGGGATAAACTAATGAAGGGCTTATGCCTGAAACAATGATTCTCCTGCTGTTTGGATGCTGTCTGATTGGCTGTGCTTTTCCAGCACCCCACACTTGACTCTGATGTCCAGCATCTAGAGTCCTCACTTTTTCCAGAGTTAAGTTCACAAGTTCGGATTGAGAACATCATGATACATTTAGATTGTAAATGGTTTCCTAGAATGGCACTTCATTGAATAGACCATCAATGTTTATTGAGCACATAAATGGTATTTGGTTCCATATGGTCTTCATGAGGTGAAGCATTCTTTTACCGAGTATGTGGACAATTCACTCCAAAGTGGTTGTGGAGGCTTGATGAAACTAGCCAATTAATGTTGTCCAGAATCACTTATGGATGAGATGGAACATAGAGACATCATTTTTGGGTCTTTGATGGGCACATAGGTGGGCACAATGAAGCATGATGAATCCCATCATATGCACCACGAGGCAGACCATTACGCTTATACAAGTTTAGCAAATGCTTTGGTTTGGTTTTTTTGGGCAGGGCTCTGGGGAGGTGTCATACTTGACAGTGGGTCCAATGGATAGGAATTTGGATCTGTCATTAATGTTAGCCTTCACTTTGCCAATATAGTTGGCTGTGAAGGTGACTATTCAAGTCTGTTTGTCAGGCTTACAGATAAGAATGCCCAGGTTGACCTCAAGGCCTCGCAATGCTACCAAATGTTTGTGCCGTGCATGAATCTGGGTATGACGTGAAGAGCCTACATTTGAGCAGCTTGGCAGACAAACGAGAATTTCATATTTTCACTGGACTCCATGTTGTGATGGTACAGTTGAGAATGCACAAAATCAGACTCTTTTTCTCAAATAATAGTGGAAAAGATATCAAAACACGAAAAATTGTGAAGCCATGCACCAGTTCAAATACGTTGCCTTTGAAGGGAGCATAATCTGGCCGATTGATTACATATTTGGTGGTGAAATAATTGGTATGAAAGTGCTTTCCTGAAATGAGTTTACGGTGTGGACCTGTTTTACTTGCCTACAGAATGATTATCTGTTGAGGCAACATAACAGCATTTTCTTGCTGCTGTGCTTGAGCTATTATTGTTGGCCCAGGTGCAGGATGCAGTCTTACTCATTCAACCCCATGTTCGGTGAGACCTCATTCTTTCTGACTGGTCACTGAACAGATGCTGCAAAGTCTGATGCAACCTGAGAGTCATGCAACAATTTGGTCCTGACTGTAGCTTGGCTTTGTTCCCTGCTTCAAAGGATAATGTGTTTTAGTATTCAAGCCAAGTGGTGTGCAATAACTGGGCAGCCAGTTTACCTGACATGTGTTTCTTTTAAAATTGAGGAAAGCTCGATGATTTTCTAAGCTGACAGACCTGTTTTGATTTTCAGGCAACACCAGTTTGTACATGGTATTTTCAAGCAGATTGAGAATCAGCCAAAGTTGTATCTTCCCCATAAGTTCACATTTTGCATCTTAAATAGTGAGGAGGAATAGCCATAGATTAAAGGAAGATATATTTTGGCTGTTCAGGTGGTCTGATCGGTGGCAAATGGAATTCAGTCTGGATAAGTGAGGAAATCTGGTTGACATGGATGAGTTGGGCTGAAGGGTCTATTTCTGTGCTGTATATCTCTGTGACTCTGTGTATGGCGATGCTCTTGGGCAGGACAAAGAGGCTAGTGAATACACAATGAATGTAGGGCCCTGGGAAGCCCTGAGGATCAGAGAAACTTTGTCTATGTGAGTTTTGAGAAGCTTGTAGCTCAGGTTGAGGTTCTGGATGTAGGTTTGCTCGCTGAGCTGGAAGGTTCATTTTCATATGCATGTCCACCAGTCCCTAAAGTTAGGTAGATAAAGTGGTGACAAAGGCATATGGATATTTGCCTTTTTTAGTTGAGGCCTAGAGTTTGAGTAGGGAGGTTATGCTGGAACTATATAAAGTGTTGGTTAGGCCATGGCTAGAGGATTGTGTGCAGTTTGAGAATCCACTGTTCTCAGAGGGATGTGATCACTGGGAAGAGCATGGTGGAGATTTATCAGCATGTTGCCTGGGCTGGGGAGCTTCAGTTCTGCATTGAGATTGGATAGACTGGGGTTGATTTTCCTTGGAATAAAGGAGATTGAGAAGGGATGTAATTGAGATGTATAAGATTATAAGGGCTATAGACAGAAAGGAACTTCTTCCCCTTGCAGGAGGAGTCAATAATAAGGGGCAGAAGATTTGGATGGGATGTGAGGAAGAATTATTCCACTTAGGATGGTTGAAGTCGAGAATTCACTGTCTTTAAAAGGTGATAGAAGCAGAAACCCAAATGACATTGAAATAGTATTTAGTTTCACACGTGTAATGCCAAGGCATACAAGGCCAAAGTACTGGAAAATGGGATTATAATAGATAGGTACTTGTTTTTCACATCACAAACTCGATGGGCCAAAGGGCCTTTTTCTGTGCTCGTAGACGTCAATGATTCTATAATTGCAGAAGGAGATCATTCACCCCATCAAGCCTGCTTCACCATTGAATAAAATTGTGGCTGATTTGTTTGTGTTTCAAATTCCCAACTATTCATCATTAACCCTTGACTCACCTGCCCAACCCACATCTTTCCACCTATGCCTTAAAATATTCTGTTTCAGTAATACTCCGCTTTTTGTTTTTTTTGCCTATCAGCATGAACAACTTTGCATTTTCCTACGAGATATCCATCTATCAATTTTTTGTGCACTTGCAATCGATTAATATCCGCCTGCAGCTTCTCTGTCCCTTCTTCCTAACAAGATTGCCTAAGTACATGTAGCTATCTATGAATTTAAGTACCGTACCTTTGCTTGTGTTGTCTAAGTTATTGATGTAAATTGTGAAAGGTTGGGGCTTGAGTATGCACTCCTGTTGGACTCTGTTCATCACACCCTGTAAATCAGCAAAGTTCATGTATTCTCTTATCTGGCTGGCAAAAAGCAATCTTCTATCCATGCACATATATTTCCCCTACACTTTTGAGTTTTATTTCCTACAATATCTTTTGATGTATGTTATCAAATTAATTTTGGAAATTTAAGTGTACTCGCTTTTGATCATAAGCATGTTATTCCTTGAAAGGACACCCAAACATTAATCAAGCATGATTTCTCTTTGACACACCATGTTGACCCTTGCTGATTATCTTGAATTTTTCCAAGCACACAGTTGTAATCTCTTTTAGATTGATTCCAGCACCTTCCCCATAATCAAGCTAATTAAGTTATAGTTTCATGTTTTGTTTTGTCTCCTTCCCTTCTTAAACAGGGGGATTAATGTTTGTTCCTTTTTCAGTCTGATGGATCCCTTCCTGAATCGACAGTATTTTGGAAGATTAACCTGCCTGTCAGCACATTTGCCACCCCTTTTTAAGATCCTAAGATGAAGTCTATCTGGACCCAAAAACCTGTCAGTCTGTAGCTCCATTAGTTTGCTAAGTAGCACCTCTGTCATGATTATAGTTTTAAGTTCCTCACTTGCTGCTACTTTATGACTTACAGCTTTACTGGATTTTTTTTTGTAACTCTGTATTGAAAATTGAAACAGAACATATGCTTCATTTGCCATTTCCTTATTATTGACACTCCACTCTGTAGAGGACCAACAGTCTCTCTGTTTACTTTTTTCCTTTTTATCTACCTGTAGAAACTCTTGTAGTCCATTTTACATTCCTGACTATTTTTCTCTCATACTCTAGCTTCTTGGTCCTGATTCACCCCTTAGCCATTGTCTGCCATTCATTACATTCTGATTAATCAGCTTGGTTGTGTCTCATCTTTCCACAATTTCCAGAGTGGTAGGCCTTTGGAATCCATTGCCACATTGTAGGTCAGGATGTTAAATGCTTTTAAGGCAGAGATTGATAAATTCTTAATCTTGCAATGAATTAAGGGATATGGGGAGAATGCAGGTAAGTATCATGATTGAATAGCAGAGTGGGCTCGATGGGCCGAATGACCTTCCTTCCACTTCTATTTCTTATGGTCTTGATTAAAAGCTTTTTCTTTTTATTTCCATGTTTTTCCTGATTTCTTTAGTTAATCATGGGTGGTAGGGCCTCCATTTAGTGTTTTGATCTATAATAAGAATATGCTTATTTTGAGTATTCTGCAAATGTCAGCCATGGTGTGTCTATTGATCTGTCCCTGAGCCTAATATGCTGATTCACCTTAGCTAGCTCAGTTCTCAAGTCCACATAGTTGTCCTTATTAAATTTAAAAATGCTAAGCTTGGACTTGATCTCTCTTTCAAACTTAATAACAAATCGCTACTGCAACCTAAGGATGCCTTAATTCTCAGCTTATTAATTTATCTTGTCACATTACAGAATTTTGATTCAGCAACAACAATATATTTCCAAGTTGGGATGGTGCGTAGTTTGGATGGGACCTTGCAAATGGTGATGTTCTCCTGTATCTACTGCCTTTCTCTCTCTAGTTGGTTGCGATCATGGGTTTGGAAGCTGCTAAGGAGCCTTGCTAAATCTCTGCAGTGCATCTTATAGATCGTACATACTGCTGCTGTTTGTGTACAGGGTAGTTTTTTTGCATTGGGTAAATGGCAGTGTTATTACTGTACTGGAACAACTTGTATAGGGGTGTGGCAAGTCTTCAATATTAATGAGCTAGAATGTTGTCAGATTCTGTACCTTTACAAGTTTTCAGTGCCTTGTCTCACTATCACATGCAGTAAATTGATTTGGTATGTGAAGATGGAGACCTGCACAGGAGACAAGTATGGATCATCCACTTGGCACTTCTGGCTAAACATTCTTGTGAATGTTTCAGCCTTATCTTTGGCACTGAAGTGCTGAGCTCCCAGTCATTAATGATGAGGGCATTTGTGGATCCTCCTTCTCCAGTGAACTGTTTAATTGTCCATGAATGGATATGGCAGGATTGCAAAGGTTTGATCTAAACAGTTGGCTTGAGAAGTTGCTAAGCTCCATTGGTTTTTTGCAATTTATGCTGTTTGCCAAGCAAGTGATCCTGTTTGATAGCTTCACTGGATTGACATCTTCTTTTTAGTTATACACTCTCTAGTGAATCAGCGTTGATCCCCTGGCTTGGTTGTCATGCTGGATTTGGGGAGCATGCCAGGCCATGAGATTGCAGATTGTGGTTCAATGCTGATGGCTTACAGTACCTCCGTGGAGATGCTAGATCTGTTTGAAGTCCCTTTCATTTAACAAAGTACACAGTATGCTAGAGGGTATTCTCTGTGAAGATGGCAGTTTATCTGCAAATGTTGGTGATCATTTAATACTGTCAAGGACAGATGCACCTGCAGCTGACAAATTGAGAATGACTTCCAGAATTTTGTTCTCTTTTATTGGTTCACTCACCACCTGCTGCACTTCCAGCCAAACAGCTATGGCCTTTAGGATTCGTGCAATTCAGTCAGTAGTGGTGCTGCTGAGCCATTTTTGGGGGGTGAACACCAATTCCCAATTCTTCATCCTTGCCCTGCTCAGTGCTTCCTGGGAATGGTTTTCAATATGGAAGAGTACTGATTCATTAGCCAAGGAAGAATGCAATGTGGTAATGAGCAGTGGCTTCCTTGCCCATATTTGATGCATTGCTATGAAATGTCATTGGGTCTAATTAATATTGAGGACTCGTAGGGCAACTCCTTCATGACATTATACTATTGTGTCACTTCCTCTGCTCAGCCTTTCTGCCAGTGGGATGGGTGGTAGTGGTGTCTGGAACATTGTGAGGTATGAGTCTGAGAATAGGCAGGGCCACACTGTTAATTGACTAATCTGAGAGACCGGTCTCCATATTTGGCACTAATGCAGAGATGTTAGGTGAACTTTGTAGGGTCGATAAGGCTGACTTTGCTGTTGTTGGTTCCAGTGCCAGTTGGTCATAGAGCCATAGAGATATACAGCATGGAAACAGACCCTTCGGTTCAACTCATTGATGCTAACCAGATATTCTAACTTAATCTAGTCCCATTTGCCCTTCCAGTTTCATTCCCTATTTTAAAAAAAAACATTCACACTCTATAAACAGTGAGTGGTTTTCTTTTGCTATTTGAAAGTACGTTTTAAGAGAAGACCGCATGGTTGTGGGTCTGGAGTCATCTGGAGGCTAGACCTGGTAAGGATGACAGATTTTCATCCCGAAGGACAGTCAGATTTTTACCACAGTTGACAATGGATTCCTGGCCATCATTTGACTTTTATTTCCAGATTTGTTTACATTCAAAGCTAAAATATCTACTGTGGTGGACTTTCAACCTGGCATTCCTGTGGTCTCTAGGTTATTAGTCTCATGACAGTGCCACTATGTCTAACCTTGCCTTGTATATAAGTAGATTTAAGTCATCCATTATTGTTGCCATCTGTGTATCACAACCAGCTGATATTCTCTTTGTTGGGATTACTGTCCAGTGGCCTGGATATGACTTCAATTATGATTCCATTATTACTCTTTATCTTCACCAAAACCCATTCTACATCCTGATTTCCTAAACCACGTCATCTCGAACTATTGTACAAATGTCATCCTTAATTAACAGTGTTACCTCTCCACCTTTACTTAGCTTCCTATTTATCTTGAATATCATGTATCCCTCATTATTCCAGAACTAACACTAGTCATCTTGAAGCCATGTTATCATAAAGACTATCAAATTGTCTATTTACTTCAATATGTGCTATCAGTTTCTTGATGAATGGTATGCACATTCAGGTACAGAGTCTTTAGTTTTTTCTTTTTGTTATCTACTCTTGATGGTTGGTGTATTGGTAAGTTTTATTTTCTGTATCCTTTCCTACCATTTTGTGGCCCTTATTTGGTATATCACTATTTTCCTCTCTTTATACATTTTGATTTTTTTCACTTTTCCACACTTGTTCCCTCAGCCCACACAGTTTATTTAAAACCATCTCTCCTTCTCCACTTCAGCATTCGCAACAACACAAGCCTCGGGACACACCACATGTAGATTATCCCGAAGGTACAGCGCCCACTTTCCCTGGTATTGGTGCCAGTGGTGACAACCCAGTACCATCTTCTCTGTCTTTGAGCCATGCATTCATCCCTCTCATTTTATGATACCTGCATCAATTTGCATGCAGCTTATTTTATAATCCAGTGATTATCACCTTTTAGTTTCTGCTGTTTTAATTTAATGCCTGTTAGGGATGATAAATGGTAAATAACTAAATGATTAATGTTGATGTTTAGATTACTTAGATTTAGATCTAAGGTAAATGGTAGATAATTAAATGATTAATGTTGATGTTGTTACGCAGTCAACATTGGAAGAGATGAATAAAATGGTATTGTGACAATGTGTTGCTATATAAAAATGATTTGATACGACCAGCACTCAGGTTGTTTCAATCATTTGAAAAGTGTATCTACAGTAGAAATTTTCTGAAGATGGGACAGTCAAAATGAAACATTTCTTTGATTAGCCTGATTTATCCTTTTGGACCCCTTGTGTCTCAGATTACAGCCTACTTAGCCATTCGATTTCTTTTATTATCGAATCCCTACAGTGAGGAAACAGGCGATTCGGCTCAACAAGTCCACACTGACCTTCAGAAGAATCTCCCTCCCAGACCCATTCCCCTACCCTGTTGCTGTCCATTTACTCCGGACTAATGCACCTAACGTACACATCTCTGAACACTATGGGAAATTTAGCATGGCCAATTCACCTAATGTGGACACCTTTGGATTGTGGGAGGAAACCTGAGCACCGGAAGAAATCCATGCAGGCAAGGGGAGTACATGCAAGCTCCATACAGTCGCCCGAGGCTGGAATTGAAACCATGAGAAAACTCATGTATCTTTGTCGTAACAGAGAGGACTGATTTTCACCTGCCTCACAATCATCCACGAATGTAATCTTGCCAAGATAGTATCAAAAGAATGAAACATTACATACATCAACTACTATGAGCACACATTGTTGCACTTCATGCTTATGTGCTTTTCCACCTTGACAGTTAATGCTAATTATTGCCAACAAAGCTGCTAGGCCTCTTGACCTAAAAGTTGGTGGAGACAGTAGATTAGATAGTGTTTGGGCTCCCGGCCGGTCCATATATCGTATTATTATGATTACTATTATTATTGTTATTATTTCTTACTTTCATCTTTTGTATCCGATTCATCTTCGCTTCTTTCTGCGGCTGAAGTGCAGCAGATTTTGTTGGACAGTCCTGGATTCTCCACTGTTTTGAGAGGCTCCGGGTTCTCAGAATAGGGCAGGCCTCGAACCTTGGCGGTGGCCAGTACATAAAACCAAGAGGCAGTGAAATGAACAAAAATGATGTTTGGCTTGTCTTTGTCTTGTTTATCTCATCTATAGTTTATGTGGCAACTTATACACACTATTTTCACAAATACAAGTGACAGTAAATTTCTATCTTTCTGAGTACATTGTGCGAGACAAAGATTTTGAGGCTTTAAACGTCAAATTTGGGAATAGCTTGGTGGAAAGCAAATCTGTATCTTCCATCTGAAAGCCCAGTATGCTACTATTGCACAGTTGAATTTATCTGAAACATGTACTGTTACTCAAGACATTTGTTGATGTGTGTGAATTCACCATTTTAATTTTTATGTTGAAGCAGATGTGATTTAAATATCAGTTTAAAAACTTAGTGTTTCACTCCATATACATTCTGTGCAGAACCTCTTCCTAGCTATGTTATTGGTACTGCGTAGGGGTATAGAGTTTGGATTTTGAAGTAGTGGCATGTAGTGGGCTGTGTGTATGAAGGGGTTTAATGATGAACTTGTCAGTATTTCTGGAGCTTTCACCTTTTAAAACGAGAGAGAGATGGAGTTCCTTGGGGTGATTGGGTGAGTTTTAAGAGTGGACAGAATTAACTTTGAGAAGCATTAGCTTCAGGGATTTGTTTGAAGTAGAAAGAGTAGCTTGGAAAGCTCAGCAGCTCTGGCAGCATCTGTGGAAAGAAAGCAGAATTAGTGTTTTGAGTCCAGTGACTCCTCTTCAGAACAATTGACTCAAATATTAACTCAGTTTTTCTCTCAACAAATGCTGATACACCTCCTGAGTTTCTCCAGCAATATCTGTTTTTGTTTCTGAACTTCAACATCTACAGTTCTTAGCTTTATTACAGCTTGGGACATTATTGTTTTCAGTTTGCAGATCATAGAAACATAGAATCCTGACAGTGTAGAAGTAGGCCGTTCAACCACACTGGTCCTCTGAAGAGCATCCCACTCAGACTCACATTATCCCTGTAATGCTGCATTTCCCATGGCTAATCCACCTACCCTGGACATTCTGGACAATTTAGAATTGCCAATTCACCTAACCTGCACATCTTTGGACTATGAGTGGAAACCGGAGCACCTGCAGGAAACCCATGCAGGTGTGAGGAGAATGTGCAAACTCTACACAGACAGTCACCAGAGGACAGAGTCAAACGTGGGTTGCTGGCGCTGTGAGGCAGCAGTGCTAACCACTGAGCCACCATGTCGCCAGCTAGGGTGCCCATCTAGGTACATCAATCCTCCTCAGAGCACCCTACCCAGACTTAACCCCACCAATCTTATCCCAAGGTCACATCCCTGGACAGTATGGGCAATTTAGCATGGCCAATCCACCTAACCTGCACATGTTTGGATGTGCAAAGTCAGCTCTCTCTGTCTGTCTTGGGGATGCCAACTACCTGCCATAGTGCCCTTTTCTTGCCTGATCCTCACTGTCTGTTACAGGCTCTTAACCTTGCTGTTCTTTTAGGTGATGTTGGCTGCCTGTTTCAGGATCTGAGATACTCCAAGGTGTTGAGTTGGCACATTGTGATTTGCAATTCTCACATCGATTGTTCCTCAGCAAGAAATAGATTGAAGGAAAGTACAGCATGTAATACCTGGAAGCAATGTTGGGTGAGTGAGGAGTTGGGATTGGAAATTAGTTTTTTTGTTCTGGGGCCAAATGAGTGGTTCTTTGGGGGACCTGAGTCAAATACTGCTGTAACATAGAGGGGAAAGGGATAGTGTCTGAGCTTGGAGAGGAGAGAGAAAAGCATAAGTGGAACTTTAAATTGATGAGGAGTGGGGGGCGGGGGTGGGGAGACGAGCTGCTATGGTTTAGAGCAGAGGGGAAATGAAAGAAAAATACTAGCCTCTTACAACAACTAGACATTTTGGAGCACTTTGCAAACTAATGCAGTATCTCTGTTTAATGTGTAGTCTCTATTCTAGTGTGGGAAACATGGCAATTAATCTTGCAAAGCAAGCTCTTTCAAATTGCAATGTAGTAATATGCAGATCATCCATTTTTTGGGATATCGATTAAGGAATTAATGCTGGTCAGGGCACTGGGAATAAGTCCACTATTCTTCTTCTTTGTCAAACCTGTGAATCCTTTCATCCATGTGAGGGAGCAGATAGGGTCCCAAGGTAATGGTTTATCCAAAAGAGGGGTGTCTGACAGTACAGCCCTCCCTCTGTTGTATTTTAATGCTGACTGTGACTGTTACACCTGGGTGCCAAGTGGAGCTTGAACCTATGACCTTTTGTCTCAAGTGCCACTGCTGCCAACTGAACCGCCTCTAACTGAAAAGATGTAGTGTAAACTGGGTAGGATGGGGACTGGAAGGAGTCATTCTGCTGAGGGGTAAGAGCAGAAGGAACAGTGCTGTTTCTTTGAATTGGGAAGGAGTTGATAAATGAAGCATTGAAGCATAAAGATAGGAGCAGGAGTAGGCCATTTGAGCCTGCTCCGCCATTCAGTACGAACTTGGCTGACCGTTGAACTCAGTAGACCAATCCTGACCTTTCCCACATTCCTTAATCTCTTTGGCCACAAGAGTTGAAAGCAGAATGATTCGGCCTCACCCACTTTCTGTTTACCAGGCTGACAGATTAAAGTTAAGCTTAAGGATATAAATATTTTGCAGACATTAATGCAAAGTCTACAATACAAACCACAGAGAGATGAGAAAAAAGTCTCATCACGGACATGTGTTGATACTTTATTAAGACACTTAGACAGGTTTCATCAAAATTGCCATCAGGAAATCAATATGATGGATTCTGAGAGAAAACATTTCTGTTATTGATACATTCCTAGGATTCCAAGCCAGATGAAGAACAAATCTAGAGTGAGTCTGTTTCAGCAGTAAATTTATGTAAAATGGGGATGGGGAGGTGCTGGTGTTGGATTAGGGTGGACAATGTCAGAAGTCACATGGCACCAGGCTATAGTCCAACAGGTTTATTTGCAATCACAAGCTTTCGGAGCACTGTTCCTTCATCAGTTTAAGCACATACAGGGACAGGATATTGATAAAATATCTTAAGCACATACATTTATGTCCTGTCCCTGTTTATAATTCATATGAATGCTGCAGCGGACCTCGCAATTAGCAAAATAACCTCTGATTGCTTTATCCTCCCAACATCAAAAGCCTTGTTGATGTCCTGTCTGCAATAGCTCGTTCAGACTTGTTCTGTGGCGTAGCTCTTAAGGTGAAATTTCATGTCCGTTTTTAACCTTTCATATGATGTGACAAGAAATTGTTAAAAGTCACGTTCAAGCATTTTTAGAATTGGCAGTTTCTGGTACATTGCTATATTACCTGCTTATTTAAGTCAAAGTCCAGGTGTGAAACTGGTATCATGAATTTCTACCATTGTGATTCCATTGGAGCATGTTCATGAAAAATGCATTTTTTTTTAACAAATTGAGGGTTTGGTTGTGTATAAATTTTTTTGCTGTCAGTGAGTGGAAAATCATGTGCAATGCAATCTGGATTTCTAGTATGTGCTGCAGGCGGGCAATGTTCTGATTGGTTGTAAATAGTCAAAAAGATTTTCGAAGGGTGAGAGTATTTCTGCTCCTTCCAATGAATATAGTAGATTTCCACCAAGCTTTCCAACCTACTATAACCATCCTGCGTAGACTAAGTCTCATGATGAGTTGCTGAGCCAAATGTTTCTTTAAAATGATTTTCCAGATGTTCAGCTTTGGAGGTTCAGAAAACAGTTTGTTTAATGACATGACTTTCCATAATACACAATGCCAAAGATGTAGAAATGGTTGAATGGGACATCCCTTATTGATTGAGCTAAAGGTCAGCCTCCATCTCCCCACTCCAACTCCACTATCAGTCTCCTGACTGAAAGCGGATTAAAGGGTAGTTATTGTAAAGAAATTGCTGCCTATTTTGTCCACAGAGTAATTAAATCTTTTTTCTGCATCGAAAAATATAAGAGGCTTTGACATTCCCTTTCATTATAATCCAGTCAGAGCCAATTCAGAATTCTCCTCCCTGAATTCTGAGGTTAGAGATTTGTACACAGCCTTCAACTAAGTCTCTCTTGTCTATCCTAAAAATTGCAAAATACATTTGGTTCTGCTAAAACACAGTAGTTCTGTTCTGGTGCGACCCGGCGTTATAAGAAAATTGTGTAATAGCAGCCCCATTTAAACTCATGGGACCAGAGTCTGGTTATAACCATTACATGCTTAAAAACTTCATGCTTTAGAAAGTGTCCCCAATTTGTCAATTGTGTTGTAGCGAATTTGCATCAATGAAATGTGCGTTATAACAATGATCTGTAATGTTATGTTAAAATGTGATATTTGGCAAGAAGGATTTTCACATCTCTATTGTACTGATGTTGATGTTGTAGAGGGCAAGAAATTTGAAGGGATCTTAAATTGAAGATTGAAAATTTCCCAGTTGATAATCAAATTTGCAAAATATTCTTTGGAATCTCAAACCTTTTTACTATCTGGTTAACTTAAATGCCAGGGTGATGTGATATTCACTTAGGTCGCTGGGGAATCTAATCATTGAAACTTTTTTGAATAGCAATGAAACATTAGACAGAACTTGTGTTGAGACCAGTGAAAACCTTTTAACACAATAGAGTTTCTGACTTTGCCTGATTGGCATATTTAAGTGGCTGTTGTTAATAAACAGAGACATCGAAACAATATTTATTTGAACATGATTAAGGTGTGGCAGCTGTTTGTCGTCTCTTACTGCGACTTTCATCGTCTGTCAGATTGGTACATTTAAAGGAATAGCAGTTGATTTTCAAGGTAGATTTTTGAATGGGTGTTTTGCCAAAGATTTCCACACTTTCCTTGATATTGTGTGGCACAGTGGTTAAGTAATTAGTGAATATTAGATGACTGTGCATGGAAGGGGTTTGCGTTGGGAGGGCCGAGGGGCTCTAGTTAGCATTGAATTGATAAGAAGGGGCCTGGGGACATGGGTATATGACTCCTCTGAAGAACCATGAACCATGCATTATGGAGACGTTGCTCCTGAAAATCTTTGAGGATATGAGGTGTGGACCCCTGAAATGGAAGGGCGAGGTCAGAAGGGTAACCCTTAGACTCTTACACTCACCAGCAAAAACTGGACTGGTGAGGAGGATCTGGAATTGAGATCCGTCCATCATATTTAAATAGATCCCGAGTTGTTCCAGCTCTCCGAAGATCTTGATCATTATCTCAGAATGCGCTCGACCAAAATCTTCCATCCTCTTAAAGATCTCTGAAATCAGTCCCACTTCACATCTTGATGCCAAGCCAGGAGAATTCATAACGTGGGCAAATAGATTTGTGCATCAACCTGCAAACCTTTCCAACACAGAATGGAAGAGATTTCCGGTCAGCCATGTGATAAAAAGAATGTTGGAGTCTCCACTGTGACTACTCGTTGGTCCAGACTAGAACATGTGTATATAAACACTTGTTGCCACAATTCCTGAGTGAATTGAAACATGATACCAGCACTTATTAGGTCACCCCTCAGCCTCTCCTTCAAACTGAGAAGATACCCCCAGGCTGTTTATCCAATCTTGATAGGTCCACCCACATAGTTCTGGCACCATCCTTTGTGAGGAATATGTCCGTATAATTAAAAATCTTTTTGTCTGTGAACCTGCTAATAAAACATCTCCCATTTTAACCGCTATGCTGAAGCTTCCAGCAGATCAGGCACACTACATATGTTAGAATTGATTTATAAATTTAGGTTAAGGAGAAAGGAAAGGGAGTCAGCAGGTACTTTACCAAGTATGAATGCACAGAGTACTTAACATGTTCAGCTTACTCATGACTGAAAGTCCTCCAAGGTGGACTTCGGGACAGGCAGCAGCAAAATGTGGCCGAGCAGAGGCTGGTAGCTAAGTTTGGTACCCAGAGGGAGGGCCTCAACCAGGACCTTGGGTTCATGTCACACTACAAGTGACCACACCATTGCACTGTACACACACACACAGACACTCTCTCTCACTCCTACAGATGCACACACTCCCACACTTACACGTGCATCCTCTCTCATACTTGGACCCCTTTATACACTCTCTCGCGCGCGCACACACACACACACACACACACACTCTCTCTCTCTCTCTCTCTCTCTCTCTCTCTCTCTCTCTCTCTCTCTCTCTCTCTCTCTCTCTCTCTCTCTCTCTCTCTCTCTCACAGACACTCACAACCCCCCACCCCAAACACACAAAAAAAAACATGCATACGTTTGTGGGGTGAACTTGTACTTAAAGTTGCATTTTTTGAACAAAGTACAATGTATGAATCCACGTAAGACTCTGTTAACTTGTTTTTTAGATTAGAATCAGTCTAAACATTATGGCACAGACAACAGAAAGCAGGGGGCTAACACCTTCAACATCTTATCTGTTTGATACCAATTGTTACAGTTAACCGGAGAATGTAACTTATTAAAAAATGTTGGCGATTTACATATGAAAGAAGTGAAACTATCATGGCCATTTGAACAGACTTGACAAATAATCAATGTATTTATCAATGTACAATTTCAGTTTCATCACACTGCAAACATTTGCTATAAATTCTGTGTCTTATAATTGTGTACTCCACAACCACTTGATGAAGAAGCAGCACTCCAAAAGCTAGTGCTTCCAATTAAACCTGTTGGACTATAACTAGGTGCTGTGTGATTTTTAACTTTGAGTGATAAAGGCTGTGTGAAGATAACATTTCCCAGTAGTAGTTTGAGATGGATTAATCTGAAGTTAAAATGCAGCGCTATAACACTATGGAGCTGAGAAGTGGTGGTTGGAAATGACTGAGACAGCATCTTCCAGGTAAAGGGATACTTTCAGTAGAATCATGCTGATCTGCAGGCAAATATGCAGTCACTACCCTCCATTGTTCAGTTTAAATACATGATTCTGCAGTCAGGGCCTGGGACATGATTGTAGCTGTTAGGCTCCAATAGCCTTGGCCTAGGGTTGTGGGGGACCATTTGTGCATGGATTAGAGGGGCAGGGGGCTTGGGCAAAGAGCGGAGCGCCAGGGTCTGTGTCGTGTCTCCCTATCAGCTACAACACTAACATCTACCTTACAATGTGGAAAAAAGTCTAGGTACACACTGTTGAGAATCGCACAACACAAAGTTGTGGTCCAGCGGGTTTGTTTGGGAGTGCTGGCTTTATATACAGGATTGTAGCAAAAGATCATGGTGCACAACACTCAGGTCATTTACTATAAATTCTGTGTCTGATGATCCTGCCCCACTAGCAACCTGATGAAGGAGCAGTGCTCCGAAAGCTGGTGCTTCCAGGTGAACCTGTTGGACATTAACCTGGTGTCGTGTGATTTTTAACTTGGTCCACCCCAGTCCACATTGGCACCTGCACATCACAGGCACACACTGTACATGGAAAGCAGGATAAATCTTATCTGACCAATTGCTGCCCAATAAATCCAGTCTCTATCATCAGGCATACAATAGATGATGTCTTCAACAATGCTACTGATAATACCAGCTTGGCAATAACCTACTCATAACACTTAACTTGGGTTCTGCAAGGGCTACTCAGCTCTTGACCTAAGTACAGCCTTGGTTCAAACACAGTCAAAGTACTTGCAGAGGTTCAAGAAGCTCACTCCCACTTGTAACCCAAGATGGGCAACAAATGCTAGCTCAGCCCACAAAGCCCACTTGCTATGGATGAATAAAATTACTTTGTATTATAGTTGCACTTTGAACACATACCAATGTAATAAAACTTTGAAATTTGTTGTTGCATAGGCATTTCAACTGCCAAGTTTGTATACACTGGTCTTCTATGCAGCAATGAGTTGAAATTGCCAGTTAATTTGTGGTTTTGGAAAGAATGTTAGCCAGGATACTAAATAGTCTTTGAAGGGTGCAGGAGATGTTTGATATGCACCTCAACCACTGGAAAATGTACTTCTACAATAGCACTATACTGAAATTTAGTCTGTTTATGTTTAGAGTAAATAAATACATCTCAAAATTGAGAAGGAAATTAGGCACCAGTGTCGGAACAAAGCCTGGGATGAAAGGGGTACATCCAATGTCAGGTTGCTATGTTACATTTCAGCACCATCTGATATTTGGGCTTGCACAATTTGCTGTGGAGTTTTCAGTGATGTACAAAAAACTGTTCTTGACATCAAGGCTGTATTTGACAAAAGTATGGCATTAAGGGAATTGAGCAAAACCAGAACCAATTAGCGAAAGCTTTGCTGGTCATAGTCCGAGTTAGCATAATGGAAGATGGATGTGGTTGTTGGAGGCAATGGCCTCTATCTGCACTTGTAGGGATTCTATGATCTCAGCTCCAGGATATCGCTGTGGAAGTTCTTTCGGGTAGTTTCCTAGGTGTATCCATCTTCAGTTGCTTCAATTGCCCTCCTTCCATCATAAGGTGAGAAATGAGAATGTTAGCTGATGATCATGTAACATTCGGTACCATTTGAGACTCTGCATTTACTGAAACAGTCAATGTCCAAAAGTGGCAAGTTCAACATTCAGGTTTGGGCTGACAAATGGCAAGTAGCATTACACAAATTACTATCTCTTAACAGAATTTAACCATCACCCCTTGAAATTTAACAGAACTATCATTGATGAAACAACTATCAACATCCTGGAAGTTTACCCTTGACTAAAAACTGAATTAAACTACCCGTATAAATCCTATGGCTGTAAGACCAAGTCAGAGGTTAGCAATCTTTCAGTGTGTAGCTCATCTCCTAAACACCCCAATGCCTGTCCACCTTTCACAAGGCTCAAGTCAGGAGTGTGATGGAATATTCTGCACTTCTGTGAATAAATGCTCAACTCCCAACAATACTAAAGAAGCTTGACACCATGCAGGACAAAGCAGCCCACTTGATTAGCACCACATGCACAAATATTCACTCCCTCCACCACCAACACTCAATGATAGCAGTGTTTACCATCTACAAGATGCACTGCAGATAGTCATAAAGACTCCTTAGGTAACAACTTCCAAACTCGTGACCGTTGCCATCTGGAAGGAAAGGCCAACGCATATGGGGACGCGACCATCTGCAAATTCCCCTCGAAGTCACTCACTATCCTGCCTTGGAATAATATAGCTATTCCTTCAGTGCCACTGGATCAAAATCCTGAAACTTGCTCCCCTAATAACACTGTGGAGGCAACTATATCAGATGGACTGCAGAGGTTCAAGCAGACAACTCACAACTGCTTTCTTGAGGGTAACCCAAAATGGGCAACAAATGCTAACTCAGTCAGCAAAGCTCACTTGTCAAGACTGAAGAAAAATAAATTAGCTTGAATTATGCTTACTGCACTTTGAACATTCGTCTACGTAGTGAAACTTTGAAATGTTATATAGGAATTTCAACTGCCATTTGTATACACTAATCTTCTTTGCAGCAATGAGTTGAATTGCCAGTTAGTTTGTGGTTTTGCGGAAAATGTTAGCCAGGATAATAGGAGGATTAAAAGTCTTTGATAGGTGCAGGAGATGTTTAATGTGCACCTGAACCACTGGAAAATGCAAACCAGATTACTTGAAAAAATGCTGTTTCAGTACTTATACTTTCAGCACCATATTTTATTGAAATTTTAGTCTGCTTATGTTTAGAGTAAATAAATCACATCTCTAAATTGAGAAGGAAATTAGGCACCAGTGTCAGAACAAAGCCTAGGATGAAGGGGATAACACCAGAGACAAGTTGCCTTATTACTTTTCAGAGTCATTTGACATTTGGATTTGCACAATTTGCTCTGGAGGTTTCCACTTCAGGGGAACTAAAGACTGGGATAATTGGTTCAAATCTTATTGAAACTTTAATGACTGGTGTAAAAAAAAACAAAAAGATGCTATCAAATTCCAAAGAGAGGTCCGAGTGGGAAAGACTTCTTGGACACACATTTTGATACCAAGGAATTGAAAGTAACCTGAGCAAGAACAGAATCTATCATAAGTAAAGCACTTGAGTTCTAAAATTTTCAGTAAAATATTTTAAAATTCTCCATGTTTTATTTTTGGTATATTTGTTTGGTCTGTCCATCCAGATTCTAGTAAGTCAGTGAAGCCACCATTCTTGTGGACAAAGTTTTGTTATCTACACAGTCTTCAATGGCCGCCTACACACCAGTCCCACCTGTTGTGTCTTAGTTTAATTTTTAAAACTATAAAAAAATCACCAAATAACTTATGCCACTATAAAATACCAGTAAACCAGCACTGCCCACCAGGGGTAGTACAACAACAACAAAATAGGAGAGGGTGGGAAGAGAAGGAAGGTTCTGAATTAAAATGAAACTGGAAGGGAAAATAAGGCATTCCAGTGTCTGTAGTGCCCACTTTCCTCTAAATACCTGAAGGGTGTTGGTGGACACTACATCTTCCCTCTCTAAGAACACCCAGGCATGAACATAACTACAGAAGAGAGGCAGTCAGTCAGAAACTACAATCCCTTCCATGAGAAGCTGCTTGCCTTGTTCTGTTTCCCTTTTTATGTCCGATATCCAGAGGTGCTTTCACACATAGTTCCTTGAAAGTGGAGTCACAGGTAGATAGGATAATGATAATGTTTGGTATGCTTTCCTTTATTGGTCAGAGTCTTCCATATAGGAGTTGGGAGGTCATGTTGCGGCTGTACAGGACATTGGTTAGGCCACGTTTGGAATACTGTGTGCAATTCTGGTCTCCTTCCTATCAGAAGGACGTTGTGAAACTTGAAAGGGTTCAGAAAAGATTTACAAGGATGTTGCCAGGGTTGGAAGATTTGAGCTATAGGGAGAGGTTGAACAGGCTGGGGCTGTTTTCCCTGGAGTGTCAGAGGCAGGGGGGTGACTTTATAGAGGTTTGTAAAATCATGAGGGGCATGGATAGGGTAAATAGACCAAGTCTTTTCCCTAGGGTGCGGGAGTCCAGAACTGAGGGCATAGCTTTAGGGTGAGAGGGGAAAGATATAAAAGAGACTTGAGGGGCAACTTTTTCACCCAGAGGGCGGTACGTGTATGGAATGAGCTGCCAGGGGAAGTGGTGGAGGCTAGTATAATTGGAACATTTAAAAGGCATCTGCATGGGTTTATGAATAAGATATGGGCTGAGTGCTGGCAAGTGGAACTAAATTGAGTTGGGATATCTGGTCGGCATGGACAAGTTGGACCGAAGGTCTGTTTCCATGTTGTACATCTCTATAACTCTCTAATTATAATCTCAAACTGAAGTTTGTTATAGACCAGATTAAATCCACTCAAAACATTTCAAGAAAGTAGCCCAGAACTGAACTTGGCTTGCAGGTGTAGTGGATATTCCAGGAGAGATGCAGCTGGTCAACCCACTTAGTTTTAAGTAAAACAGAATTTATTTACAAGATTCCCGAATGAAACGCAAAAGCGAACAGAATACCGAATAACGTAACCTATCTGAAAACCCAACAGATTATCCCAATTTAATGCGACTGTTCCCAAGACTTGCAAGACCCACATGAACAACCCTTGGCACAAAAGGCAAAATCAAGCACAGGGTCTTACAGGAGAGATGTCAGAAAGAGCGGAGGATCAGCATGGACCTGTGTCTTTGAATCCGGCAGCTTCAAAACTGCCTGACTGCTTTTAGTGAATAGCCATTCTAAACTAAACCAGACAAAAACTGAGCTGGGAGAACTGGCCACTCCTCTTTCATTGTACAAGAGGTTTTATAAACTTGAACGCCATTTGCCTGAAGCAGTATTTGTTAGCTATAATCAAATTGGACCTAAAACCCTTCAACCCCAGACTTTTCAGAACCTGTCCTTTTATAACCACCTGAAGAAAAAACTAAGGTCAACATAACCTTGTTAAAAGAGCAGAATCGCGAGTTTTTGAAATGCCTATGGTGTTTCAGTGCAAACTCTCAAATAAACAAAGTGTGCTGGAGAAACACAACAGGGCTGACAGCAGCTGGTGGTGGGAGGATTGCGTAGAGGGAGTGATATTTTGAGTCTGCTATGACTCTCTCCAGAACTAGGAAATACTGCCTTCCTTGCACAGCCACCCATCGGAAAGGCGATTTCCATTTTATAACAGAAGGTGATTTTATTTAATTGTGCATTTTTAAAATAACCAATGAGTGCAAATACTATAAAACTGAACATTTTTCCAAAGGTACTAATCCCAATGTGGAAAATAACACAACCCAACCGGACAAATGATCCAAATAAAAAGATGAGCTTGACTTGAACTGCTGTCTTAGTTTATCAGCCAGCTGAAAATCTACTCATGCAAATAACATAAACCCAGAAAACTCCCATAATTACAACCAAGTGCAACAATTTAGCCATATAGTTTTATGTCTGTTGATGTAAATCCCTAGGAAACATTTTATTGCTGTGGTTTCTTCATGTCAGCAGTGTAGGATTCAATTTGGAATATGTGGTTGGAATTTGGTCTGTTGTTTTTATTGCCCATTAGCTTTTCTCCTTTGGTGTCTCCTGATTGGTGGTTATCAATACCAATTGCAGCAAGTGCCTACCATCTGTTTGGCATCACAGATTGTACTGAAGTTGAAATCACCCTGTCTCAGGCTGCTCTCCGTGCTTCCATTTGTGTCTGATCCAATTCAACAGCCAATCTGATCTGCGTTAGTCCTTTATAGCTTGGCACTCCACAAGCAACCGCTTCTTATCCGGTGTCATTGGAGTCCAAGCAGTTCCCATCTGCCAGTTTTCCCTGTTTCTGGCTGTATTGTCCTCTATTAAACATGTTGAATTTGACATCTTCCACAACCAGCACTTATACAAAGGAATTGGAGCAAGTTGAACCTGCCTACTTCTCTGCCTTCTGCCTGCTGACTGTGATTCCCTCAGAGGCTGTTGGCAAACTACCCTGTTCAGTTGCTTTGTGGTGGTGAATGCCACCCATAGGCTGGCATGCTTTTTCCTTTCAGTTCAAGTGCTTCCTGCTAACTTATTCTACCTCATTCTTTTCAGTCATGCTGTTTATTCCACTCCCCAGCTTGTGTGCTCCCTGTTTAAGATGTTAACCTGAGAGTTTATTAGCCTATCTAGAAGTGGAATTATAGGATGGATGATGGATGGCTGATGGGGAGGTGAAAGGGACTGAGAAGGAGAAGCATAAAAGAGAACAAAAATGTGGATGTGTGAGCGAGTAAAGTAAAGAAGGAGCTGTGCCAATCACAAAAGTCATTTCTGGGCTCTAGATATTAATCCCACCATATTTCCAGATCCCAATCCTCCCACACAGTGTCTCTAATGGCTCTTTCTGATTAAAATCTCTCTCCAGTTGGAAACTTGGTTGGATGTTTGATCCAGGAATTTTTCTTTCCCAGATGAGTTGTGATGATTGTTTGCTATGTTCTATCCAGTGTCTCTTTGTCAAGATTCACTTTTCTCCTTTTGTTCAATGTTGCTTGCTTTGTTATCTATTCCAAATCATAATATACATTACCTTCCCTCAACAAAATAACATGACTACTTCTCCCTCAGCCTTGATCAATGCCCCCCTTGCTGTTCGAATTTCTTTCAGCTCTGACCTTGTGTGGTGCTTGTTTTGTTTTATTATACTGTATTATTGGTGTCGCGTCTTCAGTGGTAAGCATAAAATGTGCATTTTAGACCTTCATTTGCATATCCCTTGTGTATTTGTCACAAAATAACTTTTCATTGGATATGGGCATCATTGGCAAGGCTAGAATTTATTGCCCATCCCTACTCACCCTTGAATTAGGCAGCTTGCTATGGTCATTTCGGAGGCCAGTTAAGAGTCAACTGCATTGTGGGGCTGGAGCCAGCAGAGTGAGTCAGATAGGTCTTTATGACTGATCATTTCATAGTACCTTTCACTGTCACAAGCTTTCAATTCCAGGATTTTATGAATTGAATTTAAACTCCATTAGTTGCCATGCTGGGAATTGAAAACCGCTGACTGCCACACCGGCCCCCAACTGTTCCCATTCCACTCTGGCCTCCAGCCCACTAGCCATCCTCTATGCCTCCAGCCCACTAGCCATCCTCTATGCCTCCAGCCTGATCTGCATCGTGCAAAATGCCAGAAATGGGCAAAAAAGATGGGGAGCCTGCAGAGAGAAAAAGAGAAAGAAATGGGAAATAAACAGAAAGACTGGAGGAGCTCAGTTTGGAGAGTTCTACTCTGCTACCATCTTGGTGTGAAGGAAATGTCATGTTTATTCTTCCATTCTAAGGAAGGGTCATTTGACCCAAGAAGTTGACATGATTTGATCTCCACAAATGCTTCTTCCAGCAATTTCTGTTTTTGTTTCATTCATGTAATCATGTTGAATAAACATTTTTTCAAATACAGCTAACTAGCATTTTCCAGATTCTCCAATTAAATGCAAAAATCACAGGACACTGGGTTAGAGTCCAACAGGTTTATTTGAAACAGGTTTCAGATGATCAGTTTCTTGATAGTAGCATTGTGATATATTAAACTTGGTGTGTTAAATGGCAAATAGTTGCTTTTACACTTACTATAGCTATCTTGTTCTATTAAAGCAATAAACACTCCAATTGTGAAACAGTAATCACTAAATCTGACTAGAAGTCTGTAGCTGAAACATTAGCTAGGTTTTTGCTTGAGCGATGCAGTGATAATTTTACCCAAAGTTACCTGCGGGAAGGTTCACGTCATATAGTTGTTCACTGGTTTCCCAGGTTGCTCCATTATGCTTGGACTGTCAATGAAGAGTAAAACCATCTGGGTGTAAAATTGGCTCCTGACCTCATCCTGTCAATTTCCGGCAGATGGATTAGGTTAAAATTACCTTTGCTATGCTTTTACAGATTTAGTTTTTGCTATATTATTTCAGGTTCTGTCATAAATGGAGCCAGATCAAACGCAGGAACAGAACCATTTCCACCTGCAATGTGTAGATAACATAACATTGCCATTCTTTGCAAAGACCTGTTTCAGATTGTTGTATAATGTAATGGTTCTGAGAGAGTTAATGTTTAATGTTGCATTAAGCTCCACCTAGCATGATGATGTCATGCTAACTAAGGTGAGGGAAAGATTAAATAGTTTAGGATCCTGTAGAAGGAAGACCTATAACTTCGGTTTCTTCATAGTCTGAGTAGAAATGTCTAACCTCTTAATGGAATATGGCCTTAATTGCTAAGTTTTCCAATTGGTTGTACCTCTACTACTCAAAACTAAATACGTCATTAGATCAACGAACAAAGGAAATACTGACCATAAATGAACCTAAACACAAGCTTACACTTAATAGAGGAATTATCTATGTTGTATAGGAGCTCATCAGCTACTCTGACACAAACATATACTCCTCCATTCAAATAGAATTGTTATTATCAGCAAGAAAGAAGTCGCATTTCTATAGCGCAAACACAGTCAGTGAGAAACTTGAAAAAATTGGAATGGGGTGACATGAAAGTTTGGCAGGTTTGAAAGATCAAACAGCATTGTGATAATGACCAGATAATAGGTTTTCTATTCAGTGATATTGATAGGGGTACCAAGGGGGAGCAGCCCTACACACTCTCAATATAATACGGTAGGGTCTGATTCATGACTTGAGAGGGTAGGTAGACTTTGTTTAACATTTCATCCAAATGGTGGCATCTCTGACAGTGTAATAGTTTATGAGTACTACATTGAAGTATCAACCTAGATTTTGTGCTCTGGTTTCTGTTTCAGAATGGGGATTGAAACCCTTGCCTTTCTCACTCAAGGTGAGAGTGTCACCACTGAGCCCAGGTTGACATGGCTAAGTGTAAGCTCAGTAAGTGTTTGGAGATGAAAACTGGCAACAGTCATTTTGGAGCAATCGTATTTAATTATTTCTCAAATTATGTGCACATGACCTGTTTTTCATTGGTGAGGTCCTGTGAGTTTTAACTACTTTTTTGTACCATATGCCTTGAGAATAATTTCACAGAGGAAATCATGCCAATAATGATAGATGATATTCGGGGAAATGGGTTGAAGTGACTGGAAAATTGGAGCTATTAGAATAAAATCACTTTAAAAAGTCTTTGTTGATATTTAGTTTCTGTAATGGAGGGAAAGGAAAATTTTAGCCATTCATTCATTCATTTTTTTCTTTCCAGGGAAATGGAGAACAATCACAGACTGTCTACTTCCTTCCCGAATTTGCACTTTCTCCACAGGGGAGTTTTCTGGAAGACACAACAGGAGAGCAAGTCTTGACTTACCGCTATGATGATCAGGTCGGTGCAAAGTTTACTGAAATGGGACCGTTTTTGAATGGCGCGCGATTTGACAAAAGCCAGACGATCTAAAATTAGGGATGCCGTGACATATTCCTCAAAGGACTTAGCCTATCATAGGCATGAGTGTGGTTTTGCACAATTTGCATGTGTTGAATTAATGTTCACCGAAAGTTCCCTTTTTCAGAAAGAAGTACTTGATCATTGTGTAAACTGATTCATTGATAGGAGTTATCATCATTACAAAATTGGTGTTAAGTATTAAAACGGCTTTCCAGGAATAGGCCATAAATGTAGACAACAGAATTATAGGCCTTTTTTTTTATTCATATGATTTCTTCAACATGTCCCTCAACTCATTTTCTCTCAAATTATATCTATTTGCCTTTTTAACTCATTATTGGTCTTTGGTAACATCTCTGATCATTAGTTTTACAAGCCTGTTGCTTTTTCTGTTATTAGAAAACAAATGTGTGTAACCTCCTTTTCAACTTATTCATTCAAAATGTGTCTTTGAACAGAGTGAGAACTGTGTCGGAGTTCAACTTGTCAGTCTCCTTTCATTGGGTCACATCGTTTGGGTCACATTTTTGTGTTAAGATGGAATGCTGGCTTCACTATTGAGCATTTATTGTCCATCTCTACGTTCCATTGGCTGAATTGCTTGCTAGCTTATGTTACAACCCAGAGTGAATCAGATGGGTTTTAACTACAATACATTGACACCATAAGGGGTGTAATTTTCTGCTGCAGCAGTTTCATGGAGGGGAGCATTAAATTGGGTAGTTATTGCCAACATTGGGCCGCCTTATACATGTCTGAGATGTGGGTATGTAGCATTTATTATTCATGCCTAATTGCCCAGATGACAGTCAAGTGAGAATAACACTGCTGTGGGTCACATGTAGGCTAGACCAGGTAAGGACAGCAATTACCTTCCCTAAGGGGTACCTGTTTTTCTGACAATCGATAATGGTTTCATGGTCATCATATTCTTAATTCCAGACTTTGGAATTAAGATCCATATTCTGGCCTCATCCAGTTGCCACTAGCAATCGCTCAGCAGAGATCAGGGGGGCGGATGGGGGCAGAGACTTGCCATATCTGTCGCCTGGCAATCAAATGTCTGTCGGTGGTGTTTGCAGGTTGCCAAATCAGGATCCCTCACTGAGAAGTGAGTTAGCAGGCAGTGGAAAGGGAAGGAGGGGATGATGACTTGTTGCTGACCTCCCTTCCCACCCGAGTGTGGTGGGCCTTCCCAAAAACATTCAGCATGGGGTTGAATAATTAATTGAAATAAAGAAAACAGACATGAAAGACCTTAAGTAAATGTTGACTAAAACATTTTATTTACTTGCAAAGTGAATGATGTTGATTATCAACAGGTTTTATTTAAAATCATCAATAAATGAAAATTTCCTAAAGAATTCCTTTTCTTGTGATCTGCATGAAATAATTGAGTCTCCTTACAGTAAATGGTTATCTTTCTAGTGAAATTTGTTAAACGTGTAAGGGGTTGACAATTGAGCAAATCAAGAGTTTGGTCCTTAAGTGTACATTTTGTTATTTGAGACTCGATCTTTAGTGAAGCAATGCAGCTTGCATCCACAAAATCCAATGAATATTGAAATAGTGGTACAAAACTCCGTTTGGAATCCCTCCTTAACGAGTATCTTCAGACATTTGTGTAGAGCTAGATGCCAGTGCCAGACTATTATGTTGTGACTGAAGACTGCTGATAATTTACAAAACAATATGTTTAACATAAGCTTGAATATCATTCATACTTTCAAATGATCTCTACATTCTAATAGTTCTGGTATTGGAAAGATTTGCATTGGGCAATCTGGTACTATATGTATGTGACATGTTTAAAAATGACTTTGGAAAATGCTGAAGTTGGCTTAATTTAAGTCCACGAGGTAAAAACAATGACTGCAGATGCTGGAAACCAAATTCTGGATTAGTGGTGCTGGAAGAGCACAGCAGTTCAAGCAGTATTCTACGAGCAGCGAAATCGATGTTTCAGGCAAAAGCCCTTCATCAGGAATAAAGGCAGTGAGCCTGAAGCGTGGAGAGATAAGCTAGAGGAGGGTGGGATGGGGAGAGAGTAGCACAGAGTACAATAGGTGAGTGGGGGAGGAGATGAAGGTGATAGGTCAGGGAGGGGAGGGTGGAGTGGATAGGTGGAAAAGGAGCTAGGCAGGTCGGACAAGTCCAACAAGTCAAGGGGACAGTGCTGAGCTGGAAGTTTGAAACTAGGGTGAGGTGTGGGAAAGGGAAAATGAGGAAGCTGTTGAAGTCCACATTGATGCCCTGGGGTTGAAGTGTTCCGAGGCGGAAGATGAGGCGTTCTTCCTCCAGGCGTCTGGTGGTAAGGGAGCAACGGTGAAGGAGGCCCAGGACCTCCATGTCCTCGGCAGAGTGGGAGGGGGAGTTGAAATGTTGGGCCACGGGGCGGTCTGGTTGATTGGTGCGGGTGTCTCTGAGATGTTCCCTAAAGCGCTCTGCTAGGAGGCGCCCAGTCTCCCCAATGTAGAGGAGACCACATCGGGAGCAACGGATACAATAAATTATGTTAGTGGATGTGCAGGTAAAACTTTGGATGTGGAAGGCTCCTTTAGGGCCTTGGATAGAGGTGAGGGAGGAGGTGTGGGCACAGGTTTTACAGTTCCTGCGGTGGCAGGGGAAAGTGCCGGAATGGGAGGGTGGGTCGTAGGGGGGGGGGGAGGGGTGTGGACCTGACCAGGTAGTCACGGAGGGAACGGTCTTTGCGGAAGGCGGAAAGGGGTGGGGAGGGAAATATATCCCTGGTAGTGGGATCTGTTTGGAGGTGGCGGAAATGTTAAGTCCAGGCCATAAATATTTGATTTTGTTGAGATGGTGTTTCATAGTAAATGTTGTGATTGAGAAGAAGGCAATTCATTCTCTAAGCTTTGTTTTTGGTGATAGAAGTACTGAATTAATTTAGTTATTTTACTTCTAAAATAGAGTCAAGAAATGTCTGTCAATATTAGTTTATCTTTCAGTAACAAACCTGCTTAAAGAAGTAGTCATTCCAACATTTTTCCTTTGCCTCACTCGTGCCTACAGTTGAATATCTCAGGAGACTATTTTAACTTCAGTCCAATATTCACAATTTCCAATATTGCATGAGAGCTGCCTTGTAGACAGTATCTATAGTCCATCTTTTCTCCAACACTTATTTTTGATGCTTGGACCATAGATTTCATTGAGAGGTCCTTGTTTGTGGGTAAAGCACTGCAGTAAATTTCTGCTTCTGTCTAAAGGATGGCAGACTAGGAAACTCTTTCTTGTTCTTATCACTTGTCTCTGGGTGTATGAGAAGGATTTGCAGGTTTGTAATCGATCTGTTTGACTTGAATGAATGCATCTTCCAATGAGTCATTGCATGGGGCCTGAATGTGGTGCTTCTTGCCTGAGAAGTAGGCATGGATAATAATTCCTGAAGAAGGACTTATGCCCGAAATGTCAATTCTCCTGCTCCTTGGATGCTGCCTGGCCTGCTGTGTTTTTCTAGCACCACATTTTTCAAAACATGGATAATAATTGGTCAACAAGTCTTCTGTTCTCAATTAGAAATGATAGTGATCATTTGAAATTTGGCATTCTTGCCGTTGGCCTCCCTCTTCAGTATTCAAGGTCTGTATTGCTAAGTCATAACATAGAAGGGCAGCACGGTGGCTCAGTGGTTAACACTGTTGCCTCACAGCGCCAGAGCCCCAATTTCGATTCCAACCTCTGGCAACTGTCTGTGTGGAGTTTGCACATTCTCCCAGTGTCTGCGTGGGTTTCCTCTGGGTGCTCCGGTTTCCTCCCACAGTCCAAAAATGCGCAGATTAAGTGAATTGGCCATGCTAAATTGCCCATAGAATTCAAAGATATGTAGGCTATTTGCATTAGTCAGGGGTAAATGTAGGGTAATAGGGTAGGGGAATGGGTCTGGGAGGCTTACTCTTTAAAGGATCGGTGTGGACTTGTTGGGTCTAATGGCCTGCTTCCACACTGTAGGGATTGTATGATTTTGTTTTTGAATTAGATGGCATGATTTTGCAATTTTCTGACATTTTTAAAGTGTTGATTGTTGTACTTGTATTGAGAAGCATCTGATGATGTATGTTTAGCTTTGACCCTAAATCTGAGCAGAATAATCTAACAAGCTCAGATTGCCTGGTAAATGATGACAAAGATCCAGTTTATCACTGAGCCATGCAGCATACCAGTACTCCTTTCCTTGTGATCTATGATGAGGAGGTACTGGTGTTGGACTGGGGTGCTCAAAGTTCAAAAGCATGCAACACCAGGTTATAGTCCAACAGGTTTATTTGGAAGTACTAGCTTTCAGAGCACTGCTTCTACCTGACAAAGGAGCAGTGCTTCAAAAGCTAGTAATTTCAAATAAACTTGTTGGACTATAACTTGGTGTTGTGTGACCAAGTATCATTTACAAAGCTGCAACTGGGATACCAGGAATGTTGTCCTGTGATTCCTCTTTGAAAGGTGGAGGTTGGTACAGATTGGTCAAGCTTCACTGTTCTGTCACCAATTTTTAAGTGACACATTCTTTTGGGGGAGGCTGCAAAACTGCTGAATCTGGAGCTAACAGGAATGAAAGGTCAGGTTTAATGCTTGTAATTGCATTAGCTATTTTTACATTCATCAGTTGAATCAGTGGTTTGGAGGGCCAAAAGCAACCAGCATCTGTTGGCCTGATGTGAGTTGGCTTTTCACAAACAAAAATGTATGACAATATTGCAACAATATGGCTTCCGTGCAATTATAATTGAGGAATCAATCCTCAGTTTTGCGTGATGACATCTGTATGGACTTGGCTTTACTATTTATAGGAGCCCAACAAAACAATCACAGCTGTGCACTCCCATCACAGTGCACAATGTGGGTAAATGCTTTTGAATTGCCTCCTCATTCATGATGTTATAAAAGGAGTTATCTGCAAACCCAGAATTGTAAGACCTTTAATCGTCATCTGAAATCTAGCCCATCAGTTTTGTTTTTACACTTAGAGGGCACTAAGAAGCCAAGTTATATGCCTGATGTTATTTTAGAAAAACAGTTGGGGGAAAATGCACTGACTCTGATCATGAAGTAAAATATTCATTCTGAAAGTACTATCGGTAAAATTGTATGAGCAACAAGGGGTGGCTCAGTGGTTAGCACTGCTGCCTCAGCGGCAGGGACCCGGGTTTGATTCCACCCTCAGGTGACTGTCCGTGTGACGTTTAGCCATTCTCCCCATGTCTGCGTGGTTTTCTTCCAAGTGCTCTGGTTTCCTCCCACAGTCCGAAGATGTGCAGTGTCCCAAGGAAATGCAAGTTGGATGGATTAGGAAAATATAGGGTTACAGGGATAAGGTGAGTCTGGGTGGGATGCTGTTTGGGGGCCACTGTGGACCTGGGCCAAATGATTCCATTCTATGAAGACATTTTAGCAGTTTATTACCTTTTCAGTGCAGTTCCACCTTCATGTGGAGCTGCATTTGGAATGTGGAAACTTTGTGTGATTCTCAAAATCGCAGATCTAAATTCAGTTGCCACTTTGGAAATTTTATATTTTAAACGTAATTTAAATTTTTACTATATAGTTAAAGAGGAAAATAGTCAGTAATTTTGGAGCAAGTATTTCTTCAAATATACAAATTTCTCTTCAGTGCAAGTTGTGATACTGTGTGGTTCCAAGCTGAGGCACCTCAGAGCTATTATTGGTGAGGAGGTGGGACAGCAGTGTGACCGGTTTATTTTGACAATTTTCAATTGTGTGTGTGGACATGTTGATTCAGAATGGAAAAGTTGAAATTATTTAATATTTCCGTATTAGGGCAAGATATGATTTGAGGTTGGCCTTACCATTTTGCTTTCATGGGTTGTTACGCCAGTATGGAATACCAGCCGCAAAATGATATTGACTTTTCAGAACTGATGCCAGATTAAAATGGTGCAATTTATCATAGAATCGGTAAAGTGTGGAAAGTGGCCATTTGGCTCATCGAGTCCTCACCGACCCTCTGGAGAGCATCCCACCCCTGGTAACCCTGCATTTACTATGGCTGACCCCTTGCCTGCACAATGTGAGGTGATTTAGCATGGACAATCCACCTAAGCTGTACCTGGCATAGGCTGGTGAAGCCTGCAGTGGGACTGTAGTGACGGAGAAGGAAAAGCTAGGGCTCTAAGTTATGTTTCATTATTTTAAATTTTATTTTATGTTAATGAGAATGGCGTCAATTCATCGCGATGATATAAGCATTTCACTGTATTTTAAATTGAATACATGTGACAACAAATGATCCAATTCAATTCTGATCTCTTTGGACTGTGGGAGGAAACCAGAGCTCCTGAAGGAAACCCAAAAGAGAGAAGATGCAAACTCCACACAGACAGTAACTCTCAGCTGGGATTGAATTTGGGTCCCTGGCACTGTGTCCCAACAGTGCTGACACTGACCCTCTGAAGTACTTAAAAAATAATTGTATTCTTAAGTGTTCCTGGACAGGGTTAATCATCTTGGAATAGAGCTATCCAGAGGCTGGATTTACTTTCATCAAATTCCTTTTGTTTTAACAGGGGCATTAACCTAAAAGGTGTATTTAAAAATAGAGGAGTGTGAAATTTAGATACAAGTGCGTTTGATGTTAGTACAGCAACTTAGCCAAGAATTATTTTTAACATTGTGGTTGATGTGTTGTTTTGTTCTCTGGATGTTGGCAGGACAGTTCAGGCTGCTCATCTCCAGTTGCTTTGGGAGGTGGTGTGGGCCTCTTGCCGCACCATCTGAGCAATTTGTTTGGCCTCTGTACTGGGAACATAAACTATCGTGTTGGACTGGAGTCAGGTCTGCTCCCCAATGGGAGCATGGTGGGATCAGTAAATTTGCAAGATAGTTTTATGTGCTCATGAATCTGTTGTGTGCTGCATATAGATTTCTTTAAATAGAAAGTGGATCATTGACTGGCTGTTGTGAAAACGGAGACATATGTGGGCAGTCGATGAAATTCGAGGATTTGTGAAATACCTTTCTACAGTGTGGCAGAGATTTTACAAATCTTTTCTACAGTATACTAATGCAAATGATTCCAAATATATCTCTGAATTTTCAATGTTTTTGATTGGTTGATTTCATTCTTTTATTTGTGGCGCTTCTGTTGCAAACATTTTTCACATCAGAAATAAAAGCAGAGAGAGCCATAGAACAGATTCAAACTTTTAAACATGTCAGTGCATGCTTTCAAACCATGATTGTGTGATCGAAATTGATTACATGTAGTGGGATTTATGGTATAGAGTCCACCAGCAATGGTGGTACTTGAGTGTTTTTTTACCTTCAGAAGAAGAGCTAAATTGTGCCAAAATAAATGATGAAAACTGGTTAGAAATATCTAAGGTAATAAATAATTCTGCTGGGATACATGCTAAATGTACTACTACTTTGATAAATGTGCCTTGGATCACATCTATCAGCTAACAGATCAATAATAAATAAAACCTTTATCCAAGAATAACATCATTCTAGCCATGCAGTAAAAAAAATCGTGAAATGTTCAGGAGGAGTAGGTGAAGGGAATCTTTTAGTTGGCACAGTCATTTGGTTCAAGGGAAACAAATCTCCATGATTGTAGACTGCAATCCCATTGCATCTTATGTTACAGCTAGCTTCTGTGAGAAATTTTCCTTTTCTGATGTTGACAAAGACACTGGGTTCCTTTCTGTGAGTGGATAGATTGAGATTGATTGTTTAGGAAGACCGTGTCACTCAAATCTTAATCCTGTAGAATGGTATGATCACGCGCCAAATAAACTTACTTGACAATTCAACCCCATTACACTTGAGATTGAAATTTTATTGTCACTTGTGCTGAGGTACAGGAGTGCAGTGAAAAGTGTACAATGTCACCATATACAGTGCCATCTTGGGTACAAAATACCTAGGTACAAAAAACCTAAGTACAAGCTAGTAAAAGAAAGAAACAAAGTTAAAAGGTACATTTAGTTCAAATATGAAATGCAAAGTACTCATTGTCAGCTCTGCATTGTAAAGACTTATTGTTATTTATTTTTGATTGTGAACTGAAATGAGAAAATGACTGTTCTGAAAACTAAAGTTTGTGGAAAGGATGGTTGTATTTTTTTAAAGCAGTTTACTGGTACTCATTTTAAGTGTGTTTACATTGCTGTTTGTTCAAGCAGTGGGGGAGGTTTGGTTGCAGATGAGCTGAAACAAGGCAATGCGTTCAACTTGAAATTCAGCTGGCAATAAGTTGCTGATTGTTCTGTGGAATAGTGACCATTTGTCAATGACAAAAGCTTTCTGCCCACCAACAGCAATGTGATTGGTTCTCAGTCAGCTCAACAGCTTATGGCGAGATAGCTTGATTAACGTTTTGGATCCAGTGACTCTTTGTCAGGTCTTGAGTTAACCCTGCTATCTCTCCACAGATACTGCCAGAGCTGCTGAGTTTCTCTAGCAAGTTTGGTTTTTATTTCCCTTCATGGTTACTGTAAGCTGTGGGTTTTTAACCACCCAAGTTGAAACTTTCCAAGTGTGAACCAGTCACTCTATGCCTCCTGCAAGCAAGTGACAGTAAACTGTACTTGGAAAAGTAAGACTGAGCAATAGCAATTCCTCAGAAGCCAAAAGGCATATCTCGGTGAACCCTGTAGGCAAATAGCATTGAATTGTCTTCCCAGCCTTTCCCTCTGCCCGTGACACCCTTTTTTATGTGTTTGTTGGTATGTGTATATGTCGGGGGATTTTTATAAGGCAATTGGAGTTTTAAGTAATAGTTACACTGTTCATAATTCATACTCTGTAGTTGGAATCTGTTGTTCATAATGATCATTCTTAGTAAGTACAGAAATCTTGTCTGTGCTATAAGTCATTCTGGGTTGAAAAGACAGGAAAACTGGAGGGTTTGTGTATTTTGATAAAATTTGCAGTTTTCGTTGCAATTCCAGGGCTAGCAGGGGTTTGATTTCCAGTGTACTACCTCGCTGAGGCATAACAACAATAAAACATTTCCTTTCCACAGGAATGATAGATTGAATGCATTCTCGCTAGTCATTGTAACAAAAGAATGTCTTTGGTTCAGATATTTAGTATCAGAATAAGTAAAATATTTACTGAAAATGTGCATGTTAAAGGAAAAATATTGTTTAATTTAAAAAAATTGTCAACTGAGTTGACTGTATAAGTATGGTACTCATGATCCAACTTATTGTTTTGTCACTTGAGAGAAGGAATTAACTTCAAAAGTAAATTACACAGCCATTTAATACTTTTAAATAAATTACATTTTAATATTAATTAACTACATTTTCATTTTATTAACTTAATAAATTACAAAGTCATTACTAAGGTTCATGGTGTATATAGATGTTTGGAAAGCTAACTGGCCATGTCTTGTAAGAATTTTGTTTTTGACATTTGAGTAGGGTTCATAAAGAAGCGATTTTTTGAAACAAGATCCCAAAAGTATTCAGTGATAGTCACAAAGTGATTTCCACCTCTATATTTAAAAGTGCCACAAACTCAGCTAGTGGTTGTTCATGTTCAAATCAAATTTGAGGAAGAGCATATGTTGATCATGCATCGTGTAATTAAAACTTTATTGCAAATGCATGCCACCACGAAAATAGTATTACATGTACAGTATAATGCAAATGAAATTCGATATCAGCCCCTCTTGCCTGTTTGTGGGTCAAGTTGCTGCTGGAGTGATGTTTTAGTGGTTACAGGGTAAAAGCGGAGCATGCTTTTCAGTTTTCATTCAGCTTTCTGGTGCATTACGTCGTACCTCATTCGTTTGATAATGAACCATGATATATACTTTACACATTGGAGTAAGGATGAAGGGACGTGTGCAGTTACTGAATGACAATGGACTGTTTCATACTATTCACCACTGGTTGTTGATGCACGTGTCATGAATTATTTTCCTGTGATAATTTAAGCTACTTTTTAGAATTCAATAAGCAAAAACAAGACATGGGACCGAGGAACATGAGAAATAGCTGTAGGAGTAAGTCATTCAGTCCTTTTGAGCCTGCTCTGCCATTTATAGAGATCATGGCTGATCATCTATTTAATTATCATTTATTCTGCAGTACCCCCCCCCCCCCCCCCCCCCCCCCCCCCCCCCGCCGTTATAGAAACAAACTAATTTCAGTCTTGAGTATACTCTTGGCCAGAGAATTCCAAAGATTTACCACTGTATGAGTGAAGGTCTTCCTTTTTGTATATGGCCTACCTCATTCCTCTTAACTGAAGAAAATATAGATCCAGTGTAGCTTGTCCTTTCTCTTCGGACAGCCCCTCCTTTGCAGGAATTAGTTTGGTGAACCTTGTTGCGCTCTCTCTCTATGACAAGTATGTTTTCCTATGGGTAGATAGAACGAAACAGCCCAAAATACTCCAGGTAGGATAACACCAAGGCTCCATATAATTGCAAGAAAATATCTTTCCTTCAATATTCAACTCCTCTTGTAGGAGAAGGCAACACGTCATTTTCATCGTAATTGCTTATTGCATCTGCAGGTGAACTTCCAGTGATCTGTGAACAAGCATATCCCAGATTGCTTTGAAATTCAAAATGTCTGTGTATTTCTATTTTGCCTATCAACATGAATGACCTCCTTATTCTCCACATTGTATTCTATCTGCCTTTTTATTATCCACTCACTTGACATCTCCAAATCTCCTTAATGCATCCTTACATCCGCCTCACATCTCTCACTTCTGCCTAGTCTTGTGCCATCTGCAAACTTTGAAATATTACACTTAATGCTCGGGTTAGCTGGGGTTCAAGGACTGATACGTGCAGGTCTTCCTGTAGCCTGCCGAGCTGAAAATAATGCGCCTTTCCTAGCCTTTCTTTTCTGACCGTTAACCAGTTCTCAATCCATGCCAACCCAGTTTCACATACTCTAATTTTGTTTTCTAACTTTTCGTGCAGCTTTCTGAATATCTAAAAGCTTTCTGAATATCTAAATGTGCTACAACTATCAGTTCCACCTTGTCTTTTAAGCTTGTTATGGCTTCAAAATAATCAAATAGATTTATCAAACATTACTTCCCTTGCAAAAATCCACATTAACTCTGCCCAATCATACCATTATTGTCTAGGTATCCTGTTATCACATCTTTTATTAAAAGATTACCCCATCTTCCTTTCAATTTGAGGTTAACAAGTCTTTAATTTTCCATTTTTCTCTTCCTCCTAAAGCCATGGAGTTATATTTGCTGACTTGCAATTTGCAGGAACCATTCTCGAGTCTGTAGGATTTTGAAGATAAAGCCAAATGCATCTTCCACCTCAACGCCATTTCTTCCAACAAGTCCAGAGAATTTAGCTACTTTGAATCCCATGAGTTTTTTTTTACTAATATTAATACCTTGCAGTTAATTGTTCCACAAATCCTTTGATTTTCCGTTATTTTCCGGAGAATATTAGAGTTTCCTTCTGAGCCGAAAGACTAAAGAATTTGTTGAGCTTCTCTACCTATCCTTACTCCCTTGATAAATTCTTCTGACTCCACTTCTTATTATTCACAGATATTTGGTTTTACTAATTTTTTTTTAACATACCTATTGAAGTTTTACAGTCTGTTTATTCTGCTTATTCTCAGGTTCATATTTTCCCTTTCTTAAATGTTTTGGTGATTCTTTGCAGAATTCTAAAAGACTCCCAACCCTCAAGGTCCTGGGATGAATTGGTCTGGATTTAATTCAGTGACCTGTTATCTTAACACATCATTGTAATAGTTGTCCCCTTTAAGAGACGATTGCTGAGGGAGGAGTTATGTAATCTGTGTACAATCGGGGATGGAGTTGGAAATCTGGAGGAGGTATGTGGGGCTTTGTCCAAGAATTGAATAGGGCCACAAGCACGTTAGGACTGTGTGTGTGTAATGTAATCCGTGAATGCATGTTATTTGTATTAAATGATTGTGTTTTATATGTTAACTGGCAGAGGCAAGATTCAAAGTTAGAATAGAAATTTATTGTGGCGTGTATTTTTACAAAAGCAATACTGTGAACAAATTTGTAAGTTGCCATACCATAGTGCCTAAATTAAAGACAGAAGTCATCAATAACAAAATAAAAGGAAAGGTTTACCACCGTACAATTAAAGGCACCTGGGGTTCATGGTACATTGGAAATCTGGGCTGAAATCGCCACACCGGTCCCTCTGCACTGGGACTACAGTTTCACACTGGGCTGCTGGAATATCTGGAAGCTGCCAATCAAGATCTCCATACCCAGTCAAGATGCCACACCAGGCCAAGATCGTCATACTGTGTGACCGCCATTCCAAGCTGTTGAAAGCCATCTCGCTGGGCCAAAAGTTGTCTTCTGCTGAACTTGTTGAAAGAAGGTAAGGTCCAATTTAAAAAAAGACTGGAAACATTATTTTTTCTATGTTTTTTTAATGTAAAGTCGATGGAGTTGATGAGCTCTGGGCTCCTGGCTGGGGAGAAGGCATGTTGCGCTGCTACTCCACCTCCATCTTGAAAAGTTATTAAAACTGTCAGAACTGAAATCATGGATACTGTAAATAATTTTGACATTTTTATTTATAGTCACCTTACAATATTGAGCTCTGGTAGGTAAGAGTCTGTTAACAACCTTCTTGTGAACCTCTGTTCCATTGGCAGAATGCCTACATTTCTGAACATTGTTTTGAGTTGTCTCTAGATGTTTTCTAATCAGTTTGCTCAGAGATGGTAATACACACCTCTGGAGCAATGGGATTTGAACCCAAACCTCCTGGCTCAGAGGTAGGGTCACTGTTACTGTACCACAAGGTCCACTCTTTGTGTTGTTACTGTTGGACTCAAGATAGGTGGGATGCTGTTTGGAGAGTCAGTGCAGACTGGAGGGGCTGAATGCCCTGTTTCCACACTGTAGGGATCCAATGATGATTCTGTAATTCAATTTTATTAGCTCCAATGTGCACTCCATTAAGGCTATGAATGCCTGCTCAGAGTCAACAACTCCCCCTAAACTTGATGTTAGCTGTAAATGTAGTGATGTGGCATTGACATTGCATTGTTCACCAAGTAATTTAACTGGGGCACAAAAAACATGAAGGGTCCCAGTACAGACCATTGAAATGCCCTTCTCCATGCTATCCTCAGTGTTATGCCCTTTCTGCTGCTGATATGATTGCTTCTCTTTTAGACAAGTTTAATAGTTTAATTACCCTTGATTCACTTAGAGTCCTAGCATTTTAGATTTTTGGACATGGAGGTAACATCTTCAAATAATTATTTGAGTAGTCTCATGATATTGGTATATACACTGATCAGGCCGATCTTAAAATTGTGGAAAGTAAAGTCCAAATTCTGATGTGCAACCTATCTTATTAAACTTTTCTATGTGCACTTTGCATGTTGATTTTAGACTTCTCTGTATTTCAGAACAGCTCCCATTTATTTGTGTAATTGCCTCTTGTATGTTAGCATCTACTGAAGAGTGGGGTGGTATGTTAGCTCAGTGGTTAGCACTGCACCAAGGACCTGGGTTTGATTCCAGCCTTGTGTGATTGAGTGAAGTTTGCTCATTCTCCTGATGTCTGTGTGGGTTTCCTCCAGGTGCTGCAGTTTCCTCCCACAATCCAAAGATGTTCATGTTAGGTGAATTGGCCATGCTAAATTGCCAATAGTGTTTAGGGATGAAAAGGTTAGCTGCATTAGTCATGGGAAATGTAGAGTAATAGATTAGGGGAATGGGTCTGGGTGGGATACTTGTTGGGCCAAATGGCCCGTTTCCACACTGTCGGGATTCTACAATTCTATGAACCAACTATTTTATACCATAATTCTATATACCTGCATCAACATTATTCCTTTCTGCACTTCAATATTTAAAATCCTCATTTGCTTTCTATGTTTAGACTTTAGACATGTGCTCATTGGCAACCTTGAAAAGATCTTTTAATTTGCATATCTTATGAGTTCTCTTACATGCTAGTAGTAAGGAGAAGATATATTCACTGCAGGATTCCCAACCTCTGACTTGCTGTTGTAACCAGTTCAGTTTCCAGTGAGGAATTTGGAGGTGGTAATCTCTACGCAAGAGGAGTTTGTTCAGTTCTTACTGGAGATGGTCACTACTGAGCATTCTTTTGATACAAACATTACTTGTCATTTGTCAGCCCAAAGATTAATGATATCCAGTCTTATATCCAGTGTCTGAAGAGTTGTAAATGAGATGGAACATTTGGAACTCCTCAGCAAACATCTCCATTTCTGACCTTCTGATGGAAGGACGTTCATTGAAGCAACTGAAGATGGTTGTCCTTCAGTGATTCCTGTGGCTGACATGATTGACTTTCAACAACCAAACCATCCTCCTTGTGTAGGTATGATTCCAAACTTCAGTTTTTCGAAGGCACCCTGATGCCACACTTAGTCAAATTGATATCAAGAACAGTTACCTCACCTTCAAAATTCAAGTTTTTTGTACTTGTTTGGACTTGGTCATCATGAGCAGCAGATGTGCCTTGGGATTAAGGATAACTTTTGTCAGGCCAGTGTTACGAAGTTGAATGTGTGTACTGTAGCTTTGAGAAACTGAAAGCTGGGAAACATCTATGGTGTAACAGACTGTACTGGACAATTTGGGCTGTAACATAGAATCTGAGTTGTTTTCACTGAATTTAACCAATCAGTTTAAATTATGCCCTAAGATACTAAAGCACAATTGAATTTGAATTTTACAGTTTTGACAACATTGAACCAATGATGCAATCTGATGTTTTTGGGTATAAAAAGCAGGCATTTTGGATAGTTAGTGAGCAAAAGAGTATCTTCTGCCATTGACAGATTGCCTGCAAACCCCCTCTCTGAAAGATACCTTTTTCATATGAAACATATTTGCAGCAGAAGACTGATAACGACCCAGGGAGTTCTACAAACAGAGGAAGATTGACACCAGAGATGACCGTTGTGATCTGGTTTTGAAAATTGGTTTGCTGTAAATTTAATAGGGCCTTTATCGGATCAGTACATTGTTATAGAGTGGGAGAGAAAGGAAGATTAGAGTTGTAAGCAGTGATTCTTTAATGTTCTTTCTTGGAGTTAAAAGAATAAAATTGTTATTTTTTCTTTAAATAGTAGAATTTCAGTAGCTCTCTGTCACTCATACTTGAACAGATTATGAGGTGAGGTGAACTTTTGTGTGTTTGGTTTAATTAACAGATGGATTTACCTCCTGTCATAACACCAGGCATTTCTTTAGATGACTGAGATCATCAGTTTTGGATCCACATGTTTTTCCACAGTGGGAAGATGTTGCATGGGGAACTGGACGTTTTGCTTTGGCTTGGTTTCCTTGTTCTGCCTCTACTGCTGCCACTTCATCTTGCTGTTGAGTCACTGAACCTCAAAGTAGCTTTTGCCTTGAATGACCAGAAGGTGCCAGGCTTCAACTAAGGATCTAATAACAAGTGAGCTAAGTGGTCTTAGCAGAACTCAAACTGAGCATTCAGCAAGTTATTGCTGTATAATTGCCACCTGATCCCAGTTTCAATGACAATTTCCATCAGTTTGCTGATCATTCAGTGGTGGCTTAAGTGGGGATTTGCTGAACTGGGCTTTTTTTCATATCTGTTCATGGAATGTGGGTGTCACTGACTGGGTCAGTATTCATTGCCATCCCTAGAGCCCTTGAGATTGTGTGAACAAGCTAGTCCATGTGCTGTATTTAGACCCACAATGCCATTAGGGAGGGAGTTCCAGGATTTTGACCCAATGCCAGTGAAGGAGAAGTTGGGGATGAAAAATAGCTTGGCGGGAAACTTGCAGGTGGTGGTGTTCTGTTGCATTGTCTTTCCCCTGATTAGCAAGGTTAGATCTCATGGAATACAGGGAGAACTAGCCATTTGGATACAGAACTGGCTCAAAGGTAGAAGACAGAGGGTGGTGGTGGAGGGTTGTTTTTCAGACTGGAGGCCTGTGACCAATGGAGTACCACAAGGATCGATGCTGGATCCTCTACTTGTTATCATTTACATAAATGATTTGGATGCGAGCAAAAGAGGTACAGAAAGTAAATTTGCAGATGACACCAAAATTGGAGGTGTAGTGGACAGCGAAGAGGGTTACCTCCGTTTACGACAGGATCTGGACCAGATGGGCCAATGGGCTGAGAAGTGGCAGATGGAGTTTAATTCAGATAAATGCGAGGTGCTGCATGTTGGGAAAGCAAATCTTAGCAGGACTTATACACTTAATGGTAAGGTCCATTAAAATTAGAAAGTGGAGTTGCAGGTAAATAGGATAGTGAAGGTGGCATTTGATATGCTTTCCTTTATTGGTCAGTGTACGGAATACAGGAGTTGGGAGGTCATGTAGCGGCTGTACAGGACATTATTTAGTGGCCTAACCATTGCAAGCAGTTCTGGTCTCCTTCCTGTTGGAAAGATGTTGTGAGGCTTGAAAGGGTTCAGAAAAGATTTACAAGGATGTTGCCAGGGTTGGAGGATTTGAGCTATAGGGAGAGGCTGAACAGGCTGGGGCTGTTTTCCCTGGAGGGTCGGAGGCTGATGGGTGACCTTATAGAGGTTTACAAAATTATGAGGGGCATGGATAGGATAAATAGATAAAATCTTTTCCCTGGGGTCGGGGAGTCCAGAACTAGAGGGCATAGCTTAGGGTGAGAGGAGAAAGATATAAAAGAGACCTAAGGGGCAACATTTTCACACAATGGGTGGTACGTGTATGGAATGAGCTGCTAGAGGAAGTGGTGGAGGCTGGTACAATTGCAACATTTAAAAGGCATTTGGATGGGTATATGAATAGGAAGGGTTTGGAGGGATATGGGCCGGGTGCTGGCAGGTGGGACTAGATTGGGTTGGGATATCTGGTCAGCATGGACGGGTTGGACTGAAGGGTCTGTTTCCATGCTGTACATCTCTATGACTTTATGACTCTAAGATGGAATTGGTCACTTGTTTGGAGCGTGCTATGTAAGGAACCTTAATAAATTTCTAACAGCAACTTGTTGATGGTGCACCTTGCTGCTCCTGAGTGTCAGCGCTAGAGAGAGAGTGTGTGTGTGTGTGTGTGTTTATGGATGTGGTGTCAGTCAAAAAGGCTGTTTTGTCCAGGATGGTGTCAAGCTCCTTGAGTGCTGTCGGAACTACATCTATCCTGGCAATTATGGAATATTCTATCGCAGTCCTGACATGTACCTTTGTGAAGGTGGACAAGCCTTGGGGAATCAGGAGGTGAGTTAGTCACTGCAGGATTCCTAGTCCTGAACCTGCCCTTGTCATCATAGTGTTTACATGCTGGTCCAGTTCAGTTTCTTGTTAATAGGATGTTCGGGTTTCGGTGATGACGTCGTTGATCGATTGTTAAGGGGCAATGATCAGATTCTTTCTACTTTGAGATGGACATTGCCTGGCATGTGTGCCGCAAATGTTAGTTGCCACTTGTCAGACCGAGCCTGGATTTTTTCCAGGTCTTGCTGCATTTGGACGTGGGCTACTTCAGTCAAATGTAACCTTGATGTCTAGGACAGTTATTCTCACCATAACCTCACCTCCTGGAATTAAGCTCTCTTGTCCGTGTTTGAATCAAAGCTGTAATGAGACTGGAAACTGAGTGGCCCAGAAGAATCCAAACATTGGCCATGAGCAAAGCAATTGTTGCTTGACAAAGCAGTTACTGATATCTTCCATCACTTTATTGATGATTGAGAGGTGGCTAATGGGGTAGCTGAATTTGCTGTGCTTTTTGTGTACAGGACATACTTAAGCAACTTTCCACATTGGATAGTAGTTAGCAACTTATCTAGAGGCATGGCCAATTCTGGAGCATTATTACCAGAATGTTCAAAGTTAAAAATCACACAACACCAGGTTATAGTCCAACAGGTTTAATTGGAAGCACACTAGCTTTCGGAGCGACGCTCCTTCATCAGGTGATCACAATCACCTGATGAAGGAGCGTCGCTCCGAAAGCTAGTGTGCTTCCAATTAAACCTGTTGGACTATAACCTGGTGTTGTGTGATTTTTAACTTTGTACACCTCAGTCCAACACCGGCATCTCCAAATCATTACCGGAATGTTGTTAGGGTCCATACTATTTCTTGACATCACGTGGAGTGAGTTGAGTTGACTGAAGACTGGCATCTATTATGCTGGAGCCAAGGAGATGGCTGAGATAGATCATTCACTTCTGGCTCATAACTGTTGGAAATGCTTGGTTGTCCTTTCATGAGTGGGAGCAGTTCCTATTTACAGAATTAGGTTTTTGATACCTTGTGTGTTTCTGCAAATATCACCTCCACCCACCCACCCACTCTCAACCACCGCACTGCTTGTTATTGCCTTACACAATGGAGTAAAATGGGAAATGTTGCACACTCACCCTTTTATTCTGTTCAGATGGTTTGTACAGAATATATATTTTTAAAAACCAGCATGTTTGTACCAAACCTGTACAATTCCCATTTACTATCAACGTTGCAGGAAAGAAAAAAAATGCCTTTGATTGAGCAGAGCATGGATTGTGTAAGACAAGTCCATTTGCAATATAAAGAGTTCTTCAAATTGACTTCAGAACAGCTGAAGGTGTAACTACTTAAATTTGAGTTTGAGAATAAATCCAAAAGGCACCAGCAAATTAAACATAAAAGCGAATTTCATGGTTGTATACATATATATTGACACACGCACACAGTTCATCAGAAACTACATGCAGAAGTCGACACTGAACGTTTTATTGTGAGTGAAAAGAATGCAAATCTTGCATGTTGCCTGCAGTTTATTCTGCCTGCATGGTGTGACAGACAGTATGCCATTGTTAAAGGCTACAGTGGTGACATTGATAAGTTTCTGTTAGATATAGAAAGTGACAAGTGCTGAAAGAGTTGAAGTATTTACTGTACAACCCTGTGGACATGATGTCAAGTCCATGGGTGATTTTACATTTCCTGCTTGAGCTTTCAGAGTTGTCAGAGTACACATTAAATCTTCACCCATAAATCTCTTTCGCTCATTGATGCGGATTCTTGAGATATTTTGCATTGATTGCTACTTGTTTGGAAGAGGAGAAAGCAGTGTTTGAATTGTTGCTTGTCATACCATTCTCTAAGCAATTTCTATTTTTGCAACATTTTTGGCAAATAATAACCCAAATGAATTTTGTTAAAATGCAACAGAAATGAAGATCATACCATTGCTTTGGAACAAAGCTTCACTCAGTGAACATGCAAGCCTGTTGCTCTTTTCAAATCTGGAAGTGTTTGGCTGGTAAGGCTTTTTGAATCCAAATCGAGGCATAAGGATGTGAGGGGTCCTGCAGCTATCTGGAATGAGCTGAGATGATTTATCAGCATTAGGCTCTATGCCTGTAGGTGTCAGTCTGTATTGGTATTCAGTAAATACACTTGATATTGGGCAATGGAAGATAAAGCTTCGTAATTCCAAACTGTAGATTCAATATAAAATTGTATTGAGTGAATCCAGCATCTATCAGCGTTTCATTGGTGTAAGATAGCAATGATAATTACCCATTCAGATCCAGAGGGCAAAGCTATTGTATTAAAACACATTAAACCACATAATTAGTAAAGTGAAATACTTGAAGTTATTTTGCTACATTACAAAAGCTGTTAGATGCACATTGTTATTTGTGAAACCTTAATGCTTGAACTTCCCCTCCCTACTAGGTTTATACAAAGGTGTCCTCATTATATTATAAGTTGACAAATCTACTGAAATAGTGTGGAACAGATTTCAGATTGCAGGAAACATTTCTAAACTAACATTTCAGCATTGATTCACTGCTTTTATTTTTAAGATGTTCTCTAATTTTGTGGAAAGCATTTATTGGTTTAAACTTAAGAAATTGAACTGTATTATTGTTTTTGGTTGCTGTAGCATGAACAAAACATACAAGTCTTGGGTGGCCTTGAGAGGAAAACTGTGAAAGATTGACCACCCCTGCACCCCCCCCCCCCCCCCACGCCCATCCTTAGTCTTGATGGTGCTCAAACAGGATAAAGAAATGGATATGGAATTCAGGGATGGTAGTAGGCCATTTAAGGTTCCTTGAGTCAGTTTTACAATTCAGTCAGATAACAACTGAGCTGTTCATCCATGTTGGTTCAGGAAATTAAAATAATGGATTAGACAAGAATTTAAGTTTCTCAGTCTTGAAAGTTTGAATTGTCTTAATATCCAGAGCCTTTTACTTGGGTGAAGATGTTGTCAAAAGCTTGTGATTTACATTGTGTTCATGCTTCATTTTTGAAGCTGACCAAGACACCAATCAGAATTTCTGGAGTTTATGCTTATGTTTTGGAGTTTATGTTTCAGGTGTGGTGTGTTTGAAGATGAACGATCAGTCCACTTGCAGCACAAAGATCTGATGCATTTTGGACACACTTGTTTTGACCATGTTGTTGAGGTTTGTGGAGCTATGGATATTTTCTGCTCATCAACGAGAGGTTGCGCTCTTCATAGCAGGAAGCACATTTGCTCATGAGACTTTGCCATAATAATGATCCTGAGTGAACTACTCCAGTGTCTGAGGGACAGTGTTAAAAATCTTCTTCAAGAGCTTCATGGTGTCAGCTTTTCTGACCCATCCTACCCATCTTTTCTGAGCTCTCTTCAGCAGTGTGTGGATGTCAGGCAGAGAAAACTCAGTCCTGGAGACCTGGAATTGCCATCTGATCTTGAATAGAGTTTGTAAGCAGATCATGTAAAATTCATGTAAGTTGTCTGGACAAAACCAGCTGTCCATACGTAACAAACACACAAGAGACTTCAAAGGACATCTGCTCTGTGTACCTTCACTTTTATTCAGAGACTATGTACTTTACACTCCCAGAAAGCTTGTTACAGCTTGCTAAAGGCAGCACTGACTGTAAGTAAATGAAAGTTTAATACTGCAGATGCTGGAAATCTGAAATTTAAAAAAAAGTGCTGGAGAAGCTCAGCAACTCTGGGTGGTTCCATGACGAGAGAAACCAAGACAATGTTTTATGATCAGTATGACAACTGAAAAGAGCTGGAAAATGGTATTTTTTAGGCTGTAGACAAAGAGGGTAACGGAGCAGAAAATGAGGGTGTCTAGAGCAAAAGTCAAAGACATAAATGATGGTGGAAAGGGAGCGTTAGAGATGTCTACATAATGAGCAGTAAATAGAATAGATAATATTGTTGACATGATGGACTTGGTGTAAGTTAAATTTTCATTCAGCATAGTCATGTGTTTGTCTTCAGCAATCAACATTGTGAAGTAGTTTATCAAAGTTGTGTCTGATTAATCCAAATGTCTGGGTGTATCTGTTGTGTGAGTAGAACATTACTAATGTATTAAATCTGACTTCTTTCAGAAGTAAAACTGCTTAAAGACTTGTGCTATTGGGCCATGTATCTTAGTGAAGTCAAAGTTACTTCCTGTTGACCTGGTTTATTTGCTAAGGTTATGGATGATTGTGCTTGACATCAAATCCACTTTTCAAGGCGATGGTGCGAGTGACCATTCTGAAACATTGAGAGTCATTTAGATCCAAAGTTGAGATGTAGAACTAAACTAAGGCATTGTGAATGCACAAGTTGCTCTTTCCACTAAAGTTGCATGAATTTCAGCTTATCTTTTCAATAAAAAAACTTTAATAACAGGTAGACTTTAACTGTAGCGTTTTTAACTGTTTTCTGTATTGATTTTAAAAAAAATTTGAAAGACCACAAGGGCAATGTTCAAGCCTTACAATACTTCGTCTTTTATTCAACATATTGCTGTTTGCTTCCTTGATAACTGAATTGTGCCCAACAGTGAGGGTATTGTTTGGTGTGTATAATATTGTGTACCCTGGTTCTGTTGAAATCAATGGTTCAGTTTAGCCCATGCTTGTTCTTCAATTTCAGCAGCATTACTTGTGGTCTTGTTGATTATTCTATTACAAGAAATCTTTGTCTGGCATCAGCCATGCAATTCTTTTCAACGGTTATAAATTGGGGTTTTATTTATTTGTGATGCATTTGATCTAATTGAAACCCTTTTTAAAACCATAATTTTGGCCAGACTTACTTGATCATATCTCTTGATTCCTCCTGTATTTTGAGATCTTGTTTCCCTTTCAATACCCATTCCTGAAGCATCTCAGGACTCTTATTTTGGGGGTTTTATATAAAGATAAGCTGTTGGTGGTGGGTCAGATATTTACCTTTACCTGACTGGATGAAGAATACGGATACTCTAAAAGGAATTGTAATCACTTACCTTCTTCAATTGTATACCTAAAACATGGAATAACAATATTGTTTGGAGAAAATTGCATGATGTTTCACTAGAAAAAGCTTGCTTGACAAATGTGTTCATTAATGTTGAAGGAAAATAATTCATTTCTTTAGTCTTGGATTCCATGAATACAAAATGTTCCTATCTATCGGATTAAATAGAACTCAAATGTGACTAATATCCTGAAGATTCCAGTACTGGGGTTATAGTTTAGTGATAGGGAATAAGCCATTTAGGTCTCAGATGTGGGTATGCTTCTTCACCCAGAGAGTGGTGAGCCTGAAGGATTTCCTGCCACAGAAAATGCTTGCAGTTAAAACTTTGGATGCTTTCAAGAAGGAGTTAAATGTCTTTGGGCCATAGGGATCAGAGGTATGTGGTGAAATGGGGAGCAGTGTACTGAGTTGGATGATTATCCATGATCATATTGAATGGGGGAGTAGGCTCAAAGGCTAAATGGTCTACTCCTATTTTCTGTGTAACATGCTCAGTCCTGCTGAAGAGTAGCAAAATGAAGCTTACTGAGTTTTACTGGGTGGAAGGATGTATTGCTCACTGTCCATCCCTGCCCCTAGAAGAAACGTTGTTGGCAAACCTACTGCCTTTTAAAAAGCGACTTCTCCCTTCCCACCTCAGTGGAAGATTTGCCCTCCAAGAGACCACTGACAGCTCCCAACAGCACCAGCAGAGCGTAGTGGGCACTGCTAGGATTATAAGGACATCCAGATCCCTTTGTATATCCACACTTCCCAATATATCACCATTTAAATAACACTTACCCCTTCTGGTTTTTTTACACCAAAGCATATAACTTCACACTTAACCATGTTGAATTGCACCTGCCATGTGTTTCCTCACTTACTCACCTTGTCTACATCACCTGGAAGCCTCCTTGCAGGCTGCTCATAACCCCGCCTGGTTTAGTGTCATCAAGCTTGGAAATGTTGTGTTAGGTCACCTCACTCAGGTCAGGTATATTGTGAATAGCTGGGGTGCAAACACAGACCTTTTGAAGTGCATAGTTGGTCACAACCTGTCACTTGGACAAAGACCCATTTATTCCCATTCTCTATTCCTATTTGTCAACCAGTTCTCAATGCCAATGTATATACCCCATTCTGTCTGCTTTAATTTTGCCCACTAGCCTCTTTATAAGTGACCTTATCAAAAGTCTGCTGAAAATCCAAATGCAGCACATCCACTGATTTTGCCTTATCTATTCTACTAGTTGCATTCTCAAACAAAGACTCCAATGATTTGTCAAGAATGATATCACAAACACATGCTGGCTTTGTACAATCGGCATTAATACTTTCTGTATGTTCTGTTATCTTTTATATTCGACTCCAGAATTTTCCACACTACTGATGTTAAGCTCACTGGTTTGTCATTGTCTGTCTGTTTTTTCCCTTGTGCCTCCTATTTTAACTAGTGGAGATATATTTGCTACCCTCCAATCTGTAGGAACTGCTCCAGAGTCTTTAGAATTTTGGAGATGACCACCAATGGGTCCAATTTTTCAGGGCTACTATCTTTAGTACTCTGGGGCGTAGGTTATTAGGTCTTAGTGATTTGTCGATATTTTCAAGTCAACCTGTTCAGAGACTTTACAACACACCACTGGAGCAGGTGGGACTTGATCTTCTGAGATACATAAAATAAAGAACTACAGATGCTGGAAATCTGAAGCAAAAACAGAAATTGCTGGAGAAACATAGCAGGTCTGGCAGCATCCGTGGAAAGAAAACTGTTGACATTCAGGTCCAGGGACCCTTCTTCACGACAGTCTTGGCTCAGAGTTAGGGACATTGCCACTGCATCACAAGAGGCCTCCCTGTTGACCTTTAACCCCATTAATTTCCTCAGGATCATTTGCCTGCTAATTGATTTCCTTCAATTCCACCCCCACAAATGACCTTTTGGTTCCTTAATGGCCTTAATGAGCCTAATAAAGGCAGGCTACTGGATGTCTTATCCACCAACTGTATTAATGGGTGGAAATGAGATGAGCTACCCATTTGTCAGATTTGACATATGTACCATGAAAACAATCCTGGTGGGGGTGAGGCATAGAAAGGGCTGTTGCTATGATTGAAATGATTTTTGCATGGCTCCACCATTCCAACGGTCTGTTACTGTGATGAGGATTTCTGTGTTTTAGTGGCTGTCGACCTCCAGAACCTTACTGTGAAATTGTAGAGCAGCAACCCAAAAAGAGAACAATCCACATCTGTAATTGATTTATTTAACAGCATGTGCCTATTATGGTTTCAGATCCTGCTGAGGGAGTTAGGGAATTGAATCAAATCAAGGAGTATTTCTTAAATTTATAGTTCGTGCTCTCTTTGGAAATTAATTCAGCAATTAATTTTCACCCATTTCAGCCAGATTCCGTTTTTGTATCTTTAGTAGGGTTGGTAGCTCATTGTTTAAAGAAATAGCTAAACGCAAATATTCCATTGTCGAAAAATAAATGTTCTTGAATAAAATCAGCTTTTGTGGTTGTATGTTGTCGAAAGAATCCTAAGGTTAGTTCACTGTATTTGTCTTCCCCTGGTGGAATGGACTGATGTCCAGCTTCTGGTGCTTCCATCACTTATCTGGTGCCAGACTCCCATTGAGAGCAAAACCTCCATCTCATCTGAATGAAGCTGCTTACTTTGACATAGGGTGATGTTTGACTAGATGCATCTGTGAGTTAATTCAGTATAGTCATGACAGCTGTATTATTCTGATTCAATGCAAGTATTTAATTACTCATTTCCTGTGAATGATTAGTACCTCATTGCTGCTCTGTGATGTACTTGGGTTGCTTTAGTACCTAGGAGAAAGTGAGGACTGCAGACGCTGGAGATCAGAGCTGAAAAATGTGTTGCTGGAAAAGCGCAGCAGGTCAGGCAGCACCCAAGGAACAGGAGAATCGATGTTTCGGGTATAAGCCCTCCTTCACTTTGCTTTAGTACCTAGTGATCAATGCTAGAATTAAAATGGTACCTATGTTAGTCCAAACCAGATCTTCCAGACATGTAATTCTCATCTGAATTCCAGTTGACATGAAATGCATTTAAACTCTGAACTGATGATGGACTGTTCATAAAATGCTAAATGCATGTACCTAGAGTTCACTGTGCTTTTGAATGCTAAGTGACTTTTTAAAAGGAAAGGTAATGTATTGAGTGCAAAGGATATGAAATTTTCTTTGTGTTGCTTTGCGATATCAAAAATATGGGATTCTTGTTGGTAGATTGTTGTGGGGACATCGGTCAAGAAAACTACAGGTTGCTGTTTTGGCTACTTAGTGTTCCAGGGCAAAGGTGTGGCGATAGAACTGATTAGATTCTGTGGTGTTTCTTAAGTTTATTTCTCTCTTCCCAAGAAATAACAGCAGGGGAAGGCTGTGTGGCTTGTCAAGCTGCTTTGCCATTTAAGGCAATTGTAGCTGATTTTGGGCTTCAGCTCCATTTTACTGCCCACTCCTGATTCTGAGTGACCAAACATTTTTCTATCTCAGCCTTAAAGGGTGGTGACTGAACAGTCCCCTGCAAAACAGAATTCCAAAGATTCTAAACCCTTTGCATGAAGAGATTTCTCCTCATCTCAGTCAAAGTGATTGGCCCTTTATCCTGAGACACTGCTCCCATAGGTCTGTTTTATTGACCAGTGGAAACCATCTTTGAGCATATCTCCTATCAATCTCCTACAGAGTCTTGTGCATTTCAATGAGATGTTATTTATTCAGAACTTCAGAGATCACCGACAGTGTACAATTTTGAAATCGCGCAGGAGATGTAGGTGCATCTGCAGTGTCCTGCCCGATATTTATCCCCTAATGATGTGACGGAAAACCCAAGTATGCATTGAAAAAAAATTGTCTTAGCCCTTTAACGGAGTGCAAATACCTCAAGTGTAATCTTTGAGAGTTGAATTGGGGTATTTCAGGAGTAATGGTGAGGCCTTTTGGAATTTCTTGTTTTCCATTATGGGAAATGGAAAGAAGCACATTGAACAGAAACCTCTTCTGCTGTTGATGAATGAAAAAAGGTGCTAGACTACAATTGATAATTCTTACATAATAGGTAATTTTGACACTTGACAAATTATTTTTGAAAATATAGTTTTTTTTCTAGCCTAACAAATTTGTGTACCATGCTGGACACCATGAATTAGTCCAGATTTCATTAAAGATGGTGTTCCACAGTCAAAAGCAGGGATTATGGTGCAGGGTTTTTGACAGATGTAACTGGTCATTTGTGTCTATCTCAAATTGTCAAGGTTAATCTTGCAGCTTCTAAACGTGAATGCAATTCCCACTTACTATTTATTCATTTTCAACTAATCAGAAAAGTCAGCTATGTATATAGGAAGACAAATAAAAGAAGTGGCGAAGCGAAGGTTTTGAAACTTTAGAAGTTAGTATTTTATGTGCGATTGATGAAGTGGCTATGCAGAAAATTGTTTCCATATGGGGTGAATCCAATTCAAGACAGCATTATTAGAAGGTAGATGTTAAGAGATTAATTAAAGCAATTTTTGAGGCTTGCTTGATGAGACATGGTGAATATGCCCCATAAAGTGGTTGAAGTGCAGAGCCACAATCCATTTAAGGAAAGAAGGTAGGCTTGGTGCATGCATGACAGAGAAGGGCAGACTGTAGAAAGGAGGCAAAGTGGGAAGAATTAATTAAGAAGAGGCTTGTGTGGAATATAAATCTGGACAGATGAGTTTGGCCAAGTAGCTGAAGACTATTTGAACTGTATGTGTAAGCTATGTTGCATCGTAATTGTTTTGACTGCATGAATTAAACAGTAGCCAGAAGGCTACATGAGACTGAGTAAATATCCTCTTCCTTAAAAAAGAGCATTGAAAAGGCTAGGTTGATACATGGTTTTTTAATGAAGTTCTGTGCAGGGATGTTTTGGATCAGTGCATGAATACATTTTAATATTGTCAGTTCTGTCCTCTTAACCCTCTCATCATGTTAAAGAACTGGATATAGCTATTACCAAGGATAGTCGAGACAAGACCAACACCATAGAAGGACCCTCTTCGTGTGCATATGAACTACATGTGTAGGTCTACCTCATGTACAATCCATTTTGTGTTTGTACCAGTGATTTCTGTCTTGAATTACATTTTACCCATTCATTTACATGCCACTTGTTAGTAACTATCTGACTGCCTTTATATTTCTGCATTTGAATTGTTATATTTCATTGCTTGTGAGTCTTAAGCATCCTTGCAATGAGTGTATAATCTTATTATTTCTTCCAAAATATGGTAGCTGTACTTTTTAATGTTAAATTATATCTGCTATTTACTCATTAACCTGCCATAAGTTTCTTACAGTTCTCTTTGTAGTTCCATAAAATCATTCACAATATAGGTGCATGGTGAGTGAATTTTTATTTGCAGATCAGTGCCTGACTTTGAGAACTGAACTAAGAACAGATATAGGCTTTTGGTGCAAAGTGAATCTTCACAACAGAGCTCATGACCAACTCTTTGTTTTCTGTCAGCCAAACAAAGTTCTGACAGCGCATGTCTAAAATCTTTCCAACAAACCGCTCAAGAAACACAGTACCTGAAAATGAATGTATATTACACGGACTGCATTGTCTTTATCTATTCAATGTGTCACCTCTTCAAAATAGGACCTCCACAGTACATGAAGTTTCATAAATCTTGTTAAAATACCTTTTTTTGTAAAATATAATCAACAGGGTTGATCACTGTTGCTAATATGTTCCCAGCGGGATAATATTTACAAAAAAAATCAAATTATTTGGACCATGATATGATTACTTATGGCTGTCAGTGCATAGTTACAGTAACTTAGTACCTGGAGTTCTAGAAATATTGAACACCTTTTAGTCCTTTAACACCTTTGAAACTTTTAATGAATTGTCTGTTTTCACCTTTGCATTGAGCTCCAATTCATTTCCTTTCCCTCATCAAATTTTCCACTCCCATTTGTTTGCTTTGTCTTCATCTCTGTTTTGTGTGGAATGCTTTCCATCTCTGGAGATGGTTGAGAACAACATGTTCCTTGGAGTGATGATGACCAACCATCTGTCCTGGCCCACCTACATTGATACTATGGTCAGGAAAGCACAATACCTCCACTTCCTCAGGAGGCTAAGGAAATTCAGCACGTCCATAAAGGCACTTACCAATTTTTATAGATGGACTACAGAAAGCTTTCTATCTGGGAGCATCATGGCTTGGTATGGCAACTACTGTGCCCAGGACCGTAAGAAACTATAGAGAGTTGTGAACACAACCAAGTCCATCATGCAAGCCAACCTTCCATCCATTGATTCCATCTTCGCTTCTTGCTGACTCAGAAAGGCAGCCAACATAATCAAAGACCTCTCTCTGTTATAATCTCTTTCAACCTCTTCCATTAGGCAAATGATACAAAAGCTTATACTCGTGTACCAACAGATTCAAGAACAGCTTCTTCCCCACTGTTGTTAGACTTCTGAATGGACGTCTCAAGTTTTAAAATTTAATGTCGGCCCGACTCCTTGTGCACCTCTCTGCAGCCATAACATTGTTTGTTCTGTTCTATTACCCTATTGCACTTTGTGTGGTATGATCTGCCTGTACTGCACGCAAAGCAAAACCTTTCACTGTACCTAGGTATATATGACAATAAGCAATCAAATCAAATCATAATGTGTCCTGGCAAGCAGCAACTTTGGTATATTTTCTTCCATGACTAGGAGAAATTGAGGACTGCAGATACTGAAGATCAGAGTCAAAGTGTGGCTTTGGAAAAGCACAGAAGGTCAGGCAGCATTTGTGGAGCAGGAGAGAGCCCGAAATGTTGATTCTCCTGCTTCTTTGATGCTGCCTGACCTGTGCTTTTCCAGTGCTGCACCTTTCACACTTTGTACTGTATCATGATAGAATAGTCTGGGTGGATGGAATAAAGATCAGGCTGTGAGGAAATAAGAGATTTCATACCCAAAATAGGAACTCTGCATTGAATGGACTGGAAATCCAACTAGGAGGAATTCAACAGTTCATTATTTTCAAACATTGAATATGTGAAGCAAGTATAATTGAACTATCCCATGTTAAGCATTTCCCCCCAAAACAAAACTGATCATTATGTCGTCATGTTGGGTAAAGCCACATCATACTTCCCACTTCAATGTCACACAAAACCCTAGGGCTTAAATTGGTTAACTTTGCCTCGTTAAGAAGCCTGTTTGAGTTCCTGTAATATTGGTTACTAATCTGACTGCAGCATCTCTAAACTGGAGTTTCATTATTAAATGAGATCATTGATGCAATAGAAAAACGTACTTATATATCATATGTGCAAGCCCATTGGCAGTGACACAAAGCAAAGTGAGTGATATTTTGACCTTTTCCACCCTCAGAATGAAAACTTGCCCATTTTCATCATTGTTAAATTTGGTGCTAATACGGGTTAGGTTACTTTTGTATATTACAGTTCTGAAAGGAGTCTATTAGTACAGTATTTTTCTTTACCAAGAATATTTGACCTTTTTTTAGTCTAAATTGCTTTTCATAATTTCTTTACATTTCGATCTTGATTTACAAACTCAGGATGAAACCATTTTTCCTGTGCCACAGGAATTTGATAGCCACACTAATTCCTTGTCTAAATCTTGTTCCGAGGGTGTGTATCACTTTGTTTATATTGGATAGTTAGGGATTGGAATCAGCACAATGAAAGCTCTTCAGGATTTATTGCAAAATGTCTCTGGCATGCAGTGTTGTACTCGATGCATATGTCACGAATGCTGTGAGACCTTATTGTTGGCTGGAAATGAGGAGAAACACAGCAAACGTATTACTTTCCGAATCCGTGTACTTGGTCATGTGGGAAAATGTGCAGCTTACATTTTGAATCAGTAATTATTGTTACTTTTAGTATTGTACGTGCCTTTCTTGAATATAATGCTTTTCAGTATTTTCTTGCCAGGGGGACTGATTATATGAGAATAGTTAGTAAACTGAGTATTACACACTTTTGGTGTCATTCTTCTCTGTAAATTGTGGGTCTCTCAGCCCACTCACCCATTCTCCTTTGCACCTACCTTTTGGTCTCTTGCCACCCCATCCTTTCCAGCCCCACTCCCCCTCCCCCTCCCCTTCTTCTGTTCATTGGTACATTCACAAGATGTTAAAATAATACTGGAAATGTCCCATTATCCATCATTTAATCTCCTCCAAATGCCTTAAGCTGACAAATTAGCAAATGCAAACTTGAAATTGACATTTAAGCAAAATATTTATATTTGCAAATTTAGTACGCAGTTACTGTTTTCAATTCACCACAATTTTTGTTTCTACAAATTGAGGAGATCCTGGTTGTGCCAAAACTTGTCTGCCATCTTTCACCCTTTCTGGTGACTAACTTCTCTTGACACCTATCTCCATCTGGGTGGAGGAGGCTGTACTTTCTGATCCTTGCCTGTTCAATGATCATATTCACCATTTTCCCTGTGAACCTGTGGCCTGATGTATGTCACGATGCCTGCTGCTGTATAATTTAAGGACACCATGTAAAATTACTTTCTCTTAAAGCTACCTTACACAGTGGTTGTTTGGCTGAATGACATGCTTCTGTTCCTTCTGGGTGAGAGGGTGCAGAGATGCTTCAGTGTGATTCTTGGGAAGTAGAGTGAGTGGGCAAAAAAGTGACAGATTAAGTACAATGTGGCTAAATGTGAAGTTCTTAGAGACAAAAAACATTCAAGTGGAATTTGTTTGAATGGCGATAGATGGGGAAAGGGGTATGTTCAACGAGACCTGGGTGTCCTTGTACATGAGTTGCTGAAAGTAGGCATGTAGACGTAGCAGGCAGTGAAGAAGATAAATAGTATGTTAGCCTTCATAGAGAGAGGATTTTACTGCAGGAGCTGCGATGTCTTGTTGTAATTGTATGAGGCCTTGGTGAGATCACACTTGGATTATTATCTGTGGCTTTGGTTTCCTTATCTGAGGAAGTATATTCTAGTGATGGAGGAAGTATGTTCTAGTGATGGAGGAAGTGCAATGAAGGTTTATCAGACTGAATCCTTGGATGAGACTGCACCAACTGCCGAAACCTTTAGCATTCCACCAGTACCAGACAAAGCAAATGCAGGACTGAGTTTCCTGATGAAGTGATTACCAGGGGTTACGGTTTAGGGAAACAGGGTAGACCATTTAAATCCATTGAGATGAGGAGATATGTCTTTACCCAGAAGTGATTTGATTTATTTATCCTAAACATGTATTTTGTTTCAAAATACAATGAAAAGTATTGTATGGTTTTGCCATTCTCTGGCACCAACTTAAAATGCAGAAAAATGAACCAAAATATAGAATATAAAGTCAGAAGAATTCAAAAAGTGTTCAACTTTACTGACCTCCTTATTAAGTGTTCTGCCGTGGACCATGGGCCTGGTGGCTAGGCACAAGTTTCCTTGGCTGTGCCACCACTGGCATTAAAGTCGCCCATTCTTCGGTACCAACTTGCCTTCACTTTTATGAGTACTTACTGATCCTCACCAATGCAGATGCCACCAGGTACCGGACTAGCCCAAACTCTAATCAATTGCTGCCATGAGTCTGCTTTGGGCACACCTCATCAACATTGGGTCTCGTACTGCTCTCAAACTTGCCACCATCTCCCTGAATCTGTGCTGGGTGCAGGAACCGAAACTTACCTCTGCCACTGTAGCCACTAGGACTGAATTATTGATGCAGAAGCTATTGGGAACCCAAACACACTCCTCAGCCACCAATCCACGCCGGGACCACGTCCTGACTGACACCAGTCCATGCTGGGCCCACGGGCCAGCACTTAAGCCATTCCTGATTAGATTAGATTACTTACAGTGTGGAAACAGGCCCTTCGGCCCAACAAGTCTACACCGACCCTCCGATGAGCAACCCACCCAGACCCATTCCGCTACATTTACCCCTTCACTACGGGCAATTTAGCATGGCCAATTCACCTAACCTGCACATTTTTGGACTGTGGGAGGAAACCAGAGCACCCAGAGGAAACCCACGCAGACACAGGGAGAATGTGCAAACTCTACACAGACAGTTGCCCGAGGTGGGAATTGAACCCGGGTCTCTGGCGCTGTGAGGCAGCAGTGGTTACCACTGTGCCGCCTTAAATTCCTGTGAGGGAGTTACTCAACAAGAGGTAAGTAAAATAGAGGAAAAGCAGGAAAAAGTGCTGAGAAAAGAGAGGAAGAAAAGAAATGTAAAGCTGACTGGTTGAGCCCAAGCTCAGAAGCCCTACTCCTCCTCCATCTTACTGGAAGTGGTGAGCTCGTGGAGGATGAGTTTCAAGAAGGAGTTAGAGTTCTGAGGGCTGGAAGGATCACAGGGTATGGTGTAGAAGGCAGGAGCAGGGTCCTGAATTGGATGATCAGTCATGATGGTATTGAATCATGGGGAAACTCCACCGGCTGAATGGCCTCTTCCTGCTATTTTCTACATTTCTGTGTTCACTGAGCCATTTGTGGGAGTGCATTTTGTGTCCATAGACTGAAATAAGAGGGATTCCTTTTGGATTTGTAGAATGTAGACTTTGCTCACTGCTTGTCTTGTGGATATTTTGTTATTTGTTCATGAGATATGGGCATGGCTGGCTAGGTCAACCTTTTTTATTGCCCATTCCTAATTACCGTTGAGATTTTGATGGTGAGTTGCCTTTTTAAATTGCAACAGTGCTTTGGGTGTAGCTTCATCATTTTGTCTCAGATAGTGAAGCAACAGTGATATTGTTCTGAATCAGCATACTGTAAAGCTTGGTGGGGAACTTAAAGGTGGGAGTGAATTCATGAATCTTCTGCAGTTGTCCTTCTAGGTGGTAGTGGTTGTGGATTTGTTTTCAAAGGAGCCTTGGTGAGTTAGTGCAGTGGGTCTTGTAGTCGGTACACATTGCTACTACTGTGTGTCAATGGTAACTAAGGTAACAATCAATTATATGTATGAAAATCACTCTTTTTTTGTAGCAAAACTGCATAGGACTTGAGTTTTATACTGTAATAACTTTAACTGTTACACTCACTCAAATCACAGTGAAAATAACTAGTCCTGGGGAAAGGCAAGACTTCATTTGTTGACCCCTGAGCAATGATTGGGTTCACACAAAGTCTCAAGGTTTGACACCAAGTTTTAAATGGACCAGGATATCTATGCTTTTCATATGTGACATACGAATACATAGAATCAATATTGTGATTGGTCTGTCCTAACTACATTTGTTTCCATATACTCAAAGTTTTCATTCAGAATGCAGCAGAACAGAAATCTGGTAAAAACATTATAGCAAGAGTTTGAATAAAGTTCTAAAAGTGGGTAGAATAACAGGAAAACTAAACAAATAGTAGCTCACAGGGAATGTGTTAAGATGTTGGAACATGACTGAAAGTTTTTGTTGGCTTCGTAAGTCACAATTATATTGGAGTTAAAAGAGAACTTTGTAAAATTATTAAATCTGAGATTCTGTTTCTGCTTGACTTTAATGTATAATAGTCAATCTTGTGAAAGTTTTCCAACTTGAAAAATGTTTACATGTATATAGCCTACTGTCATTTCTGAACTTCCTATTTGAGTCCTTTGTTCACAGTTCTGATTGTGCACTTATACAATACATGCTCTGTGTATTTCAAGATGTGTTTAAATATAGTCATCTACATTAATTAACTACAGTTCATCAGAGTGTGATGAAATCCACTTCTTTGTATGTCCAGTTATACCAGGGAAGACTATGGTCTCTCTGTAATTTAACATTTATGGCACAGTTAGATTAACTGTCGCTGGGCAGCCGCATTCAGTTCTATCCTGCCATTGCGGCTGGATATATTTAAGTGTTTCCAAGAGGTCACTTGGCATTTGTGCACTGACTAAAAAGCACTTGCAAGGAATACTGCATTCTATTCTGCTCCTCTGACATAGGAAAGATGTTGTTAAACTTGAAAGGGTGCAGAAAAGATTCACAAGGATATTGCTGGGGTTGAAGGGTTTGAGTTATAGAGAGAGGCTGCATAGGCTGGGGCTGTTTTCCTTGGAGCGTTGGAGGCCAAGGGATGGCTTTATAGAGATTTATAAAATCATGAAGGGTGTGGTTATGGTGAATAGTCAAGGCCTTTTCCCTAGGGGAGTCCAAAACTAGAGGGCATAGATTTTAGGTGAGCGGGGAAAGATTTGAAAGGAACCTAAGGGGCAACTTTCCCATGCACAGGGTGGTGCGTGTTTGGAATGAGCTGTCAATGGAACTGGTAAAGGCTTGTACAAATGCAACTTTTAAAAGGCAAATGGATGGGTACATGACTAGGAAGGCTTTAAAAGAATATGGGCTAAGTGCTGACAAATAGGACTAGATTAACCTAGGATATCCCCGAAGAATCTGTTTCTGTGCTGTACAACTCTACGACACAGATAATGGGAGGAAGATACAGAACCTCCTTGTTAAGCGGAGCTGCTATTGCCTGTACAGGTGGGAAGGAGTCAAGGACAGCGGTTCCAGGGAGAGGTTCTGGGAATGAAGAGGCAGACAGTGTGTTTTCCTGTGGCAGCAATTTTAATCATGAGCAGCACTTCATGCAATGCAGTGAGCTGGCATGTCCATTTGTGTTGAATGATTTCATCATGGGGCAGAATTCAGAATCTTTCTAGTTGGACCCCTCCTCAGGACCAACAGTGGCTACTGCTGTGTGAGTTGTCAAAGGCTGTCATGGATTGGAGGTGGTTGAGGGGGCTCATGGCAATGGACACTGTTGGGTTGCCGCTGGTTCTCCAGCTAGCGGGAGGCCCAATGAAGTAACCATTACATTCTGTTTAAAGTCTGTCCTGGAATATTGATGTGAAGATTTAAATATCAATTATAAATATTAAGCAAAATGCAAGGTACTGTAAGTCTGAGTTAATGGCAGAGTACAGAGAGCTAGGAAGATTTTTTTCCTGATTTTCTTTCAACTCGCATCCAACAAATTGGCTTTCACTTTTTGTTTTTTTTAGCTCTGCCATGAAATTACTTGACTAATGGGTGAACCAGATGGTGGTGTGTGTATCATTTTTGACTGTTCGTAATGAGAATTGTTGATTATTTTTTTATTCAAAAGAATGTTTAAATAGATTGCAAACGTGTTCTTGAGGAAAGAATGGGTTTTGATACAGTTGCTAATCACAAAACAATCACTTGTCTAATGGGCAGCATTACTGTAGTTTCAGAGAAATGTAAAGGAACATAAAGGGCAGTCAGAACCCAAAATATCAATATGATGTTCATAGAATAACAACATATGCTGCAGAACCAGAGTGCTGCCACCAATCCTCCTTCCTGCACTGGGACTCAAAGCCTGTTTAGGGCCATGACTCATGGAGAGGAGACTCTTATCTGAACAAAGTGTATGTAATTGTATGGTAGCAATAGGTACAAATTCCATGGTCTTAGTCACAGTTAGACATAACTACGAGGAGACATCTGATGACACAGTCTCTCCCTCAGGATCTCCAGGTAGACGCTCTCTTCCATCCAAAACTCTGTGATATCAGCATTTGAATGGACTGCTGTCTCCACCATTAACCCTTTCAGAGCCAATACCTTGTACAGTGAGTGCACCAGTTGGATACCCTGCGTAAATTTATTTTCTTACATTCAATGGATAACAGTAATGGATAGAGCATAAAGCTGGCATTCAAACCAATTGAGTGTTAGGTTAGAATCTTCTCTCTCTGTTCCTGTTGCTTGATGAAAGCCACGGGATTTATGTCAACTTAATACATTTCTGAACAGACGTTTCATGATAGTATTTCAGAGGTGTGTCAACACCTTGTAACATTACTACAAATATATTTATGTCTACTCAAGCAAATGCATGAAGACACTGTTTAATATTTACTGTTCTGTGGTTTATTTTTGTGCATCAGTTCAGGTGTAAGGTATTAGGTAGTCCTGTGCTGCCCGCTAATGACAGTGAAATTATATAGCCCACGGTATTTTGATACTGAACTTCTGGGCCTTCCTCGAAAGATGTTATGGTGTGTGATTTTCCATCAGTAATTTTAATGAATAAGAGAACAGTAATCATTCTCTGATTTCTACTCCCTATGCGTATGTGGGAAACTGAATAATGGGGTTTGGAAAATGAAGGAAAACTTGGAACGGCTGCTTGCATCAAGGTTAAATACCAAGACAAACCATTTGAGTCAGACTACTTGTTTTCGTTTTGTAATGTCTGACCCATTGTTTGACATTGACTGCTTAGAGGGTTAGCAAAGCTCCCAGCTGAGCCCTGCTTCAGGCATCCAAACCCAGGACTGGATGATTTGAAATTCCTGATTGGTCTTCAGCAAAGACAAGCAAAGCTGAATTGAGGAAAAGGAGAATGGGGTATTGATGCTAATATTTAAGGAGAACTCATCATGGTGATGGTGGTGGGTTTATTTTGTCTTGCAGGATGACAATCCTAGGGGTGGGTGGCGAGCACTGTTGGGAATTCTTTTGGTGGAGTTTCATGGAAGATTAAGAACATTTGAATGAGGGAGCCTCATGGAAGGCAGCCTGCACAAGGTTGTTTATGTTCTCGCTGCATGGTGTCAGTGGTGTTGGAAAGAGGCACTCGGTTAGGCATTAATTGCCAGCCAGTTGGCTGAAATTGGGGTGGAGGGAAGTTGGTGTGGTGAGGCTGTCAATTAGCCTTCCTGTCACAGATTGAATAGAGGTGGAAGTGGGAAGGTAATGGACTTCCCAATATCTGAACCCTCACCAAAGTTTGTCACAGGGCAGGGAATTACATTGCACTGTTTGTATATATGTATGTGTGCTTCCCCAGGGGAGGGTGGAAGGGTGCTGCATGTTCAGGAACATGAATTATTATGTATTCATGGATTTGCTATCTTTATTATTATTATTATTATTATTATTATTATGATTATTCCTTGTAAGGATTATTCCTGATGAAGAGCTTTAGCCCGAAACGTCGATTTCGCTGCTCCTTGGATGCTGCCTGAACTGCTGTGCTCTTCCAGCACCACTAATCCAGAATTTGATATCTCCATCTCTCGTCTGTGTTCTAAATGACTGAGTATTCTGTCTTGATATACGATCCATTCCACCTAATATTATTGTTTAAAATGAATATGAATAAACACATTTTAATGCATTTTAGGCGTTAAGGTTTTAAAAAATGGCCATGTTATTTCAGAGAAATAATAATCAGTGCAGGAAATAACAAACATTTGAACCATAGCTTGATAGGATATTGGTATTTAAAAACAGTTTTTCTCAACAGTGTTAAAAAATTTGTATTAATTCTACTTGAAGTATGCATGTGAAATTGATTGCTAGTTCAGGGCTTTAATGTGCCCTGACATCTGTTTTTAAATGCTTTCATCAATTTTGGATATGTGCCTCCCCATCACTGTAAAGCGGCTGGGAGATCTGCCTCTGGGCCAGCTACAATGTTAGTTAATGCAACATCTGGCATCTGAAATGCAGTTGGATCTGTTCTTAGCTGCACAGTAATAACAATTCAGTGTTTGAGCCTGAAGCACAGTAATGGCATGAGTGAAATGACAGTTTGCTTTGTGAGCAGATTCTATCTGGAAAGGACAGTTGTGTCTTTGGCTTGCCTGCTCTTGTCAGGGGATTCTGCTTGGGATGTGTAGCTCCTGTGATTTGATGATACCGGGGGCACTTGTGGAATCATATTCTCTATCTCATTTTATCAAACAAACCTCTAGGGCTTGCTTTCACCTTGGGGAGATTCTTTCCACTGGAGCAGAAAGGGAGCTATTATGCATGGAAACTAGGACAAATAGCTTTATACCTGATCCAGGCTTTTAATATACGCCAAATGGATCCTCCGTATAGCTGTTTAGAGTTGTACCCCACACACCTGCAGCTGGTGAAGGAACTGAACCGTATGTTCTAGCAAAGTAATCCTGGTCAGTACCTACTCATACACCACACAGAATGATATCATATCTGACAGTGCATGTGAATAAGTTGTTTCAATTGCACACATGTTGTGTCTGGAGTTTACTGGAGCTTTTCTGCAGGGAATGTTTGGGCTTCTCCTGAAGCATTCCAAAGCCTGTTGTCTGCTCTGTGCAGCAGTGGATTGAGTAGCAGGTAGAGCTGTTGTTGGATGAAACATGTTGGGAAATGGCACATGTACTATGAGTAGTTTTTTATCTACTGATTTCATTGTGTATTGCTATATGTTTGCAGTAATATATACAAATGAGACTTGGCTAAATATATTATTTCATAAGTTTATGCAAAAGAGTTTTAAGAAATGTTCCCATACTCCACTCAACTGATTTGATGATATATAAATGGATTCCAATGGAAATCCTTTCCATCCAGTTGGCGATTAGCAAATTCATTTGAAGATATGAACAGAAAACAGGCTTCCATTTAAGTAGCACCTTTTCATGACCTCATCATGTCCCAAAGCACATTACAGCAAATGAAATACTTGTCAGGGTATAATCACTGTTACAATGTATGAAAAACAGGAGCCAGTGTGCAAATAGCAAGCTTTGACAAATACAAATTCAACCGTGATGAGATAAAGCAGAAGTTCTATTTTAGAAGCCAGTCAAATGACTTCAGAGGAAAAAGAAGTCCTTTTCTGTTTGCTAACATTTGTCATAGTAGTTGAGCATTTTTGATGTACAAGGTAATATAAACATGAAAAAAAACATGTTTCAATATAAATTTACCTCGTGTATATGAGTAACTTCATTCGTGTTTCAATTTTAGATTCTGACAGTTTGTAAATGTGAATTTGACGCTGATGTTTTGACTCATGGCAATCATTCTACACTGGAGACACTTCAGTTTGAATGTTAGTGGTACATAGTTTCCCATCGACGACATCACAACTTTCTTGTTATAGTTTAACAGCTGTTTGTCTTGTGACAGGATTACTGATTTGTTTTCTTGGAAATGATCTTAAAAATGGACTGGGCAACAAACTTTCAATGTTTTCCTTCATGCAATATTTGCATGACGTAGGGTCTGAGATTTACATATATTAATATAATTTATTTTGTTTTAGATTTTGAACTCGTGGCATGTGGGTTTTGGTTCGTGTGTATGAGGGTGATTAACTTGTCAGTATTTCTGGTCCCATGATTTTAAAAGTGTGCATTGGGAGAGTTTTGTGAGTGCAGCGAGTAAACATTGAGGAACATCAGCTTACTTTCTGTTTGGAAGGATCAGAAAATTATTTTTGCTAAAACTCATAGCTTGTAAAGGAATTTTGTTTTTGGCAGTCACAGATGAAACAGTTTTTCCTAGAGGAAGCAGCTAATTTAGAACTGTTAGGAACAAGGTTACCTCAGTGTAAGGATTTTAATATATAAGTTTGGGACAAGTCTTTGTTTATAAGTCCAATGGGATTATTCAAAGTTGAGAAAGTTTAAACTCAGTTGTCTGTCTAATCAAGGAAGAGGCTGACAAACTCTCAAGACTGGGAGTTCAAATAAGCCGTTCAATTAAACTTGAAAATGTAATAGAAAAGATAAGGTGTTCTATTTGAGTACTGTAAAATGATGGTGTTGTGATACATGGGTTTGTACTTTTACTATGTATTTGAAAATCTTTCAAATTGTATTACATATAAATATCCCTTTTCTTTACATATATTTATCCCTTTTCTTTATTAGTTGAAACTAAATCTGTTACTTTGGTCACTGAGAAAATGAGAGAGTCTATTATAAAGGATTTAGTAGCAGACTGTTTGTTTAGAAATACAGAATATAATCAAGCAGAGTCAGTGTTTTTACCTTCATGAAGGGGTAGTCATGCCTGACAAACTTGATTGGTGATTTGGGGAAGCTGTTTCTAAAGCGCAATCTTTTAAAATGTGTGTTGATGTAACGCGATTACAACGCCAACACTCTAGACGTTTCTAAAGTGTGATTTTTCTATAATGTGGTGTTGCACAACAATACCACCATTGCATTATAGAAGAACTGACTGGATTTCCAAACGACATTTGGTAAGGTCCTGAACATAAAGTTACTTAATAAGATAAGACCTCATGGTGTTGGGAGTAATTACCCCCGATAAATGATTAGGTAACTAATAGAAGACAGAGAGTTGGGGTAAAGGTAGCATTTTGAGGATGGGGACTTGCAGCTGGTGGAGTGCCACAGGAGTCAGTGCTAGGGCCACAATTACTTAGGGTATATATTACTAGGGCAACAAAAGAGAATGTAATGTCACCAAGTTTGTAGATTGTAGTTAAGTAACTGGGAAGACAAGTGGTGGGGTTGACTGGGTCAATGGAAGGATATAGACAGTTTAAGCAAGTGGGCAAAAACTTGGCAGTATGATGTTGGAAAATGTGAGTTTATGCATTTTGACTGGAAGAATAGAGGAGCTGAATATTATTATGGAGAAAGTTTGCAGAATGCTGCACACACAGGGATTTGAGAAGTCCTTGTCCATAAATCACAAAAAGCTAACACACAACTAAAGGAAAAACAAATAAAATTATAGCCTAGATTTCAAAGGAAATGGACAATAAAAATAGGGAGATCTTACTAAAACTTTAAAAGGCACTACTTAGACCATAATTGGACTACTGTAAATAGTTTTTGGCCCCTTATCTGGCATTGGAGCAGTCCAGAGAAGATTTCACAAGGTTGATCCCGAGTTTGCACAGACTTTCTTATGAGAGATTGAGCAGGTTGGATGTGTACTCATTGGAATGTAGAAGAATGAGAGGTGACCATATTGAACATAAAAGATTCTTAGGGGCTTGATGTGATAGATGTAGAAATGTTTCCGCTTGTGGGATAGTTTAGGACCAGAGGGCATAGTGAGAGTAAGGGATTGTCAGTATAAAACAGATAACAAGGAATTTTTTTTTCTCAGAGGGTAGTGAATCTGTGGAATTCTTTACTGCAGAGGGCTGTAGAGGCTGGGTTGTCAAGTAGATTGAAGACGCTGAGATTTTTAATCAGTAAGAGAGTCAAGGAAAATTGTGGAGAAGGTAGGAAAATGGAGTTGAGATTTATCAAGTCGTCCTTGATTTGATTGAATGGTGGAGCAGACTCATTAGGCTATATGGCTAAAAGACCAGCTCCTCTGGTATTATGGTCAGTGAAAGACCACTTCAGTAAATTAAGAAAAAACTATCAAACCAGATTTTAGACTGGGATCTGACTTATCTAGTCATATCATCAGCTGGGACCATTTATAAACTGCTAAATGAAACTACCAAAACTTTGAGTGGGGAAGAGGGAGAGAGACTGGATACTGTTGGCTGCCCGGTCTGTCATGTATGTACAGAAAAGTGGATAATTAATTTTTCTCTGAATGTAAAGTTCCTGTTCTCTTCATTTCTGTTCGACTGCAGTGAAGGCTTTAGCTCTCTTCAATTCACTGAAGGCCCAGATTTTGCAGTTAACAACTAATCTGAGACACTTGTCATTGACCTTGAAGAATGATGCCAGGAAGATCTCGTGATCGGTGATGAAGTTTGCACCTTTCTTGCTGTTGATAGGAGTCTGGCACTAAGTTGAAGGGATCTCCTAGTATCAGCAACATGCCATTAGGCAGGGTTTGCGCATTGAAGTGTTCCCAGAGATAGTCCATTTTACTTCTCAATGTGCTAACTATAAAATTTATAGACAATAGGTGCAGGGGTAGGCCAATCTGCCCTTTTGAGCCTGCACCACCATTCAATATGATCATGGCTGATCATCCTTAATCAGTATCCTGTTCCTGCCTTATCTCCATAACCCTTGATTCCACTATCCTTGAGAGCTCTATCCAACTCTTTCTTAAATGAATCCAGAGACTGGGCTTCCACTGCCCTCTGGGGCGGAGCATTCCACACAGCCACCACTCTCTGGGTGAAGAAGTTTCTCCTCATCTCTGTCCTAAATGGTCTACCCTGTATTTTTAAGCTGTGTCCTCTGGTTCGGCACTCACCCATCAGCGGAAACATGTTTCCTGCCTCCAGAGTGTCCAATCCTTTAATAATCTTATATGTCTCGATCAGATCCCCTCTCAGTCTTCTAAGCTCAAGGGTATATAAGCCAAGTCGCTTCAGTCTTTCAGTGTAAGGTAATCCCGCCATTCCAGGAATGGACCTCGTGAACCTACGCTGCACTCCCTCAATAGCCAGAATGTCTTTCCTCAAATTTGGAGACCAGAACTTCACACAGTACTCCAGGTGTGGTCTCACCAGGGCCCTGTACAGCTGCAGAAGCACCTCTTTGCTTCTATACTCAATCAATCCCTCTTGTTATGAAGGCCAGCATGCTATTAGCCTTCTTCACTACCTGCTGTACCTGCATGCTTACCTTCATTGACTGGTGTACAAGAACACCCAGATCTCTCTGTACTGCCCCTTTACCTAAATTGATTCCATTGAGGTAGTAATTTGCCTTCCTGTTCTTGCCACCAAAGTGGATAACCATACATTTATCCACATTAAACTGCATCTGCCATGTATCTGACCACTCACCTAACCTGTCCAGGTCACCCTGTAATCTCCTAACATCCTCCCCTCATTTCACCCAGCTTAGTATTAGCAAATTTGCTCATGTTATTACGAATACCATCTTCTATATCATTAACATATATTGTAAAAAGCTGCAGTCCCAGCACTGATCTCTGCGGTATCCCACTGCCATTCCGAAATGGAGCCGTTTATCACTACTCTTTGTTTCCTATCAGCCAACCAACTTTCAATCCAAGTTAGTACTTTGTCCCCAATTCCATGCACCCTAATTTTGTTCAATATCCTCCTATGTGGGACTTTATCGAAGGTCCAGGTACACTACATCTTCTAGATCTCCCTCGTCCATCTTCAGAGCTACATCCTCAAAAATGAAGGATGAGTGAATAGGCAATTGGGTGTTGATCATGAGAAGTTGAAATGCCGTAAGCAAACTTCAAAACGAGTAATTGAAAATTTGAATATTTTTCAAAATGTAACTATTTTATTTACATAAATACAATATATAATTAGTTTTTCAAGACTAGTTTTGCATTAGTTATGACTGAAGATGTTCGAAGTTCTTGTACAAACAATTAGGTGTAACTTTGATAAGTTTTAACAGCACTTTTACAGCATGAAAGAGGAAGTTTTAGTCTGTTGTGTGATTTCTATTTGATCCCAGTGTTTGACTTGTACAGTGCACTATATATACTGTACATAATATATTTTGGATTATTGCATTTAACTGCATATGCAAACTCCAGAAATTGTGTTCAATTTCAGAGGAATAATAAAAGTAGAGTTGCCAATTTCACTGATGTTACTCCTGCAAATTTTAGGTCATGGCGCTATGTGGTAGAATATTGCATCAGAAGTGAGTTTAAAATCTCTGTCACCAGATCTTGTGTCTGTGTGTGAGTAAGACAGAGAACTAAGTGTGCACAGAACTCAGAGGGAGAGTGAAACACAACATGAATGAAAATCAAGTCAGCTTGTTTAGATAGGTATAAAGGATGCTGTGGTAGTACTATCTGAAGTGCAGTGAATTTCTCTCTGTCCTGGCCAATACTTGTCTCAGTTGCAAGTGGATGAACAAGAGAAATAAAACAGTGATGTTACTTAACAGACACATTGCTCCCTGAAGAGGTGCATTGAGAAATGTCAACAATAGAAGTCATCGAGTTCAGAGAAGAAAGGAAGTATTATTTCACTCTTATAAAAGAATACTGAAGCACTACAGATAGCATAGATAAGATTTACAAGGATTTAATGAACTATAGTTTGAGACTGAAGTCAGCAGTATAAAAAGAAACAGCCTTTTCTGAATGAGTAATTAATTGATTTTTTTTTGGTTTTATTCTTCAAAGAATTTTGCACATGACCAAATTACAATCGGGAAATGCAAGTCATCATTCTGAAGTTGATGTTCAGCATTCGGGCACAAGATATTTTAAGTAGAACAACTTTGTTTAGAATAACAGAAAATTAAAATCTTGTCAGCAATTGGCTTGTCAGCTGATAATCCTCGATACTCCGATTCCTTGTTTTCTCTCTCCCTGTGAAGTGGCAGAGTAAAACTGACCGAATCATAAAGCATGGAAACAGATCCTTTGGTTCAACTCATTCATGCTGACCAAACATCCCAATCTGATCTAATCCCATTTACCAGCATTTGGTCCACATTCCTCTAAACTCTTCCTCCTCTTCGACCCATCCAAAAGCCTTTTTATTGTTGTAATTGTACCAGCCTCCACCACTTTCTCTGGGAGCTTGTTCCGCTCATTCACCACCCTCTGTGTGATAAAGTTGCCCTCGGGTCCTTTTTAGATTTTCCCACTCTAACCTTTAACCTATGTCCTCTAGTTTTGGACTCCCCCACCCTAGGGAGAAAAGACCTTGGTTATTCACCCTATCCACGCCCCTCATGATGTTATAAAACCCTGTAAGGTTGCTCCTCAGCCTCTGATGCTCCAGTGAGAAAAGCCACAGCCTATTTAGCCTCTCCCTGTAACTCAAACCCTCTAGTCCGAGCAACATCCCTGTAAAACTTGCTTAGAAAATGACAGTGTGACCCTGCAATGCTGACAGTTAGTGCCCGTTATGTGTTAATGTGTCAGCCATTCAGCTCTTTGACCCTATTCTGTTATTCAGTTATATCATGGCTGACCAATCTGTTGGCTCTAGTTACCAGCTGCTGTTCATCTCACCTAGTGCTCTTGCCGAACACATCTAAATCAATTTTGAATATTTTAATTGACGCTTAACCCCAATAACTTTTTGGGTAAAGTGCTTAAAATTTCCAGTAACTATTACATGAAAATTAATGTTACTCTTCAACTCAAAGACCTAACTTTAAGATCATTACCCCTTGTTCAGAACTCTGCACCACTGGAAATAGGTTCTTTCGATTTACCCTATCAAATTCTGTAATCGTCTCAATCATCTAAATTAGATTATCTCGTAAGCTTAATGTTGTTATTTTAGGTGAAGTTAACTTGTAAGTGAATTTCCATCCCAAATAGTGACAATGACGTGATTTATTATTTTGCCTTATGGGAGTGATAGTTAGAGTTAATGCAGGAACCTTCTTCCACTCATTTTGTTTGTTCAAAGGAAAGCATAACCAAAATATAGACTGGGTTTTGGGGGAGGGAGTGTGGCAGAAAAAAGTGGTGAGGATCAGAGGGAGATTTTTGCTGTGTACAGAAGTTCTTGATCAGTATGTTTCCAGGGTAACAAGGAACAAAGCATTGTTGCATCTGGTTCTGAGAGATGAAGTGTGATACGGTAGAAAACAGTCTGGCTGACAGTGGTTACAACACAATTTCATTCAGAGTAATTGTGGACAGAGACCAAAAAGTATTGAAGTTTAAAAATGCTAGAGTGAAGAAGAACTAATTCCAATGATTCAAGAGGAGCTATAAGGAAAATTGGATACAGTGATTGCATCATTGCTTTGTTCTGCAGCATCAGCGGTCTTTGGAGAAGAGAAAGCTCAGGTGCAAACCAGATAAATCCCTTTGAGGGGAAAAAGTATGGCATTCAAAACTAATTCACTCTGGGTGACGTTAGAAATAAAAGTTTAAACACAGGTGAGAAAAAAAGTTTATGATAAGTCTAAGGAGCAAAGTGTAATTTAAAAACCAAAACTCATTCCTTAGATGTGTGCATTTCAGACTGAGCTAGCATTGCCCGTCCCTAGAACTCCTAGAGAAGGGCTGCCTTCTTGAATTGTGACAAACTTTGTTGTAGGGTGACCCACAATGCTGTTAGGGAGGGAGTTCCAGAATTTTGACTCAGTGACACTGAACAATAATGTATTTCCAAGTCAGGGTGGTGTATGGTTTGAAGGGGAACTTGCAAGAGGTGGCGTTTCAATATACCTGCTGCCGATGTCCTTCCAGATGGAAGTGGTCATGGATTTGGAAGGTGTTGTTGAAAGAATCTTGGTGAATTTCTCCAATGCGTCTTGTAGAAAGTGCATGCTGCTGCAATTGAGTGTCAGTGATAGAGGGAATGAATGTTTGTGGATATGGTGCCAATCAAGCATACTGCTTTGTACTGGGTTGGTGTCAAGCTTCTTTAATGTTATTGGGGCTGCACTCATCCAGATTAGCGGAAAGTATTCCACTATGCTTCTGGCTTGTACCTTGTAGATGGTGGACAGGTTTTGGAGTCTCAAGAAATGCATGATTCAGAGTCTCTGACATGCTCTTGAAGTCAATGTTTAGTTGGTTCATCCAGTTCAGTTTCTTGTCAGAGATAACCTCCAGGCTGCTGATAATGGGGGATTGAGTGCTGGTAATGCCATTGAATGTCAAGAATGATGGTTAGATTCTCGCTTGTTGAAGATGGTTATTGCCTTACATTTCGGTGGCATGTATATTTTTGCCACTTTTCAGCCCAAGACTGGACATTGTCCAGATCTTTGAGCATGGACTGTTTCAGTAACTGTGGAGTTGTGAAAAGTGCTGAACATTGTGAAACCATTGGCAAACATTCCCACATCTAACCTTATGATGGAGGGAAGGTGATTGATGAAGCAGTTGAAAATGGTTGGGGTGTTGATAGTCCCCCATGAGGAACTCCTGCAGAGATATCCTGGAGCTGAGGCGACTGAACTTCAAAAACCAAAACCATCTTCCTTTGTGTCAGATATAACTCCAACTAGCAGGGAGTTTTCCCCTGATTCCCATTAATTATAGTTTTGCTAGGGCTCCTTGATATTGCATTCAGTCAAATGAAACCTTGATGTCAAGAGTAGTTACTCCCACCTCACCTGGGAAATTCATCTCTTTTGTGCATGTTGAGCTAAAGCAGGCTGTATTGAGGTCAAGCAATAAGTAGCCCTGGGCAGAACTAAACTGAGTGTCAGTAAACAGTTGATTACTGAGAAGGTGTTGCTTGATAGCACTGTTGATGATCCCTTCCATCACTTTACTGATGTTCAAGAGTAGACTGATGACACAATAACTGGCCTGTTTGGATTTGTCCTGCTTTTTGTGTACAGGACCTACCTGGACAAATTTCCACATTATTGGGTAGATGCCACTGTACTGGAGCAGCATGGGTAAGAGAGTGGCACATTCTGGAGCACAAGTCTTCAGGCCTATTGCTGGAATTTTGTCAGGGCCTGCAACTTTGGCAGTACAGTGAGGGGAAAATAAGTATTTTTAACTCAAACTGTGGATTGGACAGCAACTCTTTTAAGAGTTCTCTACTCTTAAGTAACTCTTCTCAGATCTATCATCCTTGCTGTACCAGATCTGTTGCCCCACCTCAATCCCCAAGACCCTCCCACTCTCCCCCCTCAACCTTTGCCGGTCACTCTTCTACACTTCCCCCTCTCCCGGCTTCACTGCACCCGATCATTCTCTCAGATGTGGGTCATGACATTTTCTGAGCACCAAAATGAAATGACAATTGGATCATGTTTAGGAAGCAGGTTTTATCATGAATTCATGATTTAGACAAATAATTAACTTTAACTTGACCTCGACAGCTGCCATAGGCAGACAACAGTGTGTACTTGTACAATGTAGGATAATATGAACAATGTATTCAATAGAGTGGGGCTGTTGGGGAGACCTAATGTAAAGGGTTAATGTTAAATATGTCATTAGACAGTCACTAGTATTAGCATTTTAGCACTAGCTAATTAGCACAATTAGCATTAGTGATGTAAAATCACATGGCAGCACAGTGTTGATTCCATGTGCAGCCTCATGCTCTGCCTTGACCCGTGCATAACTATAGGTTTAACAAAGATCAAGTTTATGGGCAACCGAGACTCCTGCAGTCTCAATCCATCGAACAAGGAGCAAAATGATGCTCATGGAATTAAAAATTCCATGATATTTTGCAGGAGGGCAAGAATTTAAGATAATAAACAGGAATGGGGAAAGAGGGGAGATAACTTCAGTTAAGTTTGTGTTAAGAAAACTTGTCAGGAGAACGAGCAGGGCTGATGACAGAAAGATTAAACTAAAATAAAATAAGCAAAGTATGGACAGGATAATTGGTAGAGAAGATGCACTCAAAGATGATAGTTACCAAAAGTTGGTGAGTTAACTTGTGCCAATGGAATACCCATTATATTTTTTTTTACTTTTTGCTTCTTTCAGCTTTGGTCATTATTTTTCAGTGTTTATATAACACAGGATTGGTGCTTGAGGACTAATGTTGACTAAAATTATATCTCTGCAGATTAGAAAGGGAGAGAGATAAGGCAGGAAAATATTGTCCATGCAGCCCATTGTTGGAGGTGGGAATATGGTTAGAAACTATTCAGAAAACCGAAATAAACTTTGTTTCAGAAAGGAATGGATTAATCAAGAATAGCCAGCATGGGTTTGTTCAAGGCTAATTTGACAAATTTCATGGACTTATTTGGTTACTGAGATGGTTGATTACTTCAACACATGGAGTTTTGGAAGGCATTCAATGAAGTACCTGAGATGTTTGCTAAAAAGGTTGTATTCATGAAATTAGGGGGAATATGGCAGGATGATTATAGAAATACCTCAGTGACATGTAACAAATGGCGCTGGTAAGTCGAAGCATCGAATATAAAAGCAAAAGAATGATGTTCAAACTTTATAAATCACAAGGTAGGCTTCAGCTTGAATATTGCGAACAACAGCACACTTCAGGAAAGAAGTAAAGACCTCGGGAAGAGTACAGACGCGGTTTATCAGGATGTTATGGATGAAGGTGTTTGGTTATGAGAACATGTTGGAAAAGTTAGAACTGTTTTGTTTGGAACAAAGGTTACCCAGTGGAGTTTTTAAAATTAATGAGAAAAACTTTTACCACAGACAGTGCCCACATAGACTTGATGGGCCAAATATCTTACTCCTTGTGTTCTAATTATCACTATCAACCTAACAACTAGAATTCATAGATATCAAATTATTGCCAAATGTTTGGAGATGAGGAAATTCTTGCCTCATTGTCAGGATATGGAGCACTTTGCCTGAACAAGTGATGAAAACGGATACCTTAACTAATTTTAAAACAGTTTTTATTAACAGGTTCTGAGGGTAAGAAACATAGAGGAACTATTGACAAAATGGGTTGGGGGCGGAAGGTGTGCGAGGGAGAAAGAAAGGGCACAGACTGAGGCGATGTCAGGGAGGTGGAGGGCACTATGGAGAGAGAGGAGGACACTAGAGAGTATCCTCAAGACAGTGAAAATAGGCATGTGCAAGAAGTGATTGTGTTGGGGAAAGCAAGGTGAGAGAGAGATGGGAAATGTGGAGAGAGACAGATTGTGCGTTTTTTTTTCTCATGCCCCGCCACCTCCATTTCCCAAATGCCTTCTCCCCACATTCTCTACACATCTCTATCTCTGTCCTCCACCTCTTTCTCTCCCTCTGATCCCTACTCTCTCATTCTTTCTCCCTGCCCCTCTCTCCCTCGCGCTCTCCCTGAATTTTTCATCCTCTCTCTCCTTGCCTCTCTCTGTCACCTCTGTCACTCTGTCATTTTGAGCTGCTTGTGAAAGAGTCATCGAGTCATACAGGATGGAAACTAGTCCACACTGACCATGTTCCCAAACTCAGCTAATCCCATTTGCCTTCATTTGGCCTGTGTCCCTCCAAACCTTTCCTGTTCATGAACTGATCCAAATATCTTTTAAGTGTTGAGACTGTACCCATGTCCACTACTTTCTCTGCAGTTCATTTCACACACAGACCACTCTCTCTGTTTTAAAAAGAATTGGCCCCATGCCCTTTCTAAATCTTTCTCCTCTCACCTTAACAATATGCCCCTAAGTTTTGAACTCCCCCACCCTAGGGAAAAAAAACTATTATTCACCTTATCTATATCCCTCATGATTTTATAAATCTTAATAAATGTAAGAGATTAGCAGTATTAAAAGACAAATTTAAATTTGTTTCTTTTATATTGAAATTCCTTAGAAAATATTTTGATGTATAAAATCATGATTGTTCTTTTCCAGGGAAAACTTGATTGCTTTGGAATCTAGAGATAAAGGAAAGGAAGTGGAGGGGAGAGGAGGGTGCTTGATCTCTGACCTATTTTGATTGCTCTTCGCCAATTCTGTGTTGGAAATCTCTATTCTTCACACATATGGAAATGTAGCAGAAACAGAAATGTTGCTGATTCATCTGGGAAATTGTGCGAACGAGAGACATTTGAGTCGTGTGATTACATTGCAGCTAGGTTGATGGTGCGTGTCAAAATTTCAAGACCTCAAACTTGAGTTTGAAGAGAGATTGCTACTTCCACTTAACAGCAAATGCCGGCAAAAATCCACTTTGTTTCAGTTCAAACATGGGATTACAATTTTAAGAAATCCTGAAACCTTATTTGATACCTGAGACCAATGCTTTAGAAAAGATGGTTGAAATTTTAAAGAAGCTATTTTGGATGACCTCTTGTTGTCTTGAATCAATGATCAAGAAATGTGTCTATTATACGATGGCATTTAATAAATGCATATGTCTCACGACCAATGGGAAGACTGTAGTATAAATTCCATTAAACACGAGAAAGACATAATTTGTTTTTTAAACTTTGTTTCAAGGTATGTGAGTATTGCTAGCTGAACTAGCATTTTTGTTGATCCCCAACTGCAATTGAATTGTGTGGTTTGCTTGGGCCATTTCGATGAGTAGTTAAGAGTGAGTACAATTGCTGTGCATGTAGAATTAGGGTTTTTACAGCAATCAATGGGAGTTGTTATGGTCACGATTACTGAGTAACGTTTTTAATTCTAGGGTTACAAATTGAAAATAAACTGGTGGGATTTATACCTAATTTACATTCACTGATCCATATATTTTTCCATTATTTCCCCACCTTCCCCCTTAAATTCTTTATACATAAGGAAATGTGACAGTAAGGAGTCTGATGCTGAAAGTGAAACATGGAAGCCAGGAACAACAGTAGGCTTTTCGGCCCTTCAAGCCTGTTCCACCAGTCAATACAATCTTGATTGACCCTCTATCTGAAAGCCACTATCTCATATGCCCTTGGTGCCTTTAATATCTAAAAAAGGCAGTTTCACTCATGACTACTTTCAGTGACCTGGTCTCCAGAACCTTCTGTGGTGGAGAATTCCACAGGTCCACTACCCTTTCAGTAAAGAAATATTTCCTCATCTCAATGAGTGGGGTACAGTGGGGGAGCACTTTGGGGCTAGTGACCATAGTTCTATTAATTTTAAAATAGTTATGGAGAGGGACAAAACTGGTCCACAGGTTCAAATTCTAAATTAAATTAAGGCAAATTTTGTTGGAATAAGACAGGAGCTTGCAAGGGTTGATTGGAGCAGTCTGTTTGCAGGTAAAGGGACCTCCAGCAAATGGGAGGCCTTTCAAAGTGTGTTAGCTGGAGTTCCAGGTCTATATGTTCCTCTGAGTGTGAAAGGCATGTTGACAGGAATAGGGAAACCTGGATGATGAGATTTTGAGACTTTGACCAGCAAAAAAGGGGAGGTATGGCTCCGGTACAGGCAGCAGGGACCAAGGGAATCCTGGAGATATCTTGGGGATACAGGAGCTTACTGAAGAAGAAAATCAGGTGGGTGAAAAGGGGGCATGAGGAAACCTTGGTTGAGAAGATTAGGGTGAATCCAAAGAGATTCTTTAAGTATGTTAAAGGAAAAAGAATAACTAGATAGAGAATAGGACCCCTCAAGGACCAAAGTGGACATGTAGGTGTGGAAATGCAGGAGATGGGCGAGGTCCTCAATGAATATTTCTTCTGTGTTTACCATGGAGAAAAACAGAAGACTTGGGAACTTGAGAAAGTTTGTGGTCATATCTTGGGGACAGTCTACATCACAGTAGAGGAGGTGTTGGATATATTAGCATGTGTGAAGGTGGATAAATCTCCTGGTCCTGATCAGAGATATCCAAGAGCACTGCAAGAGGCTAGAGAAGAAATTGCTGGGGTGCTGGCTGACATTTTGCATCATCCTGAGCCATGGGTGAGATCCTGGCAGCTCATTCCATATGTGTACCACCCTCTGTGTAAAAAAAAGTTGCCCCTCAGGCTCCCTTTTATTCTTTCCCTCAAACCTTAAATTGATACTCTCTAGTCCGCGATTCCCCAACCCTGGGAAAAAGACTGAGTTGTCCACACACAACTTGACCAATTTAATGAATTTCTTTTTAATTCATTCATGGAATGTGGGCGTGGCTGGCTCAGACATCATTTATTGATTAACCTTAACCGAGCAGAGGGCAGTTCAGAGTCCTCTTAATGTCACTGTTGTAGGGACACTGGAACAGCTTGGCTTGGAGAATTGCAATCTCTCCAGTCATGTTGCTGGAATATTGGGACCCGTCGCCTTTGTACTATTGAGTGTCTTTTCTATGTTGATATCATGTAGAATGAATTGAATTAGCTGAAGACTGACATCTGTGATGCTGGAGACCTCTGGAAGGAGCTGAATTTGGCATAAATGCAACTTATGTAGACCTCTATAAAGCTCCACCCTTGAATCGAATTTTCTGTGGTGGTATTGCAAGGTTTAGTCCTTTGACTTGCATCAGACTCTGGATTCTTTGTATAAATATAGCTTAAAAGAGATCTTGAAATTCCAATGTCTAGGGTAAAATTTAAAATACCTTTGTGTGCTGCAAGAGTAAATTGTTGGGCTCTTGCTGTAGAACAAGCTGTAAACATGTGCGATATCAGAAAAATTCTTGCATTAGTAGAATGCATATGGACTCAGTTTGAAGGATTAAGAAACTTCCAGTTTATCTTAAAATCCTAAATGTCAACTGTGAACCTCACTTTTATAGAGCAACTTACCTGATCATCAAGGGTACTGGAGTAATGTGTTGCATCTGCTCCTGAAAACAAAACCTTTAATCTTATATTAATTGTAGACTGCAAACTCAGTGTGATAGTGTGTGAACTCAATTCACCTTAACAAGGGTTAATGATACAACTGAGATAAGTGAGTGGTTGGAACTAGGTTGATCTTGTTGACTGAGGTTATTGGTCCAGGTTAACAAGCCTAATCAATCTGGAAAGCCCTAGCTGACCTATAATAACAGGAGATTTAGACTCTCCTCAGTTGAGTGGGCTGACTGTTACCTGGCTGCCCACATCTAGTGTGGACAGCTGTATTTAGTTTCTGTTTTATTTTAGGGAACCTGATTCCTAAACTGGCTGAACTATGTAGCCAGTTTGTTAACTGGTATTCCATTTTTTTTTACTGAGGACTGATTTCTGAGCTGGTCGATTTACACAGTCAATGTGTTTTCGATGGATTTAAGTTCTCATTCGGGAACTGTTGTTTCACTGGCTGGTTACAGCCTGTTACGTTTTCCTTACTTTGAGAAAAGGATATGCTGATTTTGTGGCAGGCTTAGCCCTTGCCCCCTCTTTATTTAGTGTCTGCACTTTTTTGCATGTGTTTTCACTTTTTGATGTTTGGACTGAGCATCTGTGAATCAATTGGACCTTGCCAGATGAGCTGTTTCTCTGTGGGTAAGCCTGGCCCTCTGTGGGTGGACTAGGCCTCTGTAAAGACTGAACACCTGAGGGCATGCTGCCAGTCTGTACTGTCTTGTGTTTCCCTGGTTCTGGCAGGTCTTACTGTGAGCCAGGAGGCTCCTCGGTCATCCTCAAAGCTGTCACCCCAAGAGCCAGAGGGTGGGTGGGCCGTGCTGAGCACTGTTGTCGTGAGGAAAGGGTGGGACGGGCTGTCCTAGAGGTGGCTGGAAGGTGTGTTGGGGCAGCCCACAGGCCGGCTGGTGTGTAGGAGGGAGTCAAGCTGGAAGGGGCATGGGGCAGACTGCCTTTGACTGGCCGGAAGGTTGGAGGGACAGGTAGTTTGCTGGGTTGAAAGGGGTGTTTGTGCTAATGCACTTGTTTATTGTTTGTTTGACTGGACTGTCTTGTTTGAGTTTGTAACTGTTTCTTCTTTGACTTGAGCTGGGATGTGAGGTTCTCATTTTCCTGTTTGCACTTTGGGGTTTGGCCTTGCTGCTCCTTCCCCTGTAGGTCATTTTTTTTGTGTGTGAACTGCTGCTTATTGTTTATTGCTAGCTGTATTTTGTACCATTTCATAAAATGTAAATGACAGGAGGTTTAGAATCTCCTCAGTTGAGTGGACTGACTGAGCTGGCTGGTCACAGCCAGTGCCAAAGAGTGGCGCTGGGAAAGCACAGCAGGTCAGGCAGCATCTGAGAACCAGGCGAGTTGACGTTTCGGGTATAAGCCCTTCATTAGGAATTTCCTGATGAAATGCCTGAAACGTTGACTCACTTGCTCCTCGGATGCTGCCTGACCTGCTGTGACTCTCCAGCAATTTGCAGTCCTCACTTTCTCTTGAGTACAGACGTGTACTGTGCACAAGTAAGTAAAGGGTGACTTGGTGACAGAATGCCAGTCTCTGTGCAGTTATTTCAGTTAACATTTCTAAAGTTGCTTTTTAAGAAGTTTATTCATTTGAACTATCTTATAGAGATATCATTATCCTGACATATTAGTAGAAATGTCAATATATACAGCAATCCCACACACATAATGCATACATTTGACTAGGTTAAAAACTGAATCTAGGTTTGGTTGCTGGGAATCAGAAATTGTTGGGGAAGTTCAGCAGGTCTGGCAGCATCTATGGAGAGAAATCGGAGCTCATGTTTCAGATCCAGAGATCCTTCGGAAAGGGTTTGTGGGGGGGAAATTAATCAGATCTTCAAAATTAGATTCACTCTTCAAGTGTTGTCATGGTACCTTTTTTAAAAAATATTAATGAACAGGAAGCCATGACATCTTTAATCATTTCATCCAAAAATATCTGCATGATGATTTTGTAGACTTTGCAAACTGCACTGAAGTGTCAGCTGAGATGGTGGACTCCAATACTGAACTGAAGGCTTGAAACCATAAGTTTTGTGATTTTATTTTACTGTCTGCAACTAGGCAGCATTCACAAGTGCAGCAGATTTTGTTGAAAAGGTTATTTATGGAAAAATGATCTTGGAAATTCGGATGGAACAGATGTGTAGTTAAATAAATATGCTGTTTCAGAGAATCCAAAAATTGCACAACTCCCCCCTTCAGTTTTGTAAAAATGCCATTGTCCCTTCGACCAGATTTTTTTTTAAGTGAGTTGCTGCATTTGCATGTTAATATCCATTATGTTCATCACAGTAAGCTAAATCTTGGCATTTTAAACAATGTTATTGTGTGTTTCGGACTGCCAATCAACCTCTCTGACACTGAAAATTAACTATAGCAGATGTAGAGCATTGTTACCTCAGGCTTGAATTATTTTGTGACAATTAATTTTTAGTTTGGGATTTTATACACTACAGGTACCCTGACCCTGTCAGCTGAAAAGTTGGAGGTGAATCATGTGCAGTGATTTCATAACCATCGCTACTAATTGGTTCAGGATATTATCCCTCCACCTTTGGAGAGGAATTCCTGTTGCTAGGATTGCCAGTCAATCAAGGGGGTCAGGTCTCCAATCTCTTGGAGTGGGGGCCATTGTAGGACATATGGGCTGTCCCCACCCTAAAGGACTCCTGTTCCTTCATGTGCAGGTCCGTCTGACAGGCAGGTTCCAAGGTTGTCAGGAGTTGTGCCCTGTGTTTACCAGGGTGTGACTTGGGAGGGATGGGGTGGGGAGTTGGTTCACTGGTGTCCAGGTAGAGGGGCCCTTTGGGTACATGGAACCTGAACTAAGGGTCCCCTCCTCAACCTGCACAAGACTATCCATATTTCACTCGGCCTTACCGTTAGTTGTGGGTGCCTCCTGCTGCTGGTTACATACAGCCCGAGATGGGAGGCCTGAAGTGCTCAAATATTGAGATTAGGTGGATGCTTTAAGACTTCAATTGATCGCAGGTTCGGTGAGCCATGTAACCCCTGCACCCACTGTTAAAATTCCAGTGAAGGTGGGTGTGTAATTTGCACACTCTGGCATCAGATTCAGCAGCAAAGATATCTTTTAATCTTCTTCCCTCTTAGTGTCCCATCATCCACTTTCAGATGTTTCAGCTGCCATTTATCTCTCAGACCCCCAGCCCACAAGCTTTATTCCTGATGAAGGGCTTCTGCCTGAAACATTGATTCTCCTGCTCCTTGGATGCTGCCTGACCTGTCCTTTTCCAACACCATACTGTCAACTACATAAAATAATGTACAGTTCCAACAGCACTCAAGAAACTTGACACCATCTAAAACAGCAGCCTGCTTGATTAGCATTCCATTTAACGCATTCAACATTGACTCTCTGGATCATCAACACAGTGGCAGTAGTGTTTACCATCTACAAAATAAACTGAAGTAACTCGGCAAGGTTCTTCAGACCGCAGCTATTAGACCTGTGATCTCCACTGAGAAAGGCACAGGCAGCAAATACATAGGAACACCACCAACTGCAAGATCCAACCTCACGCCACCCTGACTTGGAAATGTATCATTGTTCCTTCACTGTCGCTGGTTCAGAATCTTGGAATGCCATCTCTAACAGCACTGTGGGTGTCCCTACATCACAATGATTGCAGCAGTTCAAGAGGGCAGGTCATCACCACCACCTTAAGGGCAATTTGGGATATATAATAAATGCAATCCAGCCAGTGAGGAGCACATTCCCTGAACAAATTTTAAAAAACACTACATCGCTCATTGCAGCACTATTTGTGTTGGTTTATCTACTTACTATAATTACCAAAATTAGTCACTATTATATAATTTTTTTTATAATGTTATATATTATTGTAGTCCTGTTAATCTCTCATCCAGGCTTCTCTCCTCCCACTCTGTTTGCTGATAGCCTGTAGAACCTAATGGATTCCCAGCTTTGATTTGCTAGATCTGTTTGATCCATGCCCTTTTTAAAATGTTCATGTCATAAAATACAATGGAGTGTATTCTCAATTGAAATGGGGTTTCATGTCAGCAGGGACTATGTGGTGGTCACTCCTATTGATGGTGTAATGGACAGATACATTTGCAACAGGTAGATTGCTGAGGATTAAGTTAAAAAGATCTCTCCTCACTCTTCGCCTCAGGGGCCTTCAAGATCATCATCTAGTCCAGATTTTGCGCCATTGTGTAGGATGCGATGTTCTTCCATTTCTTCCTCCAGAAGGTGCACACGGAAAGTTGTGTTCAGCAGCCTGAATACAGAAATTGGCTCAGTAACAGCATCTCAGTCTGACGTTCTGAGGAACAGCATATCCTTTTATGTCAGACTATAACACACAGCCCACAGTGCAGCCTCTCAGTCATCCCTGTCCTCAATTATGGAGGACTTAGACAACAACACGTGGGAGAGGCTGAATCAGCTGTCATCTCAGGATGAGCTGACCATGGCCCTGAGTCCTTAGAAAAGAATAAAACTCTTGGAAGTGAAGGCTTACTGGCAGAGTTGTATTCAACTCTGGGACGTGATTGGTCAGGACCAGCTTGAGGTGTACAACAATATGCTTCTGGCAGGTAACATGAGGAAAGGTATTGTCACCCTCATCTCCAAGCAGAAGGGGGAGAGGGAGGAAATCAGAAATTGGCGACCAATTTCACTGCTGAATGCAGATTACAAAATCCTGTTTAAGGTCATTGCCAGCCGGGTCAGGTTTGCTCTGGGATTGGTGATTTCTCCCTGAGTAAACCTATGCTGTAGCAGGTAGGGTGGTCTCTAACTGACAGCCTCGAGCGCCTCATACGTTCACCTACGTGCAGGACAGAGGATGGGCACCTGCCCCATCAGCCCGGACCAGGAGAAGGCCTTTGACAGGATATCACACATCTACATGAGGGATGAGCTGTCCAAAATGGGTTTTAGGGAGGTAATCTGCAATTGCATCTGACTGCTTAATACCAACATTGTTAGTGCAGTCTCAATCAATGGGTGGGAATCAGAAAGTTTCCTGATCAGATCTGGAGTCAGGCAGTGCAGCCCATACTCTTCTGCCTTGTTTGTGTGTTGTTTAGAGCCTTTTGCTGAATCCATCAGGAAGCAGGTGAGCCTGAGAGGGGTGACTATTCCAGGCAGCAGAGGCTTGCAGGTTAAAGCCTCCCTGTGCATGAATTATGTCACTGTTTTTTACTTGGATCTGCTGTCAGTGCGCAAACTCATGAGCATCTATGACCAGTTGGAACTGGCCTTGGGAACCAAGGTAAATTGAGGCAAGAGTGAGGCCATGTTCTTTGGGAGTAGGCTGACCAACCCTTTATCCCCTTCACCATCAGGGCAGATTACCTGAAGGAGCTAGGAATGTGGTTCAGAGGGTCTGGGGCGTGTGAATAATCACAGGAGAAGCGCATTGCCAAGGTGAAGAGAAACTGAGCTTTTGGGAGCATCCTTTTTGTGGGTAATAACTTGATCACCAGGAGTGAGGCACTGGTGGTATAGATCTGGCCCATTCCTGAACCTGCATTGCTGCAGTCACCCAAGCGCGCTCCCATTTCATCTGGGGGTTTAAGATGAGCCATGTCTGTGGGGACACCATATACAAAACTCTGGATAAGGGGAAGAACACTGTGCCAATGACACCCTCACCCTGAGGGCCACCTTTTGTGCATGGCTGCATCAAGCTGTGCGTAGACCCTTGTTATGCAATCACCAAGTGTTACTATGTACTGAGGTTCTACTTGTCCTGGGTGTTGCAAAGAATTGGCTGGGTCTTGGTGCTGCAGAACGCTCCAGTTAGTTGCACCATTCTGAATCATCTGTCCTCAGTGCAAAAATTTGCAAAGGCATACACCTTTGACCACAAGCCTATCAGGAAGTGGTCAGCACACTATCCTCGAGACCCTCTGGCAAAAGGAAAGGGTGATCCCATTGAGTTGTTCCCAGAGCAAACTGTCAAAGTCATTTGGCAGAATGCCACATCGTCAGAACTTTGCAACCATTACCAAGACTTGACTGGTGATGAGAAGGGCATCACCTATGAGATCCTTCATGTATGCCCTGTAGGTCTGTGCCACCACATGCTGCCCTTGAATCAGCTGTGGGGTGCGAAGGCACGTGGTAGAGACTGTCTCACATCCCTTTCTGGAATGTGCCTTTGCAAAGTAAGTCTGGAGAAAGATGTAGTGTTTTTTGTCAAGTTTTGTCCTGAGCAGCTCCATGATGCAGCATTCTGTGCTCTATGGCCTGCTCCCTGGGACACACACCATGACAAACATCGACTGCACCTGGAGCACCATAAACTCCATAAAAGATGCTGTTTGGTTTGCCTGAGCCTTGTTGGTCCCCAGAACAAGGAGTTCCCCTTGACAGAGTGGCACGTTCCAAGGTCTAGGACTACATGCCGAGAGGTGCACTGAAGCTTAGAGCCGCCAAGGCGCAGTGGGGAAAGAGCACTAAGGTCTCCCTGCCAAAGGTAAATGGAGGTCTGTTCAATTATTGGACCCTCCTGATGCCTCAAATGTATGTAAATGTTGTCTTGTATAAAAATAAGAGATGCTTGATTCCCCATATGTAACGTCAGTCCAGAATTGAACTGCTTTAGTGACTATGCATATAAAGATTTTTATGAACTAAGTATATTTTTCAAATAAAAAGAAATGTTTGTAGGGCTGATGTGCTCGGAGAAGCACTGCTAATTTGGAGCTGCTCTGCATGGTTCCTAACTGTTGCCTTTACTTGATCTGCTTTGTTAAGGAGTTTCTGGTGAATGAGATGGTGCAGAGCAGGGGTGTCGTCTTCACCCAGGGTCAGCATGCAGCGCGATATCATCAGACTCTGCCAGCCTAGTCCAAGATTGCTACTGGAATCAATGCAGTCTCGGCCACCTGGACAAATGCTTTGCAGTGCCACAAGAAGGTCAATGACCACTGTTCAGCCAGGAGAAGGGCAACTGTCTTCTCTCTGCTATCATACACTCACTCCATCTCTGCTATTATCCCACCAAGTCATACTCTACAACTGCCATGATTACATGTAATTTCTCCAACACTCACTCGCTCACCCACATCCCAGTTTTTCCCCTCACCAGCCCTGCATGCTGTCTGTTCTGCCTACACTCTTGCTAGGGCCACCTCACCACTTCTTCTTCACTAGCACTAACAGCTGTGATGTGATGCCCACTTTCATCTCACATTACTCATTTTTGTCATTGCCAGGAGAAAGCAGCCCACCATAGGACAGAGAGATCTAAAACAGCTCTCGGTTGTTGGCTGCCTGGCATTTGGCTCTCACCCCTCTGAAGAGAAATGCCTGAACTGACCACCTTGAGTGATTGACCTTTGCCAAGCCTTTGGACAGATGTTGGAGGTGGCCCTTGACTTGCTGTGCCTGGGCCGACCTGACTGAAAGCTGTCTCCCTTGACCGAAGACTGTTGACAGCTGTGACAAACGACCTGACTTTGTGGTTGTGCTAAAGGGCAAGCCAAAAGGAAGGAATGTTAGTCTGGTAGTTCTGGTAGGAGGGTGTAAAGCTCAAAAAGGCAGGTAAAGTGGGGGTACTATGAACAATCAGGTAGACAGGAAGTGAGTGATAAGAAATAATGAGGAACGCTGAGAGATGCAGTCTGGTCAAGTCTGAGTTGGGTACCTGTCCCGGTGCACAAAGTGTACATGCAGCAATATTGCAGCGCTAATTGCTGATGCACTTAAGAGTAGAAGTTTCCAGGTCACAGTAGGAATTGTCAATATATACTTCACAGCAGGTGGTACAATGGAAGCTGCATATTAGTGAAATGAGATTTGCAGTTTAAGATGATGTTAATAAGCAGCAATCCCAGTTAGTTAACATCTTGCTGCTGACTAGATATGAATCCTGTCTCAATACCTTGAACTATGCTTGCAAAAGCAGCAAGCTGCACTCTAAATCAAGAAATGCCTTGCCTGACTTCTTATTTGATTCTCATTGGAGCCCATGTTATTACAAGCCTCTATTAGATTGCCCCACTTAGGTCTATCGTGATGTCTCCTGACTAATGCCCATCTTGGATCGTAGATGCATAGGCATGGAGCGGGACGGACAAAGAACCAAGTAGTAGGCTGAGTCGGCACTCGATTGACACGGGCTGTGAAAGATCATGAGAATAATTGGGGGAATACACAATGTAAGGAATCATGAGAGATGGGCATAGGCTGCTCAACGGAGTTTGAGGTGGCATGAAAGGAGAGGGAGAGGCAGAGAAGGAATTCTTTCACAGCTTCCTTCCAAACAATGAATCTTTTTCAAGGCTAAAAAGACACTTGTAGTGGAATTGCAAATTATATTTGAGATGTTGTGGTAATTTTAGAACAATTGTTTTGGGAGGTAGAGGAATGAAAATTGGAGGTGACTAAATTCATGTTTTCAGATTGTTTGTATATATTTGACTAACTCTTTCATGCACAGCAGAGCTGCCAGGTGTTGACTGAGCTATTTTATAGCTCATGAGGTAATCTTGACAACTTATTCAAGGTTCTTCCAAACCATTTGAGCCAAAGAATGCCAAAAACATTTTTATCACAATTATTTTTAAATTGTCAGCCAAGTTGCAAACAAGACTCGATACTTTCAGTATCCAGAGCATTTATGAAAATGCCTGTGTAATCCCCATAACTACGTTAAATCAAAAAATTTAGACTCTTGAGAAGAGAACCTGCAGTGACTATTGTGCTGCAGTAATGAATGGAAATTCAAAGTTATGGAAAGTATATATTTTTAAACTGCTGAAGGAAGGGTTAGTTCAAGAATATTAGTGACTGTGTTTTCTAGCCATTGGCAGTATTTGAGGTGGCCTACTAATTGTGTAATTTGTCCTTTTAACAAGAAACTGGCTATATGCTGCCACTATTAATGTGAGTTGATCTTAAGAAAGACTTATTTATTACTGCTGGTAAGAATTCTCCTGATGATAAATAATTTTTATTTTAATATTGATTTAAGTTTTTGTATCTGTATTGATTTAGCACTTAAGCAATTTTAGCTTTGTGAATTTACACTAAGGTTAAGTATTGATTGTGTAATTTTTTTAACACGTACTTGTGGATATTTTAAATAAAATGATTGTAAAATACCCAACAGTAGGGAACAGTGGACATCTCAGGGATAATATGAATAAGCAGCAAAGTTTTTATTTGTCAAATTCTTTGTTTTTGTGATTAATCAGAAGGGCAAACTTATTGTGTGAAAAGTTCATCAAGAGGCAGTGGTTAAGAGGTTTACAGTTGTTTGGGAGGTATGGCCCTTGGCTTCTGCATTTAGTATTTCATAAACCTAGTGGAACAGCTGCATACCCATCCTAAAGAACTTGCAGCTGAGAATTTTCGCAAAATCGCTGTGGATAACTGCAACTGTTAGAGCTTATAGAATATTTTAAAAAGAAGTATTAATGGCCATGAACTGATGACCTTTTGTCAGCACTATTTTACTGCAATTCTGTCAGTTCTCATAGCAAATTGGATGCTGTGCAGGATATGTGTGACCTACCATTTAATGCGTAATTAAGCTAGGGTACTAATATCCTGTTAAGGCTAGGAAATGTAACTTCGTATTTCTAAGTGTAGGCTATAGTGCCTTAGCATGTCATTCTTTGTTCAGAGAAATTTGTGGATTAAAACGTAGTCGGATGTTTTAATGGCTATTCAGTTCAGTTCAGTGTTTGTAACTGTGACAGTGTTTGTAACTGTGACAGTGTTTGTAACTGTGACAGTGTTTGTAACTGTGACAGTGTTGGTTGAAACATGGCTTACGCTTTTCCATGACAATGGATGGTATAAATTTGATGGGTCAAGGAGCCTCTCATGTATTGTATGATTCCATCTCATAATTTATTGTCACTGATGGATATACTTACTTATTAGGAATCTGACATAGGGTCTGCACTTGCTGTTTGGTAGCTACGGAGAGTAGAGAGTAAAATAGCTTTTATTTGTCATTTCCACCATATACAACTGTTAAAGTAAAAACGAGACAGCGTTCCTCCAGGGCCGAGGTGCTACATGGACAGCACAAACGTACACAGGGCAGCATAAAGTGCATAAGAAGTGCAAAACACGCAAGTTACAGTATAATAAAACAATGATAAATAATATACATTTTTCTAGCAGCAATTCAAAGTTGTGCGAAGAATTCCAGATGGGAGAGCGTCCAATCATACTGCGTTAAGGAGCCTGATGGCTTGGCGGACTAAACTGTTACACAGCCTGGCTGTGAGAGACTGAATGCTCCGGTATCTTCTGCCAGATGGCAGGAGGGAGAAGGATTTGAGTGAGGGGTGTGTGGGGTCTTCCACAATGCTCTTAGCCTTTTGGATGCAGCGTGTGGTGAAAATGTTTGTAATAGAGGGAAGAGAGACCCCGATGATCCTCTCAACTGTCCTCACTATCCATTGGAGGGTCTTACAATCTAAGATGGTGCAATTCCTGAACCAGGCAGTGATGGGAGGTGGGCTTTCCTCCGCCTACACAGAAAGTGGGGACGCTGCTGGGCTTTCTTGGCTGAAGTTGGTGTTGAGGGTCCAGGTGAGACTCCCCACTAGGTGGTTGCCGAGAAATGTGCATGCATTTCGTGGTATGTTGCTGATCAAATAAAACTTGTGAAAAAGGTTCACTGGACCCAAAATGTTAACTCTAATTTCTCTCCATGGATGCTGCCAGACCTGAGTTTTTCCAGCAGTTTTTATTTTCGGCTTTAAAACTTTAATGTACTGTTTTGCTTTAGCAGTAGAGTTCTGCTTTTAGTCCTTCAGCAGTTGAGTTTTGCTTTAGGTCTGCAGCTGTGCAAGTGTGAAATTATATGTATTGATGACTAAATATGTGATCAACTTAGCACTATCCCATCCCATCTCTCGTTGAAACTCAGTCTTTATTTTTAAAGGTTCCTGCATGGTCCGCTAGACGAGGTGGCAACTTCTTAGTGATAGCTTTGCCTGATGCTCCAGTTATTGTTCAGACAATGTGAAGCTTAATCTGTCAGAGATGAGCTCCTTTGTTTCTGGGTATCACAGAATTAGTCTACACATTTAATGTCTGTAAGAATGTTGCCAGGGTTAGAGGATTTGAGCTATAGGGAGGGGCTGAACAGGCTGGGGTTGTTTTCCCTGGAGTGTTGGGGGCTGAGAGGTGACCTTGTAGAAATTTACAAAATTGAGGGGCATGGGTAGGGTAAATAGGCAAAGTCTTTTCCCTGAGGTCGGGGAGTCCAGAACTGGAGGGCAAAGGTTTAGGGTGAGAGGGGAAAGATATAAAATAGACCTATGGGACAACTTTTTCACACAGAGGGTGGTACATGTATGGAATGAGCTGCCAGAGAATGTGGTGGAGGCTGGTGCAATTGCAACGTTTAAGAGGCATTTGAATGGGTATATGAATAGGAAGGGTTTGGAGTGGTGTGGGGCTAGATTGGGTTGGGATTGGCATGGACGGGTTAGATCAAAGGGCCCGTTTCCAAGCTGTATATCTCTAAGACTCTATAGGAGGTTTTATAGTATTTTAGTTCAGCTATCTTGAGGAAATTATAATCCTTCAAATAAGCTGCACACCATGGTGTAAATGATTGCAGTATCCTTACAGCATTATGAAATCTATTAGAATGTGGAATTTGAATTTCTGCAAATGGGATAGGAGGTGACTATAGCACTGTTTTTTTTAAAATAAAAAGTTGTGACCATGGGAGAAATGGGCACAGGAATGGGAAGCCACAAGTGATGCCAATGTACTGCCATCACTCGTCTTTAAATTCAATAAAGCAGCAAACCTCTATGGGTGTGACTTTAAAAACAATTATTTATGGTTTCAGCAAATAACGACCAGTAAAATTCCTATGGCCCCCTGATGGCTGAGTGACCTTTGCGATGAATTGCTGAACTAGGTCAACTAAGATGTTCTTTAGTTCAATCCTGGGCAAGGTACCCTGGGGCAAACAGCATATGTGAACTGTAATTGAAGTAGTATTCATTGTTTTGAGGAGAGAAGAGCAAAAGTGAAAATAATTGCCAGTTTCCTGTTTGCCATAAATAATGTTGCCATGCATTATGTAGCTCCAAAGAAGATAAATGCTGAGGAAGTCAAGTGCATTCTTCAGAAATAAAATGATAAATAGCATCATTAAATTGTTTGATAAATTGATAAACTGTTGTTTAATAAGTAGATTATCCAGGAAACATATGTGTTCCTTCCGTTGTGTTTTTTCCTCATGCCAAAATGAACTTGATTTAGAAATAAGACCCAACAATAAATATTCAGTATTTTTCCATGAGAAGTAGATTTACCCTTCCTTTTAATGTCCTATGTCTGTGTTTCACAAGCCAGCAAGTTATATGCTGCCAGGATATTTGGTATTGGCAGAGATAGGTCAATTTAATATAAGGTGCGTCGATACTGATACCACAGTTCTCAAACTAACTTTGTTTCCATTGCATGGTTGCAATTGAGTGTGTTGGATCTAGGGGAATATGTGTTCATGTCTATGCAAAGTATGATCAAGACAGAGCACACACTCGATACATTTGAGTAAGTTCTACATACATTTACAAAATGAGCAAAGGCCTTGATAACGCTGTGTATGATACTTCATGCTGTGAAACCCATTCTCTCCTCTAGGGGCTACAGTTATGCTCCCTCTAAATTCAGATTGGTATCTGACTTCTGGGTATCCTGCAACCTTAGCGTTGGTGCAAAGTATGTGTATGTTCTTTATTAAATATCTTTGCCCTTTTAAAAACTGTCATTTGTAATGACAAGTTCCATTATTGTACAGCAGACCAGATTTGAGCCAAGAATTTAATTGAGGCTTCTGTTTTACTCTGCTAACCTTTTAGACATCTCTAGAATGCGGACTTGTAACTTCCTTTTAATGGCTTTTTGTGATTTTGCTATCAGTATTTTGAAGTTAATTGCATAATAAACCTCAAATGAGAAGTATACCTGTTTTATATTTGAGAAGTCAAATATTTGAGTCCTCTAACATGGATAATTTATACTTCAGCTGACTAAGATTGAATAAGAGGGCTGAGCATAGTGACCTTGTGGTTCCAGTACATCACCACATCTTGGATAGTCTTTCGGCAAAACATCCTTAATTAAAAACTGATGCCATTGGCACTCTGCCTCTTCCTTGGCAACACATTTTTATTCCCCATCCTGATTCTTTCCTGTGAGATCCTAAAACAACCAAAGGCCATTGCACCAAATGTCAAAGATAAGTTGCCAACTATTAAGCACTCATTTTTGTACCCAGATGTTTCTAAAATTGTCAATTAATTTGCTGGAATTCTGCTACTAAGTGATTATATAACTTGTAGCCATTAGATCTCTTTGTCCTATTTTGTGTTTCATATCTTCCATGACGTGTACATTTTCAACAAAAAATTCTTAGTCATTTACGTGGTATGTTATGCTAGATATCTTTTATCTTAAAAGGGTAGGCAAATCTCCAGAACCTAAGGTTGTGTAATGAAATGGCTGTTAGGGATGTCCTCGAAGCATCACTGAAGAAGTCAAACATCCCCCAGAGTCATGGGCAATCCTGGCTACTTACTGCTCAAACAGAGAAACTACCTTCCAGGAAGCTCTCAGCACATTGAGAGACTTCATTGGGAAGGGCAAAATCAAAGCATCAGAGAGCACACACAACTCAGAGCAACTCACCTATCTGACCCTGCATGTGGCCATCTTATCAGCCATCTCAGAACCATTGAACTCGGGTTGGAGTCCATTCATCTTTGATTCTGCAGAACTGTCAAAGAAGGAGGAGGATGACTTCCCTAGTAATTTAGAAGTTCCTGTTCTGGGATCATCTCTTACCTTCATCTGAGGTAAGTTGGTAAAGAGTAGTGAGAGGCCTTGGCTAAGAAGAAAGTTTCGGGCATTGTAGATGGCCTGCAGCTGTTCAAGAGGCTCATGATCACCTTCACAAGGGCAGTTAGTCATGAATAACAAATGCTGGCTTCACATCCTGTGAAAGAATATATGTTACTCATTGAATGTAAATATAATTAAGTGAATTCATTTAAAACTGTTGTTTATCAAGAATAGTTTGAAAATATTTTAAATATTGCCATAAAACAGGTTTATATGGTGATTGAGATATTTATTTCCATTGCAACATCAACATTCAGTGGACCAAATGCAACAACTTATTGCATTCTAAAGAATAACAAGTAACAGACATCATTTGATTAGGATGTCTGAAGCTCCTTCATTAAAATCCATTTTTTAGATCCTGCAAAGCTATTCATCCAAGAATATCCAGGGAGTTTTGCCAAGTGGGTGAGTCATTTCAGTTTAGTCATGTTCCATAATTGTCTGCACCATCAATAAAGTTGAAGAAGCCTTTAATTTCTGACGCAAGTCCCTGAGATAATTATGATAAGTGCAGTTAAACCTATTCTGCATCATCTTGGCATTGAAAATGCAATGTGACTTATTCAAATGTTCTTGATTATATGATCCACTTAAGGATTTGCTGCTTGTTCTGTTTTTGTTGAAAAAATGAAGTGGAAGATGCATCGAAGGGAATTATCTTCTTAATACCCAATGAATTACTTTAACTCCTAATAGGACCTATCAAGTCACTTGCAAAAACCATCAAAGCTCTCTCAACTGTTTTTGGATCCTGAAATTCTTAACCCCAGGTTTTAGGAACAGTATTGAAATTGTGTTATTTTATTGGCAAAATTTAAGGCAAAAGTTTAATGGAATTTGCCTTGTTCAAAGCAAACAGTTAGATGAAATTTGAATAGCAAAATAATCTAAAACTGTCAAATAAAAAAAAAGTTCAAGAGCAGCCAGTAAACCAAAATATAGTTTCAGAAATGACTTCTTTAGTTACCCTAATTTGCATTTGATGAACAATTGTAATGAATTATTCCTCTTGGTCCATTTTCCATCCGAGGAAGCTAACTCCCTGATGATGACTGCCCTCTAATCCTGAGCATTTTGAGTACTCCTCTAATTCTGGGGGCTGGTGGTTCACAGCTGTGACAATCACCCATTTGAAACTTTCTAACTAGTGGAGATGGGATAGCTATTCAAAACATCAGGACACTGTTCCCCACTTGCCTATCCTCTTCTACAGATTAATTTTCATTGTTTTTAGGGACAAAACTTTAATTTCTTAAACACTGCATTGATAATACAGTACTTCAGGTAATATAGTTCTTTGATGTCAGCTTATGGGGCATAGTGCCTTTGGGAACAAAAGTAAGTTGCTGGAAAAGCACAGCAGGTTTGGCAACATCTCCGAAGAAAAATCAGAGTTAACGTTTCAGGCCAAGTGACCCTTTGTGTAGCTAGTAGTTTGATTTTTTTTTAGAGTGTGAGGGCAAGGGTCTTGAGTGTTGTAAACTGGTTGACTGGAGTGTGGGGGATTGGGAGGGGGATGAGGTGGTGTGGCATGAGTAACAAAGTCATGTTCATTGAATGTGAGGAGGTGACATTTAATCATCCTCCTTTGTGTCGTTGGGTCACTTGCTCTCCCATGGAATCTCTTCAGTGTTTTAAGAAGGTTCATGGGAGCTTTAAAAGCCCAGAAAATAATGATGATTCACTTTGCTGCTTTCTAAGTTTGTTTTTCAGCCATTGCATGCACTAACAATGTTTGTTAGATCAGGAGCCGTTTAGCAATCTTTCAACCCACTGTTATAGGCAATTTCACTTCCCCAAAAAATCATTAAGCCTCAATAGATCCTTTAAGGAAAATAAATTGCAATCTATACTCTTGAATATAATTAATTAATATACTCAGATCCTGTGAATGATTAAAACAATATTTGGGCCTATTTCTAATTCTGTCCAAGTGAGTAGCTTTCAGGTCTGCTAAACCCTCTGGGCTGGACTTTGAACTACCTGTCATTCCTGATGTTACAACTGGGGCTGTGTGCCACTTCTGCTTTCTTTCTCTTTGTTTTGTCCCTCAACGGTTTAAAGCTAAAATTTTAAGTGTCAGTGGAATGTATACAAACAGATTCCATTTAGCAGTTAGGGAATCTTCCCCTTGATGAAACCTGCCACTAGCTGACATTGCCGACAGGTGGCCTACTGAAGAACTACCAGGTCAAGCAGAGAGGCTCTGCATCATCATCACAACTTTCCTGCCCAATTCTATTGCCATTAATGTAAAAGTTGACGGCACGAACTTGTTGTGGTTTTTTCAGATTTCACTTCCAAATACTTGACGTTCCATTGATTTCACTTTCTTTATATTTGCATCATTTTTGTTCATTGTTGAGACTAGCTTAGTCAGAGCATGTCTTAGCATGACTTATGGTTGGGTACGTGATGGAGTTGCAGAAATCTCCTTTATTGTGGAAGAGACATTGTGTTTTTGAGTTTTTTTTCTTCTTGAATGTTTGTGTTACTTTCCATGGTTCTACTCAACTCTGTGAGACACGTCTGAAATTGTAGGCTCAGCTGACCCAAGCTTCTATGTATTGTGAAGCACGTTGTCTTAGAGCAGTCCCTGGTGAAGTAATTGATGTGTTCTGGATGAACTCAAAACCATGTCAGGGCTTTCTTCGCTAGCAACCTGAAGTGGAGACCCGTGTTGACAGGATGAAACCACTCTTTTGGCCTCTCATTTTCTCACCACTTGCACCCAGGGTATTAGGCCTTAAACCAATCACAGCTTCTGCCCTCCTCTGGATCCTCCTTCCAATATTCCATGTCCTGTACAGCAGTCTACAAACCCCTCAACAATAACTCAGTCTTGGCCGTCCTGTGTCCCCATGATTTTCTACTCCTCCCCTTCCTAATGCCATAGAGTTCAACAAGTAAAACCATGAACTTGGACCCAGAGCACCAAGCTGACAGGTACATACAATGTTGAAATGGTCTTGAGCTGGGTGTCATGAGATTCTTGTGTGCCATTGACTTCATTCTGACTTTCTTGAAACCTGTTTCATGTTAATGAGTATTCATGGAATGTAAGTATCTTTGGAGAATGAACTGGCATGGGCAAACCTAATTTTTGACCTGCAGCTGACTTTATCGCTGCATATTGGCCACCACTGGGAAATCAAAATTTGCATCCTGACTAATTTAATTGATCCTGGAGGCCACATTTCCTGCTCTTGTGAGGTTTCATAAAATTCCCTGTTCTGTGTCTAAGCCCTTTGATGCTTGACGCTTAGTTGAACTTTAGTGTTGCCTTCATCTTAATCCTGTTCTAGACCTCATGCGTTCTTAGAAGTGTTCACCGCCTTATGCTCATAAAGCTGTTTGCTATTTTTCATTGTTGCATTATAATCCAGCATTTCACTTGATTCAGTGAAGACATGTTCCTGTTTGTGTAATTTCCATTTGTTCTCTCCAGTTGAACGCCCTGCTAACTCTACTGGTGTTTTAGATTCCTCAATTCACTTGCCCAGGCTTTGTTTTCTTCCAGTGGTCCTTGTTCAGACCCATCTACAATGCTGTAAAGGAGATAGCCCAGTCTTCAACACTCTCAGACCCCACTGTCCCAGTTCTTTCATACTCCAGGATTTCCACACTTAATCTATAACCCTGAGGTGACCACAACATGGAGTTACTTTAATAGAGAATAATGAAAACTTACCTTGTGATTGTCAGCTCAGAAATGAGCATCTTGGCTGATTGCAGTGTATTCAGTACCATTCACGACTCCTCAGATCCTGAAAAAGACCTGGACAGCATTCTGTTATTTGGCATGCAGCATTTGTGCCATGCAAGTGGCTCAGTGGTTAGCACCACTGCTTCACAGCGCCAGGGACCCAGGTTCGATTCCATCCTCAGGCGACTGTCCATGTGAAGTCTCCCTGTACCTGTGTGGGTTTCCTCCGGGTGCTCTGGTTTCCTCCCACAGTCCAAAGATGTTCAGGTTAGGTGAATTGGCCATGCTAAATTGTCCATAGCTTTCAGGGATGTATGTGTAGGTTAGGTACATTAGTTAGCCGTAAATGTAGAGTATTAGAGTTGGGGAATGAGTCTGGATGGGTTACTGCTCAGATGGTTGGTGTGGACTTCGGCACGCTGGAGGAATTCTATGATTCTGTAAGCATTGACTGCTTATAGACATCTCCTGTTGGCATTACCATTACAGAATCTCTTACAATCACATTTCCTGAAGGTCACCATTGACTAGCCCTTTATTTGAACCAGCCATGCTAAAGGCATGGATCAGAGGCTGCATATTCTATAGAAAGTGCTGAGTCTTCTGACTCCCCATAGTCTGTCCACCATCTACATGATACGGATTAGGATAATCCATGCTTGTCTGAATGAGTGCAACTCCAGCAAAAAAACAACTTGACAACATCCAGGACAGAGTGCCCTGCTTGACTGAGACCCAATTCGATTTTTAAATTGTTCATTCCTGCATCACTGACACACTTAGTCACAGAAGTGTGTATCATCTGTATAATGCATTGCAACTCATCAGGGATTCCTTGATAGCACGTCATAAAGATGGAACATTGAAGGAAGGGCAAGGGCAGCAGAAGCCTAGTACTAACAACAGCAATAAGTTCCCCTCCACAACATGCCAACTTGGAAAGTTATTGCTGTTCCTTCCTCATTGCTGGATTAAAATTTTAGAACTCTCTTTCTCTCAGGGCTGTGGGAGTGTTTTCCCACATAGACTGCAGCAGTTCAAGAAAGTGACTGACAACCAACTTCAGTTGCCCCTGTCTTCAGTGCCCACATCCCCAGGAATGAGTTAAGTAAAGACAGTTTAGAGAAATTATGACAAACTCATCTACGTCAGTGCCTACCAAACTCATTGACTCTCTGCCTGCACTCTAAATAACCCAATGCATATGAACCATACAACCTGACATATCTGCCTCAAAACTTCCCTACTTTGCAGCTACTACAGTTCCTCAGTAAGTCTTCAAATTCTAATTAAGTGGTGGTTCTGTGCAACACACTTAAGCATTAGACTTTGTGCCCTTAAAGGAATAGACTTCATTCTTAGCTGAATAGTATATGCATAAGTAGGACAGGTAGAGAGAGCAATTAATAATGCTAACAGTATTCTAGATTTCATGGATAAGAGTATACAGTACAACAGTAGAGTCTTAATGCTGAAGCTTTATACTTGTCAATAGTTAGAGCTCAGCTAGAGTTTTGTATATAGTTCAGGGCATCATACTTTTAGAAGGATGTGAATACTTGGGAAGAAAGGAGAAAAAGTTCTAACAATGCAAACCTTCATTGATGAGAAGGCTGACAGGAGATCTGATTGAAATTCTAAGGATCATGAGAGGTCTGGACTAAGTAGATCAGGAGGAACTGTTCCCCCTAATAAAATGTTCGAGAACTGAAGTAGCACAGTTTTCATGTTTTGCAGAAGATGCAAATATGAGGTGAGAAGAGAAGTTTGGCAATCAGGTGGAAGCAGATTCAGTTGAGGCATTTAAGATGGCTTTTGATAGAAATAATGTGCAGATCTACAGAGAAAAGGCAAGAGACTGGATCCAAGTCAAAATGCTCAGAGTCATAATGGCCCCAATAATTTCCTTTACCATGTTCAAAATCACACAACACCAGGTTATAGTCCAACAGGTTTATTTGGAAGTAAAGCTTTCAGAGTGATGCTCCTTCGTTAGGTAGCTAGTGGGGTAAGATTATAGGTCACAGAATTTATAGTAAACGGTCAGATGATAGATTAAAAAAAAACTTCAATCTTTTATTATAAATTCTGTGTCCAATGATCTTGCCTCACCAACCACCTGATGAAGGAACAGCACTGTAAAATCTTGTACTTCAAAATAAACCTGATGTGTGATTTTTTAACTTTGTCCGCCTCAGACCAACACCAACACCTCAACATCATTCCTTTACCATAACAGTTCTGTGATTTGTTACAATATGTAATGTTTTTAATCTGTAAAATAATGTATTTTCTGATTGGCTTTAGACAATGACTCGATATACATTGTTGCCTCCAGATTCAGATCTATCACAATCTAAATGTCATGTTTTATATTTGATTTGATTTATTATTGTCATATGCATCCAGGTACGTTGGTTTTGTTCTACGTGCAGTACAGGCATATCATACTCTACTAAGTGCATTAGGCTAATGGAACAGAGTGTGATAATGTTACATGTCACACATGAATTTTTTCTCAAAGGCCATTCCCATAGATTTTTTTTTCTGATCTTTTGGCAAAGCTAGGAATTTATTATCATTTACAATAGCTGTGGAGAAGGAAACCCTTTCAGTGATCATAGGATGTTGCTTCATGGAAAATATCTGTCATTGCTTTGAGTATTGAATTAAACAGTCCCTGTGCTCTTTAAAGGGGCACTGCTGAAGGTCAGTGGGAGAATAATACACTGCTTATCTTGTTTCCAGTGCTGCTTTCTATATGAAGCAGCATATTTTCTAAATTATCATCGGCATTGCTTTTAGTTAAATGTCAGTAAACATTCCTGATTCCAACAAGAATGGAAGAAATGTGCTATACTTGTATTATGCCATTTGAATATGTTTCCAGCACCAAGGAAACTTCCTGCGTGTTATCAATGCGGAGTTTCACATGGTGTTATACCTTTGAAATCTGGCTGCAAATGTCAATATCATGGTAATGGTAAGAATCTTCAAAGATGTGGCATGGCAAATGCTATAATTCTGAGTTGCTAATACACCTCTGGATCCTGAGCAAGTCCTGACATTAACATGGCAGTTTAAATGTTTGATTGCCAATTTTTCTGTCAACATTGGTTCCCTATGAGAATGTTATCAGAGAACCAGAATACAGGAGTTTTGTGTAAAACACTGGGTACGTATACAGCAGAGGTCGCGGGGAAGGGATGTATTGTCAGTGGTGGGGTGGGGGGGGCTGCAGGGTGGCAATGGGGATGGTGGGTACTGTCAAGGGAGGGGGTGGTGGGGAGGGGTTGTATTGTCAGGACGGTGGAGGGGGGGGGGGTAGCGACAGGAATGATGTATATAGTTGGGGTGGGAGAGTGTGGTGATGGGAATGGTGTATATAGTCTGGGTAGGGAGCAATGGGAATGGTGTATAGAGTTGGGCTGGGAGCAGTGATGGGGTAGGTGAGTATTGTGGGGGAGAGATGAGGGAGAGTGGTAGCTCCATTTAAGAGCGATGCAGTCAATGAACTGAAAGCAGACATTTAAGTGCTGTGTCTTCTGTTCATGATAAGCAGCTAAATGTGTTTGCTGGATTCAAACTAGAGATAATTCCTGAGCCCAGAGCCTGGTTAAGTTATGGAAAATCATAAGGCAAACCGAAGTTAAGGCTTTAGTTGGATTTGTGATCACCTGTGCATATTGCTAGTTTGAAAGTAATAATTAAAAATTAAACATTTACATGGAATGTTGATATGTTGCCTATAGGACTGATGTTGGATTTGTATGAAAATGTACTATTTGGACTAGTGTTATCACTGTGTAAACTTTGAAATGGGTTCCCCATTCTCGAGGCAATTTGCAACCTTTAAGATAAAAAGCTACAGTTTCATTCAGCTATTTCAGAGGGGGACAGTCTGGTTCTTAAGAGCAGGAGTGATTAAATAACCTTTTAAGGGATGATAGGTCAAGGTAATTGATTGAAATGATACATACAGCAAGTGTGTCTTGACAAGCTGTAACTGGCAACTATCTGCCTTCTGTTGCCCAAAGATTGGGGACAGAGGTTATCTTTTATTGCTGAACGTAATGCCTGAGGGCTATTTATCTGTTGCTGAAAAGGTGCAAAATTATCAGTTTTCTTTATTTCCTTCAGCTGCTTCCTTGTCTTTCATTTGTCCTTGTTTGCAGTACTTTTGCCTGACCAAGTCTTTTCCCTTCTTACCCGTAACCTCTTTCTCCTTCTCTCCCTTCATTCGGTCTTCTCTGTCTTTGTTTCTCACCTTTACGACAGACACCCCATTCTTTTGCATTAGGTCTATTTCACTTATAATGAAATAAACATGCCTATTTTGGAAAGAATACAGATTTGTTAGTCAAAAGAATGTGGCATTTTATTGCTGAACACAGTGTTCAATCCATCGACTAAAGTAAAATACAAACACGTTTTGGGCATTACCTTCAGAGATTGCTTCCAAATTTCATACTATGAAGTAACTTTTTTTTGGATGCAATCTAGTAAAATACTGATTTGGAGATTCTGGTGTTGTACTGGGGTGTACAAAGTTAAAAATCACACGACTCCTGGTTATGTTATAAATATAACCTGGTGTTGTGAGATTTTTAACCTAGTGAAATACTAGCTGTTTATGATATGCCTGATGTCAGACCATTTGAAACCTTTTAACATGGTATGTCTTCCAAAGGCTTAATAAAACAACCAAAGAAAAACCATCATTTGAAAAGGTATAATTTAAAGTTTGCACCTATATCTTTTAGTGGTGTAGATTTCTGTAGGTTCATTCAACGTCGAGGAAAGAAAATGCGTTTTCTAAAATACATTGTGATATTGGCATGTGATTAAATGCTTTTATATATAGCACTGGGTGACATGTTTGGACTAAATTTGAAACTACCAAGTAGACCACAGAAATCTGATATTAACAACAAATAAGCTGCCTCTATATATTCCTTATTTAAAAAAAAACATTTTCTAGAACATTAGCTGCATGGCTATTCATTCTTAGAACCTGATGCCTTATGGAATAATAATGTTTTCAGCATTAGCACTCTGGATGCTCTGCGTAACAAGAACATGTACAGAAAACTCAGGTGCAGAGAGGTTTTCCCTACACAATTTTCTATCGTGTAAATTCAGTGGATGCAATAATGCAATGAGCCATATCAGAATTCTCACTATGTAGTCTCATTGTACCAAGTATTGAGTTTTCGGTTCTATTTTGTGCTCTGCATAAATGGAACTTCAGTCCAGATTTGGAACTTGAAAACTATCTTGTCTACTCCTGGGTTAGCCTGGTTTTGTTTTTATTTATATCCTGCTCATTGCATCTGTGGTGATGGAAAGTCAAGATGAAGTAAGTTTTTATGCTCAGGCGTGAGTTAGGGCTGCAGGTATCGGAGTGTGGATCTGCATGTTCAGGACTTAACGAAAAGTGTAGTGTAAAAATGTGGAGCTGCTAACATGACTGTTGACGACAGAATAGTCATAGTTAAATGAGGAAATGACAGACATGGTTTGTGTGTGGAATGAACTGCCAGAGAAAGTGGGGGCTGCAGGTACAGTTATAACATTTAAAAGACAATTGGTTAAGTGAATGAATAGGAAAGATTTAAAAGGATATAGGCCAAACAGACGCGGGTGGGACTAGGCTAGTTTGGGATCACGGTTGGCAAGGACTGGTTGGACAAAAGGATCTGTTTCTGCATTATATGACTATGACTACGACTATGAGTATGACCATATAGAAAGAAACATGAACTGTTTAGTTGTTTGAAGAGGAATATGATGGAGAAAATGTTTGCCTCCAGCATTGGGAATTTGGAAACATATATGTGAACTATCTGTCTCCCCAAACAGACTGGAACTTGCAGCCTGAGGTAATTCTACATAAACTTCAGTTGACCAGAGAGCATTCCCTTCAAGTGCTGTTCACTCTTCTGAGAGATAGGTGATCCCACTGTTATTAACGATCATTTAATATCTATTTTGATCTGGGTTGATTTGGTTGATTCACTGCCCCCACATATTGCTGGTATTAGTCCTGGAGGACTGATAATGTAGGACCTTCCCACTCTCACCCTGCTATTTCACCATGGGGTCCTAGCATCCAGTAATTGACTGAGTCGAACCTTTTTTGAACAAGATGCTTGTGACTCTACTACTAAAAGGTTATTGAATTAGCAGGTTTGTTGATTAGGCAGTCTGAAGAAAAGTGACCCTTTTAAGGCTTTTTAATTGATTATAGTTTAGCTAGCACAGCAGAAAAGCAGTAAGGGCTGTCGTGATGCAGTTCTAATGTCCCTACCTCTAAGCAAGGTTCAAGTTCCACCTGGTCCAGCGGTGTGTTATAACATCTCTGAACAGGTTGGTTTGAAAATATTAACAGCAAAGCCGGCAGTTACATTGACCTCTCTCGAGTCACGGGACTGTCTTCGAGCCATGTGTAAAGCTTTCTTGACTGGCTACTGGTGCAATGAATTTTTCAGACTTGGGCAATCCAAAGTGTGCACTGATGCCCTTTGCACAATTACATGTCCCTTTACTTCCTGTCTGCTCCTTAGTTCTAATGGTCTCTCTCAATGTTGACATATAGTCCAGCACTGGGGAAAAAGACAGGCAGTAGCAGTGCTCTTCTTGAGCACAGAGCTCATATACGCAGTCCATTGGTCATGTTCTTTGACGTCGCACGCTCTGTGTTTCCAGCAGTCATGCAGGAAGGTAGTCATCAGGCTTCATGAATAGACTATGGCCGACCAGGGTCAGTGAATTACAGAATGGAATTCGAGAATGATCAGTTCAAAATTCTCTGCATTGTTTGTAGAGCTGCTGGAAGATTGACAGCGAATCCAGTGGCGGCTTATTCTGGGAGGGTTGGCTGCCAGCTTTAATGACAGCAAAGTTGCACAAACAGTGTTGAGATAACCTGTTTGGCTTCAGTTTAGGGATAAATATTGCCTATGATTCCAGGAGAATTCCCCTACATATTCTTTGGCAGAAATCTCACCAAAAAAGATGACACCTCCAACTGTGTAGGATTTCATCAGCACTTGACTGAAATATCCGCCTGTATTTTGACCTTTGAGAGGGATTTGAAACTAATGTGAGAATGTTGTGATCAGGCCACATCTGGCACCAGATAGATGATTAAAGACTGATAATGCATTATTTTTTGTGGGAAGTTGGCACACAGTGTAGCTAGTGATGATGAAAGCTGTTTATATGCAATGTGTAGTATCTCAAATCATAACAAGAGAACATAAAATAAAACTCATGATTGATTAGATTTTAAAAGCTGTTGTCTGCCTCAAGATGGTTTTCCCACTATGCACACATTTCCTGAAAGGATCTAGGTTTGAGACCTCCAGTAAATGTTATTTCAGTTAGACCTAGATGTTCCGTCCCAGTGGGGCAGCACTTCAGTGGTCAAGGAGATTCAACCTTGGATCTTTAGGTGAATGACCTCCGAGGCGTACTTCAGGATACGCAACAATGCAGAGTTGCCAAGCAGAGGCTGATAGCCAAATTCAGTGCCCATGAGGATGGCCTCAACCGTGATCTTGGGTTAATGTCACACTATAGGTGCCCTTACCATGTTCGTGCGTGCGTGCACACACACGCACTCACTCACTCACTCTCTCTCAGTCTCAGTCTCTCTCTTTCTCTCTCACTCTCACTCTCCCTTGCTCAACACACACTGGTACACACCCTCTCACAGGCATACACTCTTTAAAACACGCATGCGTGTACTCTCGCACTCGCTCTCGCGCACAACACACACACACTCTCTCTTCCTCATGTGCGCACACATATATATAAATCTATGGGGTGAGTTTGCATTTGCAGATACATTCTATTTTGTTCAAAAGCACACAATCTATAGGCAGTCAGTCAATGTGATTAAATTAAATTAGATTACATTACAGTGTGGATACAGGCTGTTCGGCCCAACAAGTCCACACTGACCCGCTGAAGCGCAACCCACCCATACCCCTACATTTACCCCTTAACTAACACTACGGGCAATTTAGCATGGCCAATTCACCTGACCTGCACATCTTTGGACTGTGGGAGGAAACCCACGCAGACACTGGGAGAACGTGCAAACTCCACACAGTCAGTCGCCTGAGGCAGGAATTGAACCCGGGTCTTTGGCGCTGTGAGGCAGTAGTGCTAACCACTGTGCCACCGTGCTGCCCATGTACTTTATAAATTCCTACTTTGGAAATAAAACCAGTCTGACTCCAGGTTGGGATACAGACAGACTCAAACCTCACACCCTTAATGCATTGTCTGAGCTGAGATGTCACTTTTTTAAAAAATATACTGATAAAACCTTCAGCTATCTCAGGGCTGTGACTTGAAGGAAATTCTGGGATTTTGCATAATAATCAATCAAAACTTGCATTGCCATTTTAAATGATAAAAGACTTCATAGCCATCTAAGTTTCTCTAATACGTTACGTCAGTTGTATAACACTTCAATATTTTATTTATAAATTATGTTTCCTATGCATCCTGCCCATTAGGTATCTGACACAGGAGCAGTGCTGCGAAACCTTGTACTTTTAGATAAATAAACCTGTTAGACTATAACTTCATGTCACATCATTTTTAACTTCAGTTAAATGGCTGAACATCAAGAATATGATGATGAGTACAGGACAGTGCATACTTAATTATTCTGGAAGATAGGTTATCTACTCAATGGAACTAAGAGATTAGATTAGATTCCCTACATTGTGGAAACAGGCCCTTCGGCCCAAACAAGTCCATACTGACCCTCTGAAGAGTAATCCACCCAGACCCATTTTCCTCTGACTAATGCACCTAACGCTATGGGCAATTTAGCATGGTCGATTCACCTGACCTGCACATCTTTGGACTGTGGGAGGAAACCGGAGCACCTAGAGTAAACCCACGCAGCCAGTCGCCGGAGGCTGGGGTCAAAAGTGGGACCCTGGTGCTGTGTGGCAGCAGTGCTAACCACTGTTCCATCGAAATAACAAGAATGTATGAGCTTAACAAATTAACATGTTTTTAAAATGAACATTAATTGGCTCCTGGAAAGTTCAACTCACTAAGGACATGAACCTTTTTTGATCAATTAACCTGTGCCAACTTAGCTAACCTCATGGAAAGCCTGTTCAATAAACATTGTAAGTTTGAGCACAAGGTGTTGGAAATTCGGTCAGGATTCAACAATCTGAGTGAGTTACCAGACAAATATTTCCTGTTCAACATGTTTGTTAAAATCTGAAATGTTTAAACCATTCCAGTGTTTCATTGCAAATATTAAGATGTGATGATATGATTATACTTTTACATATTTAGGAGGGAAGCTTAGATTTTATTTTAGGGACATGCCATAATTGACACTCTGCACGTCTTTTGTCACATAAATCAGATAGTGATGGATATTTTGTAAAGATCAAATTACAGATTAACAGTTGGGACGATTGTACGGATGGCACACTTGTGCAAGATACTAATGGAAATTTTACGTAAATAAATTAACAAATAAAGGTTATGGGCCCGAACAACATTCAGCAATAGTGCTGAAGGCTTGTGTTCCAGAACCTGCTGCTCCACTAACCAAGCTATTCCAGTACAGTTACAACACTGGTATCTACCCAACAATGTGGAAAATTGCCCAGGTATGTCTTATATACAAAAAGCAGGACAAAACCAACCCAGCCAATTAACACCCCATCCGTCTACTCTTAATGCTCTGGAAGGGGTCATCAATAATGCTATTGAGTATTCTAATCAATCCCCTGCTTATAGACGCTCGAGTTGGGTTCTAATAAGGCCACTCCGCTCCTGACCTCATTGCAGCCTTGGTTCAAACATGGACAAAGAACTGAATAGCTTAGATGAGATGAGAGTGACTGCCCTTGACATCAAAGCTGTAATTGAGCTAAGAAGCTATGGCAAATACGGAATCAATGTAAATTGGGAACACAACTTTCTGCTGTTTGGAGTCATACTTGGCATATGGGAATACGGTTGTGTTTGTTGCAGGTCAGTCATCTCAGCTCCAGGGCACCTCTGCAGGAGTTCCTCAGGGTAGTGTCTCATGTCTAGCTGTTTTAGCCAGTTCATCAGTGACCTTCCCTTCATCACAAACTCAGAGATTTGGTGGTGATTGCACCATGTTTAGCACTATTTGTGTCTCTTCAGATACTCATGCAGTCCATCTGTGCCATATCTAGGTTTGGGCTGTGGTGACCTATCTTACCAGGGTAAGCTGTTGCTGCAGCAAATATGGAAAATCTTTGATGTTAAATATAACTGCACTCTGTGACAAGATCCCTATTTTTAAACTTGAGAATCCCACTGTCTGTTCACCAAGCCCATAGAATATAATGATTAACAACTGGTCATCTGTCCTGTCAGGAAATCATTTCTTAAAGTTGAACCTCTTAAATTTGGGTTGCTGCAAAGAATATTGTGAAATTGCACAAAGGAAAGCAAAGCTTTCATATTTATGAAGATAAACATTTCACAAGTGACTCCAAAAGTTCCATTCAACTTTACCTGACCGCAGCTGAGGGTCCCTTTGAGTCTTGCTGGAAATATGAGAGAAATCAGGAAGTGGTGACTAGAGCATGCCAAGTTCAAGTTATAAAATTCCGATGACTGTAGGAAAGACAAAAAGAGGTGTAAGGATTTTCATACTTCAGAAATCTTGGCAAAAATAGACTTGGAGTCAAACTGTGCAACATTGGGAGCAGGAAGTCTGTGAAGCACTGGGGATTGTATATATTTTTCTTATTTAAAAAAAAAGTAATCTGGATGCATACATCTTCAATACCACATGAGGAATAAACTGTCAGGATCAGAGTTTCACAGGAGTGCAAAAGGTTGCGTGACCGGGTCAGTTTCAAAGTTGGTCACCAGGTCAAATGGAATGAAGCAACTGAGGAAGATTTTTCTTGTGTGATGCAAACAGAGATTAGAGCTAGTGGCGCTTGGTATGTGATAAAGGTCAGCTTTGTTTGAACAGAGACAGTAATTGCCTGTCAGAAAAGAAGCAGGGCGAAACGGAAGATTCATGCAGGTTGCAAGATGACTTTGGCAAAGGGCCAAAAGGAGTACATGTTGGATTTTGGAGGGCTTTTTCTTTATTTCTAATTCTTTCTCTCATTATTCATATCAGCTACCGAAATTTTGTTTTGAGAAATACACCATGCAAAGAGATAGGGAAGCAGTGATTCGTGTTAGAGCTCTGAGTGTTCCATTGACTTCCAATGGAATATATGTGTTAATGGAAATGGTGGGGTTAGCCATAGACAGCTTTAATTCCCCTCCACTCCATTACATACTCCTGCCTCTCTCCCAAGCTCACTTATCCCAGTTGTCCAGGTAGGGAGTTGTGAGCCAGACTAACAAAGCAGTTTGTGCAATAATGGAATTTGTAGTGATCTGAGCACAGTTTGCTGGATGTGAAACCCATTAAAGAAATGGTTCAGCCTACTTTTTTTATTATTCATTCCTGTGACATCGACATCGCTGGCTAGGCCAACATTTATTGTCTATTTCCATAATTGCCCAGAGGACAGTCAACAGCCAACCATTTTGCTGTGGGTCTGGAGTCACATATCGGCCAGACTCGGTCAGGATGGCAGTTTCCTTCCCTGAAGTGCACTAATGAACCAGATGGGTTCTTATAAACCATTGACAATGGATTCATAATCCTAATTTTAGATGCAAGGTTTGTAGCTCAGGTTGAGGTTTAGGGTGTAAGTTTGCTCGCTGAGCTGTAGGTGTGATATCCATTAGGTTGGAGAGCAAACCTACACCCTAATTCTAGATATTTGGCAGAATTTGAACTCTGTTCCCCACGGCTGTCCAGCAATAATACCACCTGGCCACTGCCTCCGCTTGACATGATGAGTCTTTTTTTTAACACTCTCAATACCTCTGCTTCACACCAGACAGGTCGCCATGATGGTGTGCCATCTGCTGAACACTGAGCTGTCTGTGTCAAGGACAGCCCAAAGATGTTACTGTAGTTTTTGATGTTTTCATGTTGGCTGCATCAATGGCCTCACTGCAGTTATCTCGGTGCCACAGATCTGTCCTTTCCCAACACCAGTTTACATCTGGCACCACATCAAGGAAATCACTAAGCATCCAGCAACAATGATGTCAGTGAACGCTGTTATCACTATGAAGTATTCCCACTCAAAGGAAGCCGCAGCGAGTGAAAAAATGAATCACCACTTCAGTTTGAGTTTTCAAAGTGTAAAATAAGCAATGAATGGATTTGGAAGCTAAAATGAAGCAAAAGAAACTAACTTTTCAAGCTCTTGGGTCAGGGTTGGGGGGGGGGGGGGGTTAGAATGAGGCAGATGGACTGGAGAGAAATCATTTCAATGGTGCTGTGCCCATTTCCCAGTAGATTGTGACCACAACAAGTGGAAAGTACTGTGCAGCTGTGGGGCATTGAACTATGGGGCATGAGTGGCCGCTAAAAGGCAGCTTCCCATTGCCTCAGGGATTTTTCCAGGTGGCAAGGGGATGCCCACACCAAGTGTCCAGAGGACCCAGTAAAAGCTATTGGCCCAGGGACCAGACAGTGGGGAAGGGGGTTGGGGATATGGAGGAGTGTGTGCCTTCTGGTCAGCCCCCTCAAAGTTTTCAGAAATCCTGCATTTCCTTGACTTGCCAACCCTGTCAACTCTCCACTCTTCCCTTCCTCACAGGGGTTTGCCAACACTCCCCCCAGTGAGACCCTAGATTCACCTTGATTCTGATTGCCCCACTCTAGGGGACTCGCAGCAAGCTCATCAGGGGCCACCATTCCTGGTGGTGCCTTTGAGGCAAAAGAACTGCTGTTTTATAATAAGTCTACAACCCTTGGAGGAAAGACTTGTTTTTCGACATGGATAGGTATCCTCCATTAATTCAGCCAAAGATTTCACAGTCATTATGTTTCTGCAAAATAAGATCATCAAGACCAAGTGAAATTGCCCCCTAACCTTTACCTGAGGGAGTTGGGAGCTGGAAGTATCCAACTCTAGTGGAAAGTTAATCCCAAACTGCCATAAGAATTTAAATATGTTTGATTTATTTGTCATAAGACAAATAAAACTGCATGTGTAATAAATAAAAAATTAACTTTGTCGGGCTGGTGAGGATTGGGAGCTCAAATTTAATGCTGGAAATCCTGGTACGCATCATTTTACATGGTTTGACTTTCTCAAGGGTTTTAACGGAGATTAATTTATCTATTTTGTTGTTAAATGGATATGGGTGTCCTGACAAGACCAGCATAACGGAGATTAATTTATCTATTTTGTTGTTAAATGGATATGGGTGTCCTGACAAGACCAGCATTTGCTGCCTGTCCCTAACTGCCCTTGAACTGACCAAGCTTGCTAGGTAATTTGAGAGTTTAGTTAACAAGTCAATTTGAGCTGCATATCAGCCAGAATAGAAAAGGATGTCAGACTTCCTACTGTAAAGAACATCATTGAATCATAGAGTCACAGTGATGTACAGTACGGAAACAAACCCTTTGGTCCAACCCTTCAATGCCGGCCAGATATCCCAACCCAATCTAGTCCCACTGCTAGCACCCGGCCAATATCCCACCAAACCCTTCCTATTCGTAGATTGGTGTTTTTTTTCATAACAGTTGATGAATAATATAGTGTCAGTCTTGAGAGCCTCTGGATAATTAGTCTGTGATATTATCATATACCCTCATCTGTTTTCCGTATGGCTCTGACACCATCTCCAGATCTGTGAGAGAATACTATCAACGGTGTTGGAGAGGATTCTCTACATCAACTTGGAAGTCAGACGTACTAACATTAGTGACCTTGAAGCAGCCAATTGCAACAACATCGAGGCTTTGATCATCCAAGACCAAATCTGCTGTCCTGTATTAAGGATGCCTGAGTTCCAATTGTCAAGTATACAATCTTTGCCCAGCTCAAAAAGACACTTGAATGATCGGAAAACAGAAGAACCATTTCAAATACTTAGAGGTTTATAAAATCGTAAGGGGCATGGATTGGGTAAATCGTCAAGGTCTTTTTCCTGGTGTGGAAGTCCAGAACTAGAGGGCATAGATTTAGGGTGATGGGGGAAAGATTTAAAAGAGACCTAAGGGGCAACCTTTTCACGCAGAGGGTGGTGCATGTATGAAACGAGCTGCCAGAGGAAATGGTGGAGGCTGATAGAATTACAACATTTGAAAGTCATCTGGATGGGTATATGAATAGGAAGGGTTCAGAGGGATATGGGTCCAATGCTGGCAAATGGGGCTAGATCAATTTAGGAAATCTGTTTAGTTGGACTGAAGTGTCTGTTTCCGTGCTGTGCATCTCTATAATTCCTTTAAATCTACCCTTGGGAAATGCATATAGATGTTAATGTGTGGGATACCCTCATCCAAAAGAAACTCTCTTGGAGGAAGCTCCAATGTGAAGAGACTTAATTCTTCGAGAACATCTATCTGTAACAGGAATTATGGAAAAGGAACATGAGAAACGAATGCCAATGTTCTTGAGCCCAAAGACCAATTCTTCCTCCTGAAATCCCAGCCAAACGTGTGGTTGGAGATTTGGTTGTAAGACTGGGCTCATTAGTCATGCAAAGACCCACACTGAACCCATGACCAGTGACATGGAATTTCCTAGGTGGAAAATCATACTCATTAATAAATGTTTACTGATGATGGCAACACCCTAATCTCCCCAGAAGTGAAATGGAAGTAAATGCTTGTGTCAATTTGCTTTTTTAATTGATTCATGTGATGTGGATGTTGCTAGCTGGTGTCCCTCATTACCCTAGAGGTTGTGAGCTGCTGTCTGCAGTGCTGTTCTGGAGGGAATTGCAGGATTTTGACCCAGTGGCACGAAAGGAATGTTGATATGTTTCCAAGTCATGATGGTGAGTGACTTGCAGAGGGTCGCCTTCTAGATATAAGTGGTTGTGGGTTTGAAGGATGTTGCAATATGGGATGACTAACAGCACACACGCCATTTTGAAGAGGAACCACTGATCGCAACTTATGGTTTTCTCCATGTTGTTCTGCAAATTCCTGAGGTTGCTGCCAATTTCAGTGGAGTAAATAGTTTAGACAGTTTCTCCTTTATTAAGACTGAAATTTCAGACTGTGTACTGTTCTGAGCAAGTTTGTCAACTTGAGATATTTGCTCACTTCCTTCTCTGCAGATGCTGTCTGACTTTCTGAGCATTATTAGCATTTTCTGTTTTACTTTACGAAATCTTTATGCATCCCATATCAATTGGTGAGTTAGTAGCGCACACAAGGTTTAGAAATGGAGTTGCTTCAAATGTTTTTGGCAGGATGATTTCTCAAGGACAGCAAGATTCTTTTGGCAGTAGTCTAGAGTCAACCATCTGTTGATGATTCCCTTTTCACCTCTCTGCCATATGCTATTGACAAAATTAAACATTTATCTTCAATTCACAGAAATTCACTAACTTCCAACTATAACCCCTTTAGAGTGATTCTTTCCATATTGCCCAAGGTAACAAAACATTTTGCCTTGAAGGCCGCTGTTGATATTAGCTTGGCTCAGACTTTGTACTATTGTCTTTGAGTCAGAAGGCTATGAATTAAGTTTCCACTTCAAGATTTCGACACATGATCTAGCCTCACACTTCAGTGAAGGACTAATAGGAAGGCTGAATTCCTGCAGGAATCTTAAATTGAGACACCTTTCTGTAATTGAAATGGACTATTTAAAGAGCAGTGCAAATTTCTCCTTGCTTCTTGATCAACATTTGCTTGTGGAATTCTCTGCCAGTGAAAGTGGTAGAGGCCAAAGTGTTGACGTTTTCATGAAGGAAATAGATATTGTCCTTGAAGCTAAAGGGATCAAATGGTCTGGGATGAACGGGGTAAGAGAGTATTGAGTTGGAGGATCGGCCACAGTCATGTTGAACGATGGAGCAGGCTTGAAGGGCTGAATGGCATACTCCTGATCCTATTTTCTACATTTGCCCATCAACCATGATAAATGAATTATTTATCTGACAGCTGCTTGTGGGACTTGGCTGTGTGATGATGTGATAAATAGAATTGTTGAAACTTTTAGATCTACCTGTGCAAGCAGAGACAGTATCAATTTAATGCATCCTTGAAATGACAGCACCTCTTCAAATGCCACATCCTTTTAATGCTGCACTGAAGTCCTAGCATAGGTTATGTACTCATATGTTGGTGTGGGACTTGAACCCTTGAACTTCAGACTCAAAAGAGTGTTACCGTGGAGCCAGGGTTGACACAGTGATCCCGAGCTATGCAGCCAAATTGGCTGCACATGCATCTCTGGAACTGAGGCGACCGTGCCAAGAATTAAACAGATTCAGTTGTGAGAGGCTGGGAATGGTTCATGAACTTTTGCATAATGTAAACAGCAATTGGCACTGAGGAATCTTTTACATTCCTAAGTTTGAGAATTATCTGATTCCATTGATATTGAAAAAACTGGCGCAAGGCACATATGGCCCATTGACACTGAATTCCAGGTAAAATAATAAACTGAAAGCATCCAGTTCCTCCAGGAAGGGTAGACATTGGTACAGCAATGGAGGGTATCTTCAAATTGGTAGCTCAGATCTTAGTGATGTGTAATACTTGATACAAGTCATGAGGTTGCAACCATCATGACATAGCATCAAACTATAGCTCCTCAAAGGTAGTCAATTTAAAAAATTATCTCCATAGACATCAGGACTCTTCAGAATTATCATCCAAGGAAGTATCTCCATGTGGGGCTGGTTATGACCTGGTTAAGCTTTTCTAATACGTTGTTCATAGTGCACATTCCACCTTATAAACCAATGGCATAGATCTTTCCACATTTGAGAATACAAAGATGTGCCTGAAGATTTTGCCAGGGAAACCATCAAGCCTGTTAGTAAACTAATTTGACTCAATGGAGAAAACTGTCTGAGGTATTGTGGTGTCTGTAAGAGTTATTCATATTTAAGGGGATGGCAGAGTGGAGTCACAAAGTGTATTCCCTCCCTTCAAATATTCCAATTGCCTACTGGGAGTAGGAGACCCCTGAAGGGGAGGATTATAGCTCAGATGAAAAATCCCTTCTACGGTGAGAAAACAAAAAAAATTACATCTAAACATTTTATTCAGAGGATAAGGACAAACCTAGCAAGACCACATTTGTTGAATGTGGTTAGTTACCCAGAGAAAGTGAATTTTCTGCTTTGAGCCACTGTAGTATGAGTCCTCTTGGTAGCTGCATGATTGTGTTGGGTTGGAAACTGGAGGATTATTGGCAGAGTTATTATGAAGGTATATATCCAGTGAAGGGTAGAATGTGTCCTTGAGAGTAACTTTGAGCCATAATTACTTGGAAATCTAGGGTCAGGACAATGTTTGATTTACATTAGAATAATCTAGTCAATGAAGATAAAAATAGGCACAAAGTGTGCAGTTCTTGATAAATCTCCAGAAATGCACTGACATTTTTGATTTTTGATAAAACAATAAGCAACTCTTGCCTTTTCTTGGTATTTCTTCATATTGCCTGATCCAGTGAAGAAATTACCTTATTGTAGCATATCTGCTGAGATGTCTCAACTGAGCATGCAACTTTCTCAAGCTTGTTTTATTAATGGATGTGTCTCTTTTTGGAGACTTATGGAGGAGGTGCAATTTGCCTCAGTTCTTGTTGATCAGCTAGCTGGTAATTAAAAGTTGACATCCATTGCTTTGTTGATGAGGCCATTGTTTACAGATTAGGTAAAGTAAGTTAATAAGCTAGAGTTTGTGAAAGAATGGAGGCACCTCCTTCTGTTAGAGAAAGACCATTGTTCATTTATGTGAAGGGCACCACTCCACAGGCCATGCCTCCATATCCTGTTTATTTCTCATTCATTCAGGAGATGTTAGCATTACAGGCTAAGCCAGCATTTATTGGCCTTCCTGAATTTCCTGTGAGAATATGGTGGTGAGCTGCCTCTTTGAAGTGCAGCAGTGTATTTGGTGTAGGTACACTCTCAGTGCTATTAGGGAGGGACTTATAGCATTTTGGCCCAGCCACGCTGAGGGAATGGCCAAACGTTTCCAAGTCAGGATGATGAAAGGCTTGGAGGGAAACTTGCAGCTGGTGGCAATCCCATGTATTTGTTATCCTTATCCTTCAAGCTGGTAGAGGTCATAGATTTGGAAAGTGCTTTCAAAGAAGCTCTGGTGACTTGCTGCAGTTTATCTTGCAAATGGTGGAGAAAGTAAATGTTGAAAGTGGACAGGGTCCCCTTCAACAGGATGCTTTGTCCTGGATGTGTTAAGCTTCTTTGTGTTGTTGAAACTGTACTCATCCAGGCAAATGGAGAGGATTCATTGATACTTCTGTACTATAGATGATGATAGGTACTGGGGAATCCAGAGGTGAGTTTCTTGTGGTTAAAATCCCCAGCCTCTGACTTGCTGTTATAGGCACAGTATGTGTAGGGCTAGCCAGGAGCAACCTTCAGGATGTTGATTTACTGGGGGATTCAGTGATGCTAAATGTTATTGCAATCTAAGAGGTAATTGCACCTTGTTTGAGATGGTCATTGCCTGGCACTTGTATGACACAAATTTTATTTGCTACTTCTCAGCCCAAGCCTGGATGTTGTCCACGTCTTACTGCAAATGAACAAAAGCCATACCTAAGGCGTAGTAATGGTTTTGAACTTTGTGCAGTCATCAGTGAACGTTCCCAATTTTGCCCTTTATGATGAAGTGGTGGATGTTGATGAAGCAACTGGAAGCTCTTTGGGCCTAATGCATTATCCCAAAGCATACCTGAAAAGATATCCTGGGGGTTGAGATTATTGACTTCCATCAGCCACAGCCATCATTGTGCTAAATATAACTCTCAACCAATGGGGAGTTTTCCCCCGATTTTCATTTACTCTAGTTTTACTAGAGCTTCTGATGCCATATGCTGTCGAATGGTCTCAGGTCACCTCTAGATTTCAGCTTTTTTGTCAATTCTTGACTCAAGGCTGTAGTTGAGGTTTGGATTTGAGTGTCTCTAGCAGAACCCGAACAGAGTGCAGTGAGTGGGTTGATGCTGAACTCCTGCTGCTAGCACTGCAAACAATCAAATCTATCACTTGGCTGATGATTGAGAGTAAACTACTGTAGCTGCAATTGACTGGTTCAATTTTTTCCTACCTTTTTTATGGAAGAACATACCTGGGCAATTTTCCACATTGTTGGATAGATGCCGGTGTCGGAACTATATTGGAACAGCTTGGCTATGTGTGTGTCTAGTTCTGGAGACCAAGTCTTGAGCTCTTTGCTGGAGTGTTGTCAGTGTTCATAGCCTTTGCAGCATGGGCTGCAAATATCTCATGGAGTGAATTAGTTGAAGGCTGGCACCTGTGATGCTGGAGGAGACTAATATGCATCATACATTCAGGACTTCAGGCTTGAAAGTAGTTTTAAATGCATAAGCCTTACCTTCTGCTGAGCACTCCCATCATTGGGGATATACACACACACACGCAGAACCTCTTTCTCCAATGACTTGTTTCACTGTCAACCACCATTCATGACTGGATGTGGTAGGACTGCAGAGCTTAAATCTGATTGGCTAGTTGTGGGATCACTTAGTCCTGTCTATTTCATTCAGCTTGCACTGTTTGGCATGCACACAGTCGCCTGTTGTAGATTCACTTTTTGGTATTCCTGCTGCTGCTCCTAGCAGGCTGACCTGCACTCTTCATCACATGAGGTTTTGTTGCCTGGCTTGATGGTAATGGGTAAAATGTGCTGTGCCATGAGATTACAGATTGTGGTTAAATACAATTCTGCTGTAACTAATGTGGCATGGTGGCTCAGTGGTTAGCACTGCTGTCCCACAGCACCAGGGACCTAGCCTCAATTCCACCCTCGACTGTCTGTTTGGGGTTTGCACACAATCCTGTGTCTGTGTGGGTTTCCTCTGGGAGCTCCAGTTTCCTCCCGTAGTCCAAAGATGTGCACATTAGGTGTATTGGCAATGGTAAATTGCCCACGGTGTCCAGGGGTGTGCAGGCTGGTGGCTAAGCCATGGGGGAATGTGGGGTTGGGGAGATAGGGTGGGGGTTTGGTCCGGCTGGGGTGCTGTTCGGAGGGTCGGTGTAGACTCAATGGGCCAAATGGCCTGCTTCCACACTGTAGGGGTTCTGTAATTGATGATCTAATGCCCCACAGTATCTCTTCAATGCTCATGTTTGAGTTGCTAGATCTGTTCAAATACTCTACCATTTAGTACAGGAGCTCCAATCAACACAATGGAGGAATCCTCAAAATAAAGATTGGGTTTGTCTCCAACCTGACTTCATTGTGATCAGTTATACTGATACTGTCATGGACAGAGGCGTCTGTGACATGTAGGTTGGTGAGAATAAACTCAGGTACTACCTTCCATCTTGTTGGCTCCCCCACCACCTGCTGCAGATCCAAGTTAGTAGCCATGGACTTGACCAGCTCAGTCTGTAATAGTGCTACCAAGCTATTCTTGAACATTGAGACCTCACAGAACTTGCAACACTTGAATGTTCCTTCCAAGTGATGTTCAACGTGGAGAAGTACTGATTGATCAACCAGAAGGTGGAGGGCATTAGTGGTAATCAATAGATTTCCTTGCTCAAGTATGACTTGGTGCTACAAGAGTACAAGGTCCTGAGTCATTTTTGAGGACTCAAAAGGCCACTGTGCTGACTGCTCTGGTGATGGTGCTATCTAAGCTGCTATCTGAAAAGTATGATTTTGGGACTATGATTGTGTCAGGCTGTTATTTGATTCTGGCACAGGTGTCTAAATTTTAGTAAGGAAGAATTTACAATGTTGGCATGGCTTTGCTTACCATTGTCATTTGTGTGGGTTAAGAGTGTAGTGCTGGAAAAGCACAGCAGATCAGACAGCATCCGAGGAGCAGGAGAATCGACATTTCAGGCTTAAGCCTTTCATCAGGTATTAGGTGAATGAATTGTCATTTATATGCCAAGGTAGTTTCCAGTTGGGCCTTCAAGTTTCATCCTTGCTTTAGACTTGGCTGAGGATTTGTGGTTTAGATTCACTTGAATGGCTTGCTAAGGCCGCTACGCTATTGCACTAGATCTCGAGTCACATGAAGACCAGAACAGATAAGAATAATGGATTTCCATGCATAAGGGATATTAGTGGACCAAATGACTTTTTACAGCAATTGACGATTGTTACGTGGTTGACATTAGAATTCCTTTATGCTAGATTTACTTTACACACAATGTCCCAGACAATACCAGCATCCCAGGGTGTTCAGTTCTTTTTTCTGAGATCTTTACACATTGATGCAACTGCAACATGCCAACTTCGGTGAACAACCAAAATTTTATTAAGCACAGTACAATACAAACTTTCTGGAGAAACTTTTAACATGCGCCTCGCGGGGCTTGCAAAGTTATGTCAAAGCTCTCCCTGAACAAAGGAACAGTCCTTCCTTTATACTAAATCTTTACATCACAGCTAGCAAGGCCAACAAGACAGCCCCCAGCCACTCCCTCATAGTTACATGCCACTCAAGACACAATGCATTGACCACATCATCTCCAGAAACCATGCAGTGCAAAGCAACCCTTAATGGCCAGATCTAGTGTGAATTGTATTTTTTTTTGTAACTGTAGGATGCGGTCAGAATTTCATTGGAATGTTCCACTGACTTCTGAATAGGTGAAGATGATGCAAATGGCTCTGAATGGCAAGGAAATGGCCATGTAAATGGCTCTGAATAGTAGGAGGTGATAATGTAAATTTCTTACAATCTATCTGTAAGTCAGAGGCATCCTACCCTCACCTCGGGACATCAACTTTCCTGCAGGTTAGCAGAGCAAGTTAACTTCTAATGTCACAAGGGTATGTCAAGCACAATTCCTGACTATTTAGAAAAGGACATGAGAGTTCTCCCTGCTGTCATGATTAATATTTATTCCTCTACCAACACAATTAGCAAAAATGCAACTAATAATTGAACCTATTCATGTTTCTCGAGATTGCTGTATGCAATTTGGCCCATTTCTATGCCATAATGGTGATAAAACATCAGCTTCGGAATCGACTGAAAAGTGCAATATAAATGCAAGGGCTTTCTTCTCTGTTATAGAGTAATTAATTTATATTAATATGTTTGCACTTAATAACAACCCAACGAGCAGGACTTGATCAGTTTTCTATTCAGTACTAGAAACTTTTTGAATTTGCGTTGTGATTTTAATACCTTTGAGCAGTTATTCTATAAAAAAATCATTTGTGCTATTTGTTTCATGTGACCTACTACAATAATGATACCTCACTGCATGAGCACCATGATATTAGAAGTGATATCTTCTTGAAGGAGTTGTGTGCATAACTTCCGAGAGGTCAATGAGTAACAGATTGCATTTCCTTTCTTTACATGTTGCAATTAAATGGCTTTACCTTCATACCAATGTGTTCTGGCTGGGGAGGTCATACACTTGGGGATGCTGTTCTCTATCAGTTGCAAAATTCCGTGTACTGATAAGCAGAGGCAGCGTTTGAAACCACTGCCCTTGGGGACTTCTGGTCCAGATCCCCTTGCCGCTGACCCAAACATAGTGGCTTCACCCATGACTCTCGTCAAGCAGAATTCCTGGATCTCTGAGCCCCTGATGTTCTGTCTCGGACACTGCTGATAATTTGTTAGCAGTACTGTGCAAGCTGTACACTTGTTCCTGTGCTTTTTGGAATTATAATTGCTGGAGATCATATTGTGATGCAGATCACTAATTTCTGATCCTGTTTGCTGTGAGACCAAACAATATCAATTTCATAGCAGCTCTGATCAAAATTTGCATTTATTACATTTTGGATTTTGCATTGTGGTACTTCAGCATAATCTCCTTGAATTTTCCTGAGATGGTTGATCTGTATTAATTGGACCTCCGGAACAATAAGTGTGGAGTGAAACTGCACTTAGTATGTCTGCATTGTCCATCAGAGAAGAACACATTGGTATGCCTGTGCATCAAGAAAGATTTTGTTTCTTCTATCTGATGATTTCATTCTAATAGCCACTGGAATTAAACCACCAACAGTCTTACGGGTCAAACATTGACCTCCTGAAAGAGGCGCACCATCTTAAATTTTAAAATAATATTGTGTGCCACTCCAAAAAGGAGTTTGATGGCTAGTTGTTATGATTAAGGATGCACTGCCCAAAAGTGTAGTGGGAACTAATTTGGTAGTCCCTTTCAGAGAGAGCTGAATCACAGAGGTTTTATAGTGCAGAGGGTCATCATTCTTCCCATTGTATCTATATCAGTGCCAGAGCAGAGTGGGACAGCCAGCATGCCCGGAATGGAGCAATGGGTTGTTCGAATGTTGAATGAACTACTTGAGGAAGTGGTGAATATGGACACAATCACAATGTATAAAAGACATTTTTGGATAAGTACATGAATAGGAAAAGATTGGAGGGATATGGGGCAGGAGCAGTGAGGTGGGACTAGTTTTATTTTGGGAAACATGGTCGCCATGGTCTAGTTGGACTGAAGGATCTGTTTTCGGTCTCTGACTCCAAGTCAAACTGGCTGTCAGAATGTGCATCATGACTTTCTGTCACTCACTCAAGTACACACAACAATAAACCTAATTTTAATTCTTCAACTGAGCTTTGTTATCTACTGCCAATCTCCTGCCTTTTCCCCCATACTCTTGCGTGCTATTTCTATCCAAATAATCATCCAATGCCCTCTGCCTCAGTTGAACCTACCTCCATCAGACTTTGAAACAAAAAAGATGCAGATGCTGGAATCCAAAGTAGACAGACAGGAGGCTGGAAGAACACAGCAAGACAGGAAGCATCAGGAGGTGCAGAAGTTGATGTTTTGGAGTATAACCCTGAAGAACGGTTACACACACAAAACGCCGACCTTTGCACCTCCTGATGCTGCCTGGCTTGCTGTGTTCTTCCAGCCTCCTGCCTGTCCACCAGAGTTTCAGTCAGTGTATTCATATCTTAACTATGCACTGTGTAGAAACATTTTTTTTCATCTCGCATTTGTTTTTTTTTGCAAATCACTTCCACATATATGCCCTCTCATTCCTGCTACTTATATGAGCGGCACGGTGGCACAGTGGCTAGCACTGCTGCCTCACAGCGCCAGAGACCCGGGTTCATATCCCGCCTCAGGAAACTGTCTGTGTAAGTTTGCACATTCTCCCCGTGTCTGCGTGAATTTCCTCCGGATGCTCCGGTTTCCTCCCACAGCACAAAAATGTGCAGGTTAGGTGAATTGGCCATGCTAAATTGCCCATAGTGTTAGGTGAAAAGGGAAATGTCAGGTAATGGGTTGCTCTTCGGAGGGTCGGTGTGGACTTGTTGGGCCAAAGGGCCTGTTTCCACACTGGAAGTAATCTAATCTAATGAGGGGGAGCAGTTTCTCCCTTTCTGCTCTATCCAACTGGTAAAGATTTTGAAAAAACTCTATCAGATTCCTTCTCGGCTGCCTTCTTACCAAGGAGACCAGCTCTGACTTCTCCAATCTATCCTTATAATGAAGTTTCTCATCTCTGGAACAATTTCCATAAATCTCTTCTGAATGGTTAAAACCTGCCTATCATATAGCGGCCACAAATGTGCACCATACAGGTGGTACTTGTATAGCATGTGTTCCAGCAGCGCAATTTGCCGATAACATCACTGAAGAATTTTGGAAACAGTATTTTCGAGAAGCTTACCTCTGGAATAGCACGACTCTAGCAGCGTACGTTTTGCGTGCTTTGTTCTGCTCATGCTCAATGCCAGCTGCAATCAGAGCACGAATAGGGTGCAGGACTGTACGTTGAGCAGTTTGATCTCAAAAACTAAACTAATCAACGTTCATTGCTCTTCCTGTGGGATGATAATGTTTATGTACAATTCCTACAGGACTGCATTACTTTTACACATACCTTTTGCTTTCTAATTTGTATCCTGAGGGAAATTGAGGCACAGTTGTAGCTCTTAGATGACAATGATTACAGTGCAGAACACAGTAAGGTAGCAGTTCATTCAATAAGATATCATCTGGAACCCTATGAATAACTTCTGCAGGACAGAAGCAAACCAGCAAAGGAGCAAAAACTGGATGTCATTTGTTTTATACCAACCCCCAAGAAACAGTCAGAAGACAATCAACCACTGCCATCCACTTCTGCAACCACAACTGCACCCGAAGGTGGTGATGATGACCCTCTGTCCCTGCATTAACAATATTTTTTCAATATAATATGTTAAATTTACTTTTGTTTCACTAATAAGTATAGTTTAAACCCTCATTCTGGCAGTGCTATACTTTGCGTTAGGCTTTTAGCTGATGTTTGAGTGATTGTGAGTGATATTTTCTGCTGGTCTGCCCCTAACCCCACCTTTCCCACAGGCCCCATTATTTCTATTAAGCAAGGTTTTGCTGAAATGCAACTATGACATTACAGGAGAACTACCTGTACTTCAGCTGAGATGAGTGCTGGATAAAGTAACATAGGATTGTGAGGAAACACCAGGGAAGCAGATGAATTCTTGTTTCAAAGAGCCAGCACATTCATGATAAGCTTCCTTTGTGCTCTCAGATTTTATGATACACTGCATGTGCAGTGACATAGCTATCCTTCATTACTGAACTGACATGGTGCAGGTGATATCTTGACAGTACAATGAAAATGACGTTGTCATCAAATTGTAAGCTTTAGGGCTTTTATTGTAGTCTAATTGTTGGAATTAATACTTGCTCTGCACTGAAATTGTCAATTGAGCAGCAACAAAAACCATCAAGTGAAATACAGGTTGTCCAAGAAGTCCCATTGTTAGACAATGTGAAAATGACCCAATTCCCGACCAGGCAGAACTATCCAAGGATGATCATGGAGATGTATCTAAGGAGACCAAGACCTTTTAGTCTAAATGTGAGTGAGCTGTCACCTACTTCAGAAAGGCATCTGTCTGACGTTGCCAGCGAGCATCAGTTCTATACATTAGATGCCATCTAGTTTAGACTGGGAATGTGTGCAGTGTTGTCCAACTTTCCTCTCTGTATGAACATGAGTTAGGAGCAGAAGCAGGCTATTTGACCCCTGCTCTGCCGTTTAATAAAACATTGATATAATGAATCCCACACACCGAAAAATTATTTTGTCCCTGTCTGCCTTGCTTATAAAAATATTCAAAAACTCTGCTTCCTTTTGAGGAAGAGAGTTCTGCACAGAGACAAATTCTCCTTTTCTCTGTATGGATGTGTTAACATGTAGGGCCAATAAAGTTCCTCATGATCAGTACCACTAGGATGAAATGAGAGAGGTCTGGCTGTCTTTTACTCCGTGAAGTAATTGATTACATACGTATTATTAATCAGAGGCATGCACATTGCTGTTTTTTGACTCAATGAATAAGGATTTTCTTTTCACATTCTCATGAATCTATTCTAATTAGTTTGTAATGTGGACACCAGCTGTTTGGGCCAGTCACTTATTTCCTGACAATGGGCAATATATTAAATTTGAAAATGCTGCTCTGCCACATAAGTATAGGTGGAGGAAGAGCTACTTGGAGAGCTTGGCTTCTGGCACCATTACAGGGGCAGCTGTATCTAGAGCCATTATTGCACACGACATTAGACTGTTTAAAAACTTGAATGGTCAGGGAAACAGTACAGGAGCAATACTTCCAATGCTTAATAAATTGCTTTCGTCTGCTGTCTGATGAATTATGTTTGCTCTGCCAAGAGACATTACTTTGCAAGATCAAAAGCAAAATGCCAAAGTCATAGTGGAGTGCAGTGATAAAAGCGATGCAGGAGTTAGCTGCTGGACTATGAATTGTAAGGATCAAATGCACTGGATATTGGTTCAAGGTGTCTTTCAGTGAATGCCAGAACTGCACCGCTTCTTAATGTCACAACCTACATTCATGAAATAACCTTCCATAATCTAAGTTCTTGTGATATTTTCAGGCATAGTTCCTCAGATATTTTCAATGTTTACAGAAGGGTGTTGATACCCTCTCTAGATACTGATATCCCTAACATGCCTGAGGCACACGTTGTGGAAGAATCTGCAGTAGATGTCTGAACAGAAACTGTCTCACATGCCATTGCAGTTAGCCATGAATTGAACATTTCTGCATAAATATTGGCACTAAATCCCCCTCTTCTCTGAGATATGGGTGTCATTGGCAAGACCAGTATTTATTCCCCTTGCTGAAAAGCCCTTGAATAGAAAGGTCTGCTCAGCCATTTCAGAAAGCATCTAAAAGTCAGCCACATCTGGATCACGTGTAGTCCAGACCAGGTAAAGATGGCAGTATTCCCTCCCTAGGGCATCATTGAATGAGATGGGTTCATAATAGTATCATGGTAACCATTAGGGAAACTAAGTTTAATTCCAGATTTTACTCATAGAATTTAAATTTCACCTGCTGTCATAATTGGGTTTGACTCTAAGTCACGAGACCATTAGCCTTGACCTGTGCATTACTAATCAGGTGAGGTTATGACCATCTCCCCCAGATGTCCAGACTGAAAAAAGATTACACAGGTGAAAGTGTTTAGAAGGTATGCACTGTTTTAAGCAGGTCACAACAGGACTAAATCTTTTAGTGCTGCTGGAGAATCACAGAATTCTAGCAACACAGAGGGAGGATATTTGCCTCAACAAGTTGGGAAGTCTTGTAGAGGTTATATAGGACTTTGGTGAGGTCTCTTCTGGAGTACTGTATCTAGATCTGGTCACCCACTTATATGAAGGATATTATAAAGCTGGACAGTGTACAAAAGAGACTCACCAGGATGTTGCTGGGTATGGAAGGTTTGAGTTGTAAAGAAAGGCTGGATCATCTGGGACTTTTATTCGTGCAGCATAGGAGGTTGAGAGGCGACTTTCTAGAGGTTTATAAAATCATGAGGGGTATAGATAGAGTTAATGGAATTACAATCCCTACAATTTAGAAACAGGCCCTTCAGCCCAACAAGTCCACACCGACCCTCCGAAGAGCAACCCACCCCAGACCCATTCCCCTCACCTATATTTACCTCTGACTAATGACCTACACTCTGGGCAATTTAGCTAACCTGTGCATCTTTGTATTGTGGGAGGAAACCCACACAGACACGGGCTAATGTGCAAACACCACACAGACAGTTGCCCAAGGCTAGAATTGAACTCTGGTCCCTGGCGCTGTGAGGCAGCAGTGCTAACCACTGGGCCACTGTGTCACCCACTATGGAAGTTATCTTTTCCCTCAGATGATTTCAAGATGCGGGGACAAATTTTTAAGGTGAGATGAGAGAGATTTAAAACAGACATGAGAGACAAATGTTTTACACAATGAGTTGTTTGAATGTTGAATGGACTTCATGAAGGAGTGGTGGATATGGACACAATTACAATGTTTAAAATGCATTTGGATAAGTACGTTAATAGGAAAGGTTTGGAGGAATATGGGCCAGGAGCAAGCAGGTGGGACTAGTTTTATTTTGGGGAACTTGGTCACCATGGTCTGGTTGGACTGAAGGGTCTGTTTTATGTCTCTATGACTCAAAGACAAACTGGCTGTCAGAATGTTCATCATGACTTTCTGCCTCTCACTTGCCTTTCCCTCTTAACTGTGCACGTTCTTCCTCTTCAGATAATTGTTTACTTCCCTTCTGAATGCTTCAATTGAACTTGCCTCTATTGCATTCTCAGGCAATATCTTTCATGCTACAAGCAATCGCATTTTTACTTTTTGGGTCTATGCGTTGAAGTGGAAGTTAGCCTGCTCTGTCATTAAGTACCAGGAAGATTTTGCAACTTGAAAATAGAGTGCTGCGTGGTTTCCAGTTGTGTAATGCAGTGTTGCTTTTCAAAGCAATGTGAGGTGGAACTCCAGATGGAGTGGTACAGAGTCTTTTGAATCAAGGAAATTTTGCCTGATGACAAGCCTCTGGATTGAACTGAAGAGTGTTAGAAGTAGTAAGTGCCAGGACAGCAGAGAGAGAAACATCTGGAGCCTGCAATCGGAAAGCATCCATATCCCTCCTAACCCTCTTTGTGGAGGGAAATAGAAAAAAAAAGCTTTAAGTTCTAAAATGAAAAGACTGGGTCTACCCAAAAACTATGAAATCAAAGAATGAGCATTACCTTTGAGACAGCAGCGTCACATCTGTGCTAGAAATCACAAAAGCCTGTGAGACAATTTAACTCTTGAAATCTAGACTTTGAAATTTTGTTTCTCTCTGTGCTACTTTTTAGTTTTAGTGTCAAACTGTACCTTTTGACTGTCATAATTGTGAATAAGAGTGTGTGTCTTTGAAGGGTAAAGTTCCATAACGGTAAATTAGAAACCCTTTCTTTTCTCGAACATTTGTTAAACTTCAATGTGCCACAATAAATAGTTATTTTTTGTTCATGATAAAACTTGGTGTGAATTGATTTTGTCCTGAATAGCAATCAGTAAGGCAAATTAACCATAGTATTGGTCCATTTGAGTGTTTATACATTTTGAGGTGGCTTGGAAAAGTGAAACTTGATCATTCCAGGTATGTTGTACCAATACTTGAAACACGTTTATCTACATGAGGCATTTGCTTCTTCTACCAATTATTTTAAATCTGTGCCCTCCTGTTCCTGACTCTTTCACATGCATCATCAGTTTCTCCCTGTCCTCTCTAGCCAGACAAAGATTTTGAGTACCATAGTCAGGTCTCTTAAATTTTTCTTCCAGGAGCAGAGTCCTAACTTTGCCAATCTATTACCATAACTGAAGTACCTCGTCTATAAATATCATTCTCATGAATCATTTTTGCGCACTTTTTCCAATCCCTTCACATCTTTCCCGAATTGTTGGGTCCAGAACAGACTCAGTATTCCAGCTCAAACAAAACTAATGTTGTATGCACATTCAGTCTGACTTCATTGCTCTTCTCCCCTCTTCTCAAAGCCCAGGATGCCATCTGATTTATTAATCACTCTCCCTCAACTTGTCAGCCATTTCCAATGACATTTTGACATATGCACCCTAGTGTTTTTGCTCCTGTATCCCAAAGCGTTGTGCCCTTTTATGATTATCTCTCTGCATTCTTCTGACTAAAATTCCTATTTTATGGAGAGGAGAATGGACTTCAACAACTAAGCTCATCTACTCCTTTTACATGTCCGACGTGGCTCAATCCTGGACACTCAGATCAGTTCCTCTAATATGTATGTATTACTTTCTGGCCTCAGATGTGAATCAGTTGTTTGTGAATTGGTCTGATTGCTTCCTGGCTAGCTTGGGTTCGCTGGCTGTAGCTGTTTCTCCTTTCATGAAAAAATATACACATACAGCAAAATTTAATCTTTGCCAAAACTTTGCCCTTCCACAGTAATGTTTGGATTTACTGTCATTGTGGTATATTCTGTGTGAAGTTACAGTTGCATGTCTCAGCAGTTAGGTAAGAACAATGCATCCGTTCTGGAAATGTTTCCAGTGTGGAATTTCTCAGTATAGAAGGAGTTGACTGAAGCATATATCCCTGAATTTCTTATCTGCCATTCTGGGACATGAGCTTCTGTTTTTGGGTGATGTAGGTAACCATGGTCTTTCAAACATTCTAAACATAGCAACAGTATGTGACCTCATTGATGGGTTCTGCTTAAGACCGTTTTCAATGTGCATCCACAGCAAGTGAAGTTTTCACACAAGTGGTGTCAACCCCATTCACACTGTTGCCTTGATAGGTATTGTTTGTATTGACCGTACGAGACAAGATTAAAGAGAAGTATTTTCCCATTGGCTTCCTCATACGTGTTTGAAGAGAATAGAGACTCTTTCCGGAGAATCCCCTGTCTGCCACACAATGTTACAGGCAAAGTGCTAGAAAATTGGGTTAGAATAGTTGGTGGTTATTTCTGACTGGCGTAGACTTGCTGGGCTGAAGGGGCTTTTTCTGTGCGGTCGATCCCATGATTGAATTTTGTGATGTCTGCAAACTGTGATATTATGCCTTGTGTACCTGAGGCAAAGTTATTAGTGTAGACCAAAAGAAGCAGTGGACCTCAAACTGATCCTAGGGAATACCACAGTATGCTTTGTTTCATTCCAAGAAACATACATTCTCTGCTTTCTGTTACTTAGCCATGTTGCCACTTCCTTTCTAATCTCACAGGCTTTACTTATTCTAAAACATCCATATAGCAACCCACTCTGGCTGTCTGTTTTCTACTGCCTTTAAAGAATTAAGCTGTTTGCTAAGAGGGCCTCCTTTTTACTTGGGTACTCGGGGAAGTGTTTGTCTTGGAGAGCAGAATTCCTGAACTCTGACACCTCCTTGATGTCCTTCCAACTCCTGCAGGTGCAGGAGACAGGATTCACACTTTCTGCTGTTACAACATGTACAACATCAGGGGAACAATCCACCGTGTGCGTGCTTCCAGCAGACCTCCAGTGCCTACTCTGCGATTCCACTTTTCTAACCCTGGTGTGCTACATTTCACAGTAGTCAGTTTAACAGCTGACCTTCCTTCCACACTGCTATTTCAGCTGTTTAAATGCCTGCTAATTGTGGTTCAAAACTGAAGTTGAGTGTTCCCCTTCATTGACTGGCTCACTGTTATGTACTGTTTTAGTACATGTTTTAGGCATCCACTTTTTCAAAATTACTGTCAAAAGCTATCAAAAAAAATCTTAGTTCAATCCACCATTAATGCACCAACTATGATTTCTTTTAAAAAGAAGGTTTGCATTTATTATGTGCCTATCATTGGCATAGTATGTCCCAAAAGACTTTGCAGCGGATGAGGTAATTTTCAAATTATAGTCGTTGTTGCATTATGAGAAACGTAGTAGCCAATTTGTGCACAGCAAGCTCCCCAAGCAGCAGGCTCTTTTGATCGTATTGAGGGGTAAATATGATGGTGATATGTGGGAGAACGTGTCTGCTCATTTCAAACAGTGCCAAAGGATGTCCTTCAAGAACAGTTGGCACATTATTGTTTACAGAGAACATCAATTGCCATTGTCTCCAGAACATGATATGGGCTAGGAATTCCAACCTCTGCTCATAGTGTCATATATCACAGAAACTGACCCTTCTGACCAACCAGTCTGTGCTGACCATAATTCCAAACTAAACTAGTCCCACCTGCCTACACTGGGCCTGTATCTCTCCAAATTTTTTTTATTCATGTATTTATGTAAATGTCTTTGAAATGTTGTAACTGTATCCAGATCGACCACTTTCTCTAGAACATTATTCCACACATGAACCGCTCTGTGTAAAGAAAAAAATGCCTCTTGTCTTTTTAAAATCCTTCTCTCACCTTAAAAATATGCACCCTGGTCTTGAAATATTCCACCCTCAGGAAAAGGCACCTGCCATTCACCTTATCTATGATCCTCATGACTTTATAAACCTCCTATAAGATTATCTCTCAACTCCTGTGGCCCAATGAAAAAGCCCCAGCTTATCCACCCTATCCTTATAACTCAAACCCTCCATACCTTGCAACATTCTGATAAATTTCCCCAGCTTAATAATATCCTTCCCAGAACAGGGTGACTAGAATTATTCACAGTACTCCAGAAGAGGCCTCACCAACACCTTGTGCAACCTCAACATGGCATCCCAATTCCTATAATCAAAGGCCTGAGCAATGAAAGCATTGGAGAGCTGAAGAAAACAAGAGTTTGCTGCCAAGCTGTATTCATTATGTCATAGCAATAATGAAAACGAGCTCATAAATGAAAAATCTTCTCATAGTTCTGGAAAGAAACGGCTTTTGTTATGTCTGTTAATTGTTGAAGTATGCTGGGTCTCATTTTCTTTTTCTTTCTTCTGTTTTCCTGACTTAAGAGGGTGACACGGTGGCTCAATGGTTAGCACCGCTGCCTCACAGCGCCAGGGACTTGGGTTTGATTCCCACCTTGGGTGACTGTCTGTGTGGAGTTTGTACATTCTCCCTGTGTCTGTGTGGGTTTCCTCCGGGTGCTCTGCTTTCTTTCCACAATCCAAAGATGCGCATTGGTGAATTGGCCATGCTGAATAGCCCATAGTCAGGGTAAATATAGGTTAGGGGAATAGGTCTGGGGCGGGTTACTCTTCGGATGGTCGGTGTGGATTTGTTGGGCCAAAGGGCCTGTTTCCATACTATAGGTAATCTAATCTAAGACAGCAAATTCAACCGTCAAAGCTACTTGAGCAGATGATAACTGATGGTTAGCATTGAGAACAAGGAAGAGTGAGGCATGCAAAGATGAACAATACACAAATGCTATTTACCTACTGATTGCAAAAACTGCTGCTCCCATTTTTGTGAGCAGATACCGCGGGTAAATGACTTGAGATAGAAAACTTCACAAGGAAGTTTTGTCCATTATTTACAAGCTTTGTCTCATGTTGCCAATGATGCACCAAATCCTGTTAAGGAGCAGATATGTTTTGTGGTACTTGAGGGAAATCATTTCAGGAAAACAAAATAATGGGTAAAAATATAGGCTCTTCCTTTTCAATAAAACAAACTCCTATTTTTGGAAGAAAATTGAGATTATTACAAAACATGCACATCAATTAGGTTTAAAGGCAACATCACAGATAGATGAAACCTGTTTTGCACTGAAGTTTCATGAGCTTTTTTTTTGAACGAGTGAAGCTCTTGTGACTCAGGAGCACTGTTCATGATCACAGAGCGTCCTAAAATCCCTTTGCAGCCAAAGTACTTTTGAAGGTATCATCAATGTTATAATTTATTAAATAAAACAAAACAACTAAATGAGTATTTTGCATCAGTATTTACTGTGGAAAGGATATGGAAGATATAGACTGTAGGGAAATAGATGGTGACATCTTGCAAAATGTCCATATTTCAGAGGAGGAAGTGCTGGATGTCTTGAAACTGGTAAAGGTGGATAAATCCCCAGCACCTGATCAAGTGTACCCTAGAACTCTGGGAAGCTAGAGAAGAGATTGCTGGGCCTCTTGCTGAGATATTTGTATCATCGATAGTCACAGGTGAGGTGTCGGAAGACTGGAGGCTGGCTAACGTGGTGCCGCTGTATAAAAAGGGTGGTAAGGACAAGCCAGGGAACTATAGACCAGTGAGCCTGACGTTGGTAGTGGGCAAGTTGTTGGAGGGAATCCTGAGGGACAGGATGTACATGTATTTGGAAAGGCAAGGACTGATTCGGGATAGTCAACATTTCTTTGTGCATGGGGAATCATGTCTCACTTGATTGTGCTTTTTGAAGAAGTAACAAAGAGGATTAATGAGGGCAAAGCGATAGATATGATCTATATGGACTTCAGTAAGGCGTTCGACAAGGTTCCCCATAGGAGACTGATTAGCAAGGTTAGATCTTATGGAATAAAGGGAGAACTGGCCATTTGGATACAGAACTGGATCAAAGGTAGAAGACAGAGGATGGTTGTTTTTCAGATTGGAGGCCTGAGACCAGTGGAGTGCCACAAGGATCGGTGCTGGGCCCTCTACTTTTTATCATTTACATAAATGATTTGGATGCGAGCATAAGAGGTACAGTCAGTAAGTTTGCAGATGACACCAAAATTGGAGGTGTAGTGGACAGCCAAGAGGGTTACCTCAGATTACAACAGGATCTTGATCAGATGGGCCAATGGGCTGAGAGGTGGCAGATGAAGTTTAATTCAGATAAATGCGAGTTGCTGCATTTTGGGAAAGCAAATCTTAGCAGAATTTATACACTTAATGGTAAGGTCCTAGGGAGTGTTGCTGAGCAAAGAGACCTTGGAGTGCAGGTTCATAGTTCCTTGAAAGTGGAGTCAGATGTAGATAGGATAGTGAAGAAGGCGTTTGGTATGTTTTCCTTTATTGGTCAGAGTATTGAGTACAGGAGTTGGGAGGTCATGTTGCGGCTGTACAGGACATTGGTTAGGCCACTGTTGGAATATTGCGTGCAGTTCTGTCTCCTTCCTACCGGAAAGATGTTGAAGCTTGAAAGAGTTCAGAAAAGATTTACAAGGATGTTGCCAGGGTTGGAGGATTTGAGCTATAGGGAAATGCTGTACAGGCTGGGGCTGTTTTTCCTGGAGCGTCGGAGGCTGAAGGGTGACCTTATAGAAGTTTACAAAATTATGAGGGGCATGGATAGGGTAAATAGACAATATATCTTTTCCCTGGGGTCGGGGAGTCCAGAACTAGAGGGCACAGGTTTAGGGTGAGAGGGAAAGTTATAAAAGAGACTTGAGGGGCAGCTTTTTCTCAGAGGGTGGTAAGTGTATGGAATGAGCTGTCAGAGGAAGTGTTGGAGGCTGGTACAGTTGCAACATTTAAGAGGCATTTGGTTGGGTATATGAATAGGAAGGGTTTGGAGGGATTTGAACCAGGTGCTGGCAGGTGAGACTAGATTGGGTTGGGATATCTGGTCGGCATGGACGGGTTGGACCGAAGGGTCTGTTTCCATGCTGTACATCTCTAAGACTCTGATTCTAACCCATTTGCAAGATTCCAGGCACAATATGATAATGGCCACATAATCTATTTTTCATGTTAAAACTGAAGTGTTGGAAATACTCAGCAGGTCTGGCAGCAAGTGGATAAAGACACAGCGCATTACTGGTTCACAGCAAGTACAACTTCAGAAGACTTGTATTCATCTCAGAATGTTAACTCAGTTTTCCTCTCTCTCTTTACAGATGTTGCCAGACCTGCTTGAATATTTCAGCACTTCCTGTTTTTATTTCAGATTATTTGCATCCACTGCATTTTGCACGTGTTTTTCATGATCTAGGCTGAATGCTGTTCTTTGAATACTGCTGTTGAACCTTTAACATCCTCCTGACAAAGCAAATTGGACTTAACCAAATTGGCAGAAAAGTTGAATTTTTTGGGGGGTGGGCACTTAACCTATATATTAATTACTCTGAAGAAGCTTGAAGTCTGAAATTTGGAGGGTTCTAACTCATTTTGAGGTTGGTAGTTAAGCTGTAAAAGTTAGGAGATTAAAAACCTCCCCTAACACCTGGGAAATATTAAACTGAACCCCCAACTCACCACTGACTGTAGCCAACTACACCCACTCTGACTCTGACAACACCTAAACCCACATCCCTCCTTTCAGATCCAAGACCCCTGCAAGAGTTGACATTTCCTCCTTCCATAACTAATCTGACAGCTCCCCTCAATTCCTGTCAGAATGACCCCAACCAAACGCAGACCCCTGGACCCAACACTCCTTCACCCTCTCTCCCGCGCGCACACACACACACCCCTTAACCCTGATTCAAATATTCCCCATCGACATGCTCACTGCTAAAACAATAAGGGGCTTGATATTTTCTTGCTGAGAGCATTCTTAGATTGGCCTCTGATGTTTTTTTAACAGGAGGCTCCAGTCCAAGAAATGTGGAGGTAGAACTGATCAATTTTGTTGTCGTGTCCATCGAGGTCAGAAATAAGGTTTCTGGCCCCGATCTGAAAATCTGAAGGAGAGCAGCAGGTTGGATTGATTCTGTTTGAAGCCTACAGCACACAAGTATATAGACATAGTCCATCTCATCTGAGAAACTATGGAGATAAAGACTGAGAAATATGAAACTGAATTTGCAATGTGTGTTGTTCTGTCAAGGGAATATTTGAAGGAAACGTTACAATATTAGAAGTGGAGCAGTGTCCTGCAGCCTAAGTGCAGATTATCCCTCATTATTGCTACAGAACTCAAGTGAAGCAAGTAATGCCATGGCATGTTCTTTCTTTTCTCAAGTTATCTCATCTTGAAACTGGACTCTCAGGATCCACACTGTTGCCGTGATTACTCCCAGTTTCTTTATTTTTGCTTGAATGACTGAGCTTTCAGGAATATTTTGCTGCAGAATGATGGAAAAAATATGCAGCATTGATGTTGTCACTTCATATTAAGCTGGTTTAGATCAGACACAGCTAATGTAAATGAGAAATCAAGTACTGAGTGCAACTCTTCTTCGGAAAACATATATCCCTTTCTTTTGACACTGATATTATTGGCGTTGACATCAAGTTACATGTTGTGTATATAATCCATCTGGAGCAAATTTGTATTTTCATTGTCCTTTCACATTTCTTTCCCATTTTCCCTTCAAAATGAAAACATTAAAATAGAGAGAAAGAAGCCAAATGCAACTGAGTCGATTAATCTTGCCACCTTCCAATTTAGGAAGTCCACATTTTAAAAAAAAGACAACATGCATCCAATTTTGAAATTCTATTACTTTCACAAATTCCCGTTGCCTACCTACATCTCATGTGGATATACAAGTTATTGCTAGATTAAGTTGCCCAGCAAATGTTCTGATCAGAATGCAGCAAGCATTCAGTTGTATTTCTGATGCAGCAAAATAGATATTTTGTTCGATGGTCATTCTGGGATTGATTTACTTAAGTTTGTCATTGTGCTGAGAAATTAAATCCAGCTCCATTCAGGGAAATTCAGATCAAGCCTAGCTTGATAAAACATTGTGGTGGTTTGTTGGTAACATGGCAGTTCACCTGAAGGAGCAGCTGGGCTACTCACGTCCAATGTTAACACGGGATTAAGAAACACCAGCGAGAATGAAACCAAATAAATTCCAATTGACACAGTACAGTAGCCCTTCACAGGAGATGTGTATATGCTATGGGTTGGATTTCATTGTGCGACATGTTGGTAATGGGTGTAGTCAGGATCCGCAGGGAGTTCCAGGTGAAGAAATTTCATAGCTTCTGGGGCCAGGAAAGTCTGAGGTTTTGGAGAAGGGAACGATCAGGCAGCTGAGATAGAGGGACACAAGGTTTGTGGTCCAGGTTTTGGAGGAGATTGGAGAAGGGTAAATGCCCATAATGTGTGCGCTGCATAGCACTGTAGATGTCATCTAGACAGGGGACTAAACATCTGCAAACCAAGCTTCCAGTTCGGCTAACGTACCCACAACAACTGCTAAACATCACACAACATCGGGTTATAGTCCAACAGGTTTAATTGGAAGCACTAGCTTTCGGAGCGCTGCTCCTTCATCACCTGATAAACACTAGTGCTTCCAATTAAGCCTGTTGGACTATAGCCTGGTGGTGTGTGATTTTTAGCTTTGTACATCCCAGTCCATCTCCAAATCACAACAACTGCAGTTGGCCCCCGAACTACAAATCTTTACACAAGTATTGAATATAGCAAAGTCCTAACTGTATTGTGGGAGCACAAGCACCTGAGATGGAATGCAGAGCTTCAAGAAGGGACCATTTCAAGACCAAAGAGGGCAACAAACAGTCAAGCTAGCGATGCCTGCATGCTGTCAAAGAAACCTTTCAAAAATCATGTTCAACCAGAATCTTAGTGATTGCATTCCAAACAGAAAAATTGGACTCCTTTACTTGGAAGTCACAGATACTTGCATTACTTCGCTATGCCCAGAAAGAGATGAGGTTGAGAAAATATTATGGCACTAAAAAGGTTTAAAAATAATCCTTTTTAGAAAATTTAAAACAATCACTTTGCCACACACTGTAATTCCATTCCATTTGTTAGTGGTTGACGCTGAAACTGTTGAATGAACAATTGGATTTGCCCATCAGATGAGGGAAAAGATGAAGTGATGGGAAAAAAATGGATAGCATGCTGAAGAGACTGCCCTGACTGGTTAGGCAAATGGGTTTACTTTCATGTTGTGACATTTTATATGCTGTGTGCTTTGGACTGGATTTCATTGTGCGGCATGTTGGTAGTGGGTGTAGTCAGGATCTGCAGGGAGTTCCTCGTGAAGAAATTTCATACTTTCTGGGGCCAGGAAAGTGAGAGATTTCAGGGAAGGGAACGATCAGGCAGCCTAGGTAGAGGGGCAAGGGGTTTGTGGTCCAGGGTTTGGAGGAGATTGGAGAAAGGGAAATGCCTGGAATGTGTGCATTGCGCGCCATGAGCATCCTCATCCTTCCCTTTTTTTAAACGCCAACTGAATTAAGGCGCAGGCAGCAGAATGTTTTCAGTCATCAACTAGCTTGCTGAAAAGTTCAAGACACACTCAATTGACTTGCTACTCATTTATTTATAAATGATAGCCCCGCTGCCAATTCTGGCATCTCCTCACTACTGCATCGTGGCAGATAGCTCAGGAGGTGAATGGGTGGGTGGAAGGTTCATAACCCTTTCTATTTCATGTTCCCCCCCCCGACTCCCCACCGCCAACTGAAAACCTATCCATTAGGGTGGAGAATGATGGGGGTGGGTGTTATATCCAGCCCTGTCTTTAAGGTAATGTACAGCTGCATGGACATTGGTTAGGCCACTTTTGGAATATTGTCTGCACTCCTGGCCTGTAGGAAGTATGTTATGAAACTTAAAAGGGTTCAGAAAAGATTTGCAAGGATGTTGGAGGGTTTGAGCTATAGGGAGAGGCTGAATAGGCTGGGGCTGTTTTCTCTGGAGTATCAGAGGCTGAGGGTGACCTTATAGAGGTTTGTAGAGGTTTATAAAATCATGGATAGGATAACTAGACAAGGTATTTTCCCTGAGGTGGGGGAGTCCAGAACTAGAGGGTATAGTTTTCGGATGAGAGGGGAAAGATTTGAATGGGACCTAAGCGCAATATTTTCAGGGAGAGGGCGGTGCGTGTATGGAATGAGCTGCCAGAGGAAGTGGGGGGAGGCTGGTATAATTACAACATTTAAAAGGCAGTTAGATGGGTATATGAATAGGAAAGGTTTGGAGGGATGTGGGCCAAATACTGGCAAATGGGACTAGATTGATTTTTGATATCTGGTTGGCATGGATGAGTTGGATCGAAGGGTCTGTTTCTGTGCTGTACATCTCTATGACTCAGTGCATATCTTTGTATAGGTAAAAACAAGGACTGCAGATGCTGGAAACCAGATTCTAGATTAGAGTGTTGCTGGAAAAGCACAGCAGGTCAGGCAGCATCCGAGGAGCAGGAAAGTCGATGTTTCGGGCAAAAGCCCTTCATCAGGAATAGAGGCAGAGCACCTGCAGGGTGGAGAGAATCTTTGTATAGACACAGACGTGAGAATTCTCACTTTTAGAGGCCCTTTGCATGACAAAATGTCATTAAAAATTGGTGAAAGTGGATCCAAAATTTCTACCACATTCCTAATTTTTCAACAGTCTTTGCAGGTGAAATTGTACATGATATGTGAATCTGTAAAATTGCCATTTCTATATTCAAGTCCGATCCCATGAAAGTGATGACTACCTGAGAAGAAAACATTACTGTAGCCCTGTGCTGCTTCTCTTCCAGTGAGCTGATGTGGACATGATGGCCAAATAGTTTCTTTCTGGACTGTGACATGTAAGGAGATTTCCAATGTAATTGTCACCACATGCATTTTGGTCTGTGAATGAATTCATTACAGTCCAACTGTAACCGCATGTTTATCACATGAGACCCAATTCCATCAGTTTGAATATAGGAAATTATCCTGAGGTATTGGCCAAAAGCCTTGGGTTTTTACATTGTACATTGTCCAGGTTAATGGAAGGCAATATTTCCACAAGGACTAGTGTTTCCTTGGTGACAGAGCTGCGCTGTCACGTTATGTGCTTCTGCAATCAGTTTGCTCCCAGATTTCACAACTTCTTTTCATCAGCAGGAACAGCTTCTGTCCATTGTTGAGCGGATAGGCTCACTTAAACATTATCTCAGGAGGTTGCCAAGGCAGCCATTATGTGAGCCTTTCAACTCATTGGCAGAGTTATTTTATTTCCAAACAGGAACAGCTTTTAGTTAGTTTCAAGGGATCTGAATTTTTTTTAGAACAGTTACTGATTTCCTTGCAACTGTCTATCTTTGCCCATGAATTTCAGCTGGTTAGCCATTCACTTCATGACCCCAAGTTCAATAACAGTGTCCATCTTTTAGCTGTGTTCATGTCCCCCTGAGATACCAAGCTACTCAAGCTACTCTTTGAGTAGTTACCTGAGATCACTGAGCTCCATCTGATTGCCCATACTGGTAATCTTACAGACCTGGGCATCCATTGGAAGCTTGCTTTCCAAAAAGAAAAGCCAGTAAACCTAGCAAATGAGATATAATGGTCTGACTCAACTTGTACTGGGCCTCTATTTTGAACGTTAAAACCAGTACATCAATTTCCAAATATGACTGTTTGCTTCTCAACCATTTTGTGCTGTTGTAACGTTAGAAATTTCAGTCTGAACCTCACGTGATTTTTAAAAAATTATTTTCCAAGGATTGGAACATCAGGGAGTCTCAGCACTTTTTTTGAACTCTGGCAACAAAAAACTTTGCTGAAAGTGTGATTTTGTAATATTGTAATTTCAAGTTGCAGCATATCGGTTCTGCCAACATCAAATATTGGGAGGATTCCAGCATATGTTGCCACCATTGTTTGAGATGTTGGACCTTGTACAGTGTGTGTGTGTGTGTGTGTGTGTGAGGAACTAAACCTGGATGTAGATAGTTTTCTCCTCCTCTGAGAACTAATGGATCGTAACAGTGTGATGCATTGCATTTTTGGCACTAGAAATGCTATCTTTTAAAAATAATATTCATGATGCCAATACTCTAAATTTCAATTTTCTATCCTAATTTTTATTCGCAGAAAAAATTGAAGCATCTTTCTTAGTTATTAAACCAAGATGGGTAATGTTTTATGTATCAGTATGCCTTTAGGCAGCTGCATTACAGATGTACTTAGAATCTTTTAAAACAAAGTAATGTGAGTATATTAACATCCTAGGATGTAAATAACAATTGTTGCGCTTCATGGAGAGTGGTGATGTTAGATTGTTGGCTTTGATTGCAAAAGAAAATTGGCAATGAGGAGGTTTTTTACTGATGTATGTTCTACATGTTGTGCGCAAGAACTTCTGAGGCAATAAATGAGATTATTGTCTGCCTATTGTAAGTAATGTTATATGAAACCACACATCTTGTTGCATGCAGTCTGGAGTCTGCTTTCAGCCACTGGCTATAAATATAGGCAAATGGTGTACAGATGTAGTGTTGTGAGCAGATTGATCGTCTTGATATAATTGCTTAGTTTCAGCTTATGAGATTGCTCAGTTATTCGGCACACTATCTGTGATGTAAGTTAAACAATTTTAAATGTGGGTATAGAAAGGACCTCTCAGATGAAAAGGAGGTAGAGAAATTTCCGCTTTCTATAACCTTGAAACCTACTGAGCAAAAATACTTGATTGTGGAAATACATTAGTGTTAGGAGTTTTTTTTAAGAAAGAAGGCTGTTCAGTTGGGAAGAAGATTATTTTGCCCCACAGGACCTTACTTGCAAGCTTGTAGTGTAAATATAGTCATTGATTGTTTGTATCAGCATTGTAGCCAGCCAGCACAGCTTTGTAAGCTCCACTCTGCAGTTTAGGTTCTAAATGTAGTATAGTTCAATTTCAACTTTCAGAAATAGGGAACCGCAGTTCATTTTCATCACTTAACAATGGAAGGTGAATAGTAATGTGTTATTGTCAAGTGGCTCCAGGATCTTCATGGAGTGAGACTCTCAATCTGTTTTTTAAAAAAAGCCCAGCTGTGGTACATTTTCATTAAGAGCATTAGAAGCTGTTGTGGCAAAGTGGGTTCAAGTCTCACCTGCCTCAAAAGTGTATAATAATGTCCCTGAACAGATTGATTAGAAAGTACCTGATATTAAGAACATTTTAATGGGTGTTGTTTATTCAGTCTGTCAAATCTGTTTAAGCATTCAGTCAGCTGATCAATATCTCAGTCACATTTATCTGCCTGAAATCAATATCCATTGATGCCCTTATTGAGAGAAGATATTTTAATCTCAGGGGTGCACAGCCTTTTGAGGGACAGTATCAGATCTCCATAACTTGTAGATGAAAGATTGCTTCCCATTGCCCTCCTAAGTGTTCTTTAAGATTCTGCCATTTCCAAACATACAGGAGTCCATTCAACCACACCAAGCCTGTTCTGTCACATGATGAGGTCATGGGTGATCTGATTGTCAGCTCAGCTCTATGTTGCCACTTACTCTCTCACTTGCTTGTTAGTCTCTCTGTCTTTAAAATACTCAATGACTTGGTTTCTCTCTGGAAAAGAAAATTCCAAAGATTTTCAAATCTCTGGTGAAAAACAAATTCCCTTTACCAGCATCTTAAAAGGGTGATCTACCATTTTAAAGTGTCTCTTTCACAGGGGAAAACATTCTTTCAGCCCTGTCAGGTTCCCTCAGGATCTTTATGCTTTGTTTATTCCCTGCTTGAGAGGAAAGAAACTCTGGTCTAGCTACGTTACTCTCTCTTTCAAATTAAGTGCCTTCATTAGATCATTGCTCTACTTCCTAAACTCCAGGCAATACAAATTGATTTTATTCAACCTGTCCTAAACTCCCACCCTGGTGTCACTTGGGCACACTAATGATGTGCCCTCACTTCAGCCAGTACATCCTTTCAAAGGTGTTATGCTAAGAATCAAATCCAGTCTCTCAGATGCAATCTGACCAAGGTGTTGTATAATTTGACACACAGCTTCTGCCACTTTATATTCCAATCTCCAGGATTGCTTAGTCTCCCTTGATGTATTGCTTCAGCTGTTATTAAACATGAGAACATCTCATTCACAATTTCCCCAGGTCCTCAGCAACACCATCTCATTTCAAAGAACTGGCATTAATGATCCTAGTCACGTGGACTTTTTCACGGGTCTGTTCAGAACTACAGGAGTTCTCTGTCTGATGCCTCTGGTTTTAAAAAAAAATGGGTTTGTCTGGCTCTGTGTGACCATCATGACTTTCATATCTTTAATTTCAAAGTTTACAAAGTTCCTGTTACTCAACATTGCAATTATTTGACAATTTGCCTGGGGTCATGTTCTGAGGTAGAAAACTAACGTCCAATTAAAAGTGAACCTTGATAAAATGCAAGGATGTGGTGAAATGTCCTGTCAAATCATTGTAGCCCATGTATGGGCAGTACTCCCAGTTGGTTGTAACATAGCGACCATTGGAGGATTAGTAATATGCATTCAGGGTTGGACTTCGAAGCAATAATATAGGGTTTTATGTGCATTATGTTTTTTCCTCTGTCTGGCTACGGGATATCATTGACTGGGAGCTGCTATTCTAGTTTTTGTTTAATAGCTGTCAAAGTAGAGGTTTAGGAAAATTAATAAACTAACTTTTCAGAATATATTTCTGACCTTTTTTGAAAATTCTATCTACTCAGTGGGAAAAGAACTGAATTTATGAAACATCTATAGCTAGTCACAGTTCTGTGGAGCCTGATGTTTTCTTTGTGTACATGCACTTTTACTTTGAAACTACGAATCTATGTAATGCCACTTTAAGATATTAACGATTACTTTTTTATAATATATTTTAGTGAACTGTGGTAAGCTTCATTTTCAAAAGCAAGAAACGTCAGCTTCTTGTGCTTTCTGCACAAAATGATGATTAAACATGCTTCTTTTTTAAGGCAAAAGGTTTGATTTAAAGACATTAACTAGAAATCTAGGCAACTTCTTCGATATAGAATATGCATCAAACTACCAATTATGGATTTGACATTAAAGGGATGAATATTAATGAAGTGAGTGGATTTTCCATTGTTTGTTGTGAAAGCTACTTTTTTTTGTTTCCAATGTCTGCAAGCTGTGATGTGCCACATCATGAAGATGTTTAGATAATAAGATTAAAACATTTTTAAGAAGTGCCCACACCTTCCTTTCATGATGAGTAATCAGTGAGTGAACTCACTTGTTGTAAATTTCCAGCTGTGTGGACCAAAGAGAATTGATAGCAAAATTATGTGAATACCATAGTATTTCTGAAGCAATGAAAAACCATTTGTACTCACGACTACTGGAAACGCAACATCATACTTACTCCTAATAATGATCGAACAAGTCCAAGAGATGGAAACTTTATGCGGATCGTTTAATACTTTGAGAATTAAAATGTCGAGAACAGCGTGATGAAAGCATGCTTTAAAAGGAATTTGTTTTGAGCTGATGAATGTACAAATACTTGCAGTTCAGATCTGATAAAGTTGAATACTGTGGGGTACTTTCAATTCCACTGTGTTGATTTATTCTTGTCATTGTGGCTTTAGTTCATCAATGGCACTATTGGCTCAGTTGAAATTAATGTCCTTTACTAAATAGTGTAATATCTTGGAAAACTGGATATCAATTAGTGTCAATTTGTGCAGTGATGCTAGATTAAGAATTGTACTGACTTATATTAGCTAGTAATTCTTGTATATTCATCTTAAAATATTTTATTGGCTAAACCTGGATTAACACAATTGCCAAGTAATTTATTTGACATGTTGCTAAAGACTTGAATTTATGTAGCACCTTTTATAATCCCAGGACATCCTAAAGCACTTGAAAACCAATGAAGTACTTCCAAAATGCTGTATGTAGGGAAAGGTTTCTGCACAAAAAAGATGCTAATTTGCTTACGTGAATATTGAGAGATATTGGGCAAGAGACCAGGGAGCATGTCCCTGCTCTTGCTCGATAACCTGCCAGAAAATCTTTTTTCACTTTTTGAGAGGGCACACAGACCACCAGTTGAGGAACTTATGGAGGCTCTGAGTGGTGTTGCAGCTGGAGTTTCAGTCTAGGTTTGCTGCTCATGTCTTCGCAGTGAGACTGAACCCACAAGCTTCTGATTCAGAAGCAGCAGTTCCATAACTAAGCCATGGCTGAACCAGCTTTCAAATATTTCAGTAAGTAGCTCTATTTGTACACTACAGCCTGTATAGCTGAGTAAAAATAGCAGGGTAATGTTCCTGTCAATCAATGTACTGCGGAACATGTAACACTGAAAGACCTGTTTAAGCAGAATTTCATTTGCACGTGCCAATGAAAATAACAGTCTCCTCTTGAACGACAGACCTGTCATTTTGAGAGTGTTGATTTTGTTTGTGTCATTCATCAGTATAATTAAGAAGTAGACAAAAACCTACGATGCATGGAAGAAGGTTGGACTTCAATTAATGCTCCAGACTAAATTATATAGCAAAGACTGTTCCTTGTTAAATTAACTCTTCAATTACTGGTGGCTCAGGGAATTTTTGTCTTCCTGGGCTGCACTGCTTTTGTAACCTTACTTACACTGTAAACTAACCCCAACTAATACAATTAAAAAGACTTAATACTACATAATAACCGAACTTGACAATTGCAAAAGTAATGTGCCCTTTTTTCTTGTGATTGCTTTCTTTTCCCATAAAGAAAACCCATTTTATTTTGCAGTGATATCTTCAGAGTGTGGTGTTCATGCTTTTACCTTTCCTTGTGTGCTTTTGCTGATAAACTGCTCAGTCACACCATTGTCTACTCTCCGCCAACTTCTGTACCAACTGTTTTAAAAAAAAAACTATCTCCTGAATTTTATTCCATCAGATATCACACTAAGCCACCCCAAACTTTATACTTCATTCTATTTTTTCAAATTATATTTGACTCCTCAGCTATATCACTTGTAACCATAGGCACAGCTTCGATGTCACTGCTGTTGATAACTAGAATTATCTCTTTATTGCCAGTCTTGATCTCACGATGTAGTGCTATCTAACTACAAATTTTGTCATATTTGAAGCAAAATTTCCTTTAAGTTAACACTGGGAGAATAAAACCTGCATTTCTTTCCTTGCCAGAAACCCTCCATTTTGGGCTGTGATGCCATCCACTCCCTGGCTTTTTGCTTAGACTGAACCCAACAGTGTTCAACATTGCTTCCTTGCTGTCAGCTGACATTCCAACCCTATCACCCACTCTACCAAGAAGACCATCCATTGCCAATTAGCGCACACCTTAAGATCTCATCTTGTCAATTCACATTCAAATCTTTGGCCTCTTCAGGTTCAACCCCATTCCCACAACAGCTACTGACTGCAGCCAACCAAGTCCTATTCACCCCTAACTCATCCACACACCATCTTATTCTGGTTTTGATGCTATCTGGATTTGGAAAGGCATTGTCCTTGTTTCTGGATCTTGATCATAAGATAATGAAGCAATTCATTACAGCATGAGAGGAATGCATGAGTGGCAAGCAGGTGAAGACAATTGATTGGGGAAGTTGTGACTCATCATTCTCAAATTAATTGATCTTAGAACCTCAGAAAAGTTACTGCATTAAAAAAACATTCAGCCAATTGAGTTTGCATTGGCAGTAGCACATACACAGCAGTGGTTCAACAAGGCAGCTGACCAGCAATTTCTCAAGGGTAATTAGGGATGTGCAATAAATGTTTGCCCAATCAGTGATGTGCACATTCTGTGAATGAACATGAAATACGATTGCAAAGACAGGGCACACGTTAGTCACAGATGTGCAAGCCTGAATTATGACACCGTTATGAGACCATCATAATGCTATGATCAAATATGATTCCATTTATATATTAAAATGCCAGTGTACAATTGTTGCTAATGAATGTTAAATTTTGGCTGATGCTGTTTCCAAACTGAGCTTCACCTGTATGGAAAGACAGGAAAATACCCTGGAGTTCTTAGAAACTAACAAGCCCACTTAAACAAGAACATGCCTTTGTATTTTATTTCCAAACATAATTACCTTTGCAAATAATAGAATGCATTATTGGTTTCTATTTTGGCATTCCCTCTATTTTGATTTATTTTTCATAATGAGTAGTTTTGGCACTTTACGTAAAGATGTGCATTGGTTTTGGAGATTCAGAATATATGAAGGATGGAGATGAGGGTAGCTCGTGTTGAGGCTGTAAACTTCATATAGTGATCCTTGATGCATTCTGCTGACATCAGCATGTGTTTGAGGATCTGTAGCCTGGACAAAGGCAGAGGAGGTCTGTCTCTGCCAAGGAAGTAAGCTGCCTTTGTGTGGCAAAAAGCCCACGAATCATTTTATGCAGCGAGCTTCATATAAATTCGTGATTGTGAACAGGTTGGCTTTTAGAAGTTAAGATTGTAACATAAATTTCCACCGATGTAGCAGTGGCTACATTTTCATTCAATGTAAACCACTTTGGAACATCTTAGGTTTTTCCTTTAGCGTGAAGGCATCAGGAAAATAATGCAATGTTCGAGCTACCTGACCAGATTACTTTCACAAAGACAGTTTACAGCCTACATCTATAATGTGATTTTTGCCTCCAACAGGTTATTTAACCTGATGCAGTAATGTTTATTTACTCTTCTGTAACATAATGAACTGTATGTGGATACTGTGGTATTGAAAAATCCAACAGACATTTATTAAAATAAAGCAAAGGATTACAGATGCTGGAGATTTGAAACTAAAATAAATTGCTGGAGAAACTCAGCAGGTCTCGCAGAATCTGCAGGAAGATGCAGAGTTAACATTAACACAATTTCTGTTTTTGTTTCGGACATTTATTACAGTTAGATATTGTTTATGGGTATTACTTTTACAGGTACCTCAGCATTTGGGTTAATATTAACTGATTAGTTGCAGTAGAAGTGCATGTCATGGTTCAAGTGATTCTGGGGTAAGCTGGAGTATGAGACCTTTATACCCTCAGTTCATGAGCACAGGGTACAGCCTGTGTCTTAAAGTTATGTTGATGTACTGACCAAGACAAAAATATGTATTGGGAAATGGCAGCTGCAACATTAAGGGAAAACTCTTTCATTACCTGTTTAGAGGAGGCATCAAGCAGAACTGCCATTCACTGGTAAATCAGCTTTGTTTAGAGATCAAAGATGATACCCCTTATGGGCATTAGAGCTCCTCTTATCTATGCTGTCACCTTTATGAATGAAAGAGTTATCATTGATAAGCATTTAGGTGGTATTTCATCACAGATTTCTCGTTATAAAGATA